>NC_088979.1:194570433-194885433 GCF_963932015.1 Anas acuta
GCATCTGAATGTATTTCTTGTACTGGGGAAATCAAACTCAGACACAGTACTCCTGATGAGGGATTATGAAGATATTTACTACACAGATGACCTTTTTTACTGTAAGGACACATTGCTGGTTTATGTTCAGCTTGTCCTCCATTATAAAGGCGGACATGCCTTTTCAGGCAATCGGTACCCAGCTTGTACTGTGGCATGGGATTATTGCATCCTTCACTGAGGACTCTGTATTTGCCTTTGGTGAAATTCATTATGTCCCTTTGCTTCCCAAGACGTTGTTTTCAACAGTACTGGTTATTTTATTGGAAATTCCCTAACTAGATATCTAAATATATAAATCAGTCATACTGGGTAGTGTACAGATATATATATTTAAGAATTTTTCTATAAAGAACGGTCCTATATAAATGCTACTAGGTATTATTACTACCTTTAGTAACTGTTCATTTTGCACTGTGATAAGAACCAAACACTGGACTGGACAGCAGCGTAAGGCTACAAAAAAATAAGTAATTGGAATATGCCACCTGATGTAAAACTTAGCTTTTGTGGACGCATACTGATGGACAATTCATACAGAAGCAAAGAAACAGCTGGAGAGAAAACTGTCAGAAAATCTACAACAATGCAAAAGAATATATGAAAAGAAGCCTGCTGGTATTTTGACTCACATCCAATCATTGCTGTATGACTTATGAAAGAGCACACAAAGAAATTATACATAAATTGTACATTGTAAAAACCACCAACACAAGCAACTCACCGTAAAGCGGGGTGTCAGTTTTTTTATGTCCTCCAGAGAGACATCAACCCCCATTACTCCAAGAATCAGCTGATTCTGGTAAGATTCCAAAACGTTAGAGTATGTTTGACATATTTGCAATGCAAGACATTGAATTTTAATTTTGCCTTCATCTCTCATTTGACCATACTACTTGAAAAGTTGCTTATTCACTTATGTGCCTATTTTAAATACTTCAAATAATAATAAAAGTGATTCAAAATAATACTCAAAAGTTAGTATAGAATTGGAAAATGGTTTATGAAGATGAATACAGATGCTTTTCTGAATGAACAAACAATAAATGCAAGAACAAAAGAGGTGAAAGATGCTCTTTGTCAAACTGGTATAAACTATATAGAGCTACTAATACATCCTCAGGTTGACAATTAACCTCTTTTGGCTATGGTACAATGATGAATAAAACCAAAATCAAGTAAGTGACAATCCTTTGAAATCAAGGACTCTGCGTATACATTTATTTCACTTGTTCATTCTTTTTATTTAAATTTGAAATATGTGTCAGAGATGTATTTTGCTGTCTGTCTCCTAGCATTCAAGTAGAGACATAAGACAAAGAGATATGTTGTTGTTTTTTTTTTCCTTTTTTTTTTTCCCCTCTAGTTCCAGGCCTTCTGTACAAGACCAAGGCTGTTTTACTTCTCAGAAAGACATCTTTTGATAATTGTTAGTCTTTAGCTTTGCAATTAGACTTAGACTTTAATTAGAGTGAATTCCAGGCATTATCCTATAGATTAGACCATGAAAACTTTTTGTTTGTTTGTTTTTAATTGGAAACTAAGAGTGCTATTCTGAAAATAAATAAAATAAATGGTAGTGATCAAATTTGTATTTATTCATTCAGAATATCTAAACAGAATATATAAACTCAGAGAATCTAAACAAAAGAATATATTGGCTAAACCTCTATATATTCTGATCTGAATGAACATAAGTATCATATCAAAGGTGTAGTATTTTACTATGTACCGTAAAGCATATTCTAAATCTGATATTTAAAAAGCAACATTCTGATTTTGGAAAGAGGACATAAACTGATTCCTTATCAGACAGTAATAGAAGTAGAGAAATGTATTTAATACTTAGATTTTAATATGCATACACAGTGCTATTTTGTATTATCATTACAACCAGTTTATTTAAAGTCTCTACATCTTTGCCTTTTACCCTGAAATGTCATAGCTTCACTGATTAGTTATAAATTATCTGGGCTTCCTTTCTGGCAAGACCAAAATTATATCATCTTCTATTTTCCCATTTACCGAGCCCTCAGCTCATTTTCACTGCCATCAGGTCATAGAGATAGATCAAGGAATGTCATACCCTGAAACTTAGAACCACAAAAAGGGTCATCTATGTTTTCTTGTTTCCAGGAGGTTATCAGGCAACTAGATGACACATTAGTTTCTGATGTAGAAGACAATTAAACTGTAGAAAGTTTTGTGGAAATACACATTTTTTTTTCACTGTATTTAAGCATTAAATTTAATTCAAATAACTGAAATATGTTTGCTTTACTTTAAGAAAAAGCTTACTATTTTCCCATTTTGTTCCTTTGTTAGATTGAAGACAGGCAGAGTTCCTGTAATCACAAGGCCCAGCTCCTAGGAAACAATCACATCAAGATGGGATAAAAAAACTTTTTAATTAAATAACAAATATTGAGCTATAATATATTAGAAAAATCCACGGATTACAGTAGCTAAATTCTAGATTAGAATCTTGAACTTTAAGTTTGAAAAAAAAATGGTAGCTACACTTCATTGATTTTATCCATAGAAAGTTGAAATTGCATTTTTTTTGTGAACATGTATGAATGAAAATAATACGTTGCTTTTTAAAAATAGATGGTGTGCAACAACTTGGGATGTAATAGTTTAATAAAACCTAAATGTTATGAAAATGAGTTAATAGCTACAGTTCTCACTATACTAATATCTTTGGATAGTAGAAAAAAGGAAAAGTAAAAAAGCCAGACCAAACTAAAAGATAGTTAATAGGTAGTCAACAAATACAGTCAAGCAAAAACATAGAAAAATCCACCAGGTAATGCTACAAGTTTTAATATCATCACTACTTTCTGAACTCTTGCAATTAACCTCATCAGTTCTACAAAAACACATAGTCTCTTCTGGTACTGAGGCAAAGAATTTGCACTTATTTGGGAAGATATAAGAAACTTGCTTTTCCTTTAACAGTCACAATCCATAACAAATATAGGATTCAGAAAATCATACATTTAGATAACGAGAAAGGATTGGTTTTCCATCCTAAATTGTCCACAGGTAGGTTTCTATCATTTTTGTACTGTTTATTTTTTATTTCAAATTTTATTTTCTTTCTCTGATAGTTCCTTCTTCTGCGTATCTTTAGTGAGGAGTCATGACCTCTCTTTACTTCATTAGAATAAAATAAGCTATAATACTTTATTAACTCACTTTGATGAAATCAACTCTCCCTTTACTCTATCTACTAGAATCTTTTTGAAATGTAATGCATCTTTCATGAACTTAATTTTTTGTATCAAATTGAAAGGTGATGAGACTGGGGTTAGTAAAGTTACAACAAGCAAGGTGAAAAGAAGTAGACTTTTTCAGAGAGTAAGAGAAGGAGAACTGGAGATGAATTAGAGGAAAAGATATGGAGATATTCTTTAGTAGGACCACTGAAGAGATAAATAATAAAACAGGGGAGGGGAACACTCTCCCCCATTCTCCCAGTGTTCAATAAGAGAGGACAATGACTGTGAATAAATTGTGAATAACTGGAAAATATAAAAGCATCTGAAAATTCTGGGATTGTCTTGCAGAAAGTAAGGCCAGAGCAAAAGTATCGCAGACACAGAAGGGTGAGAAAAGATGTCCAAATTGCCACAATACATCAAATTATTAGAGACAGTCTTGAAAGACAGCCTCAAGTTAGAGTACCTCTTTAGGACTTCATGATTTGAATTTAAACCTTACAATAGTATTTTCAAAAAGTGTACCACTCCAACAGGCTGAATTCACATGTGACCTTTGCCCCCAAAAATGCTGCTGGAATCAACTCTTCTGACACAGTAAGAGAAAAACAATAGGACAAAGTGATGAGGTACGAGAAGGACAAGCCCTACAGGAGCTTGCTTTAGGGAACTTAAGATAAAGAACCAGTGTTACAAATCAGTTTCAGTTAACACCAACCACTGGGAAAGGGGAACAAAACAGAGTGGATTAGACACACCTGTGCCCTCATCTGTGATGAGAAAGTCCACAGATTTCAACCTTTACCTCAACAGTTTAGCTTGGGTTGGTCTTCATCTAATAAATATATTACTAAGACGTCCTACTTGTTATATATACATGCATATGCAAATACACATTTTTTTGTACATAATTATGTACATATAATTATATATATACACAAAGACACTTGGAAAACACACACATGCAGAAAAGCTTGAAGGAAAGGCTGAATGAACACACTGAAAGCATACAACAATATGACAGATGTCTGCAGGTATCACTCTTCATTAAACAGATCTCTTTCTACCCCCAGTTACAAATTTAGCCGTGACTTTACAACAGGATGTGTACAGACGTATGAACTTTGGTCATAACATCCTTTATGTTTCCAGTAAGTACCTCAACAGTAACCAAGAAAACATGGTTAATGAACTTCTGGCCATTGAAATTCCAAAGAAAAATGGGTTCCTCAGTGTCACGCTTGGTTCTATGATGTGCTGATAAAAACTTTACAATAATGCTGAAGGACAGGAGGAAGTGGACTTTAACATGACATTAAATGACTATGTGAACTTGGATAAATGCATGATTCCAGATGACCATTTTACAGTAATTTTTGCCTAGTTGGAGTTACTCAGAAGAAGGTTATCTAGAGCAACAGATTGGATTGCTGCTAATAATACATTGCAGTTTGTAGTTTCCTGAATATGTTTGTTTTACAAGACCAAAATGATAAATTTAGCAGTAAGGAAAGCGCTTCATATATCTTTTTGTTTATTTCCCCATTATATACACTGTCCAATTAAAGAAATCATTACCTTGAGCAAGCAAGTAATTACACTAACTATGGTGCTTTAAAAATCCAAGGTCAAAATTTGTACAAATACCCAGTAAAACTGACAGGTTTCATTCTGTATGGAATTCTTAGAAAAAGAAAATAATGTTAATAATAATAATAAAAGAGCAAGAACTCCACACCAGTAACATAATCAATGATCTCTAGTGCTGTACAGGTACAACACAGGAAAAATGTTGCTTCTTCTTTTCTTTCGTTAATTTGAGGACAGCCATGACCTATGCTTAAGGATCTGTGATTAGGATTAATTGTTTTTCTCTCTTAAAGTTGAGGTCAGTCATGAGAATCCAGATCCAAAGACTAGCATGAGCTGTTTGGAAAATTGCTCTATTGAAGAGTTCAGATGCTGGAAATGCAAGAATATTATGTTTCAAACTATAGAACACTGAGTCTGAGAAGATTGGGACTGTGGAAAATGGAGCCCTATATTTACTGATTTGCCCTGCCTTTCTTCTGAATAGATCAAGATCTTACTTTAATAGAGATAAATAACAGTCATACCAGAGCATCCAGATAGACATTTGTCCATTGGACCTGTTTGGCTTTCTCTCCAGCTAAAACCATCGGTCTTCCCAAAACATCCAGATATTCCTGCCAAAAAGTGTAGTAAACTCATCAGAACGTAGTTATTTGATCAAAGTACAGAAACAGCAATGAAAAACAAATACTATCAAAAGAAAAGCTATGAAAAAAAAATAAAGATTTTAAAAAGTCAAAATTCACCACTACTATGAGAATTTGATTTTTGATTTATGTTTTTTATTTATGATTTACTACCCAACTATTCAGTCTTCAGTGTACAGTATCTACTGTTAATTCAATTCCTGTATTTCAGTGTCACTCATTCACATGGACCTTACAGATCCTTATCCACTGCTGTCTTTCTATGAAGTGAAACTTAAAATTATTTCTGTTCAAAAATCAATTGCTAATGCTATAATGAAATTATAAGTAGATTACAGAGCCTTCAGCCCAGAAGAGACAGTGGGCCATGAAGAGGGTGGTAACAGTTGGGTCCTACACCAAGAACTTGCGTAACTCTATTGCAACAAAACTTTTAGATTTTTAAACCTGCATAGTCCCTACATTCCTTTAGTTCTGGAGTGCAGATAGAGTTGGTGATCTTATTAGATATAAGACTTCTGGTCTGATTTGGAAAATAATGCCATCAAACTCGTTTCAGTCTTCAACCTTTCCAATTTGTCTTAACATATTAGGAATATTTCTTGCCAGACCCTATCGGGAAGTGTTTAACAGCATAAAAAGGACTCTAATTCAAGCCAAAAAATGACTTTTTTTTTTTTTTTTTCCAAAAAATGTCATGCCTGGCCTTGGAAGGACGGAGAACTGCTATGATAATTCTTTGCTTTTCTGGACATATGAATACATGAACTTTCAGCCAACAGAAATGAATATCCATTCATCTACACTGAAAATTTGGATCATATCATGTAATTCCAGGGTCCTGTGCCCTCAGTTATCTACACTCATGTCTCCTAAATTGTCCCTGAATTTTGAAGAGTAAATGCTATGACTGGTTGGACCACTCCAGGAACCTCTTGAATAAGCAGGATTGTATCAGGCCACTGCATCAGCCCAGCTGAGTTCAGACACATTAGCAGGTTTATGCCTTCACACAGTTCCATGGCTTTCTCCAAATGATTCAAACTTGTAGGGTCATGCTGTTAAGTCTTGCATGAAGCAGAGTCTTATTGGCAAGCTATGAGAAAATGCTATTTTTACAGGCCATTATAAAAATTGCTATCATGTCTCAGGATCAAAGAGGGACCATGTTACGGACAGGAAGAAAACTGAGCCCAAAATATAGCCCTTGTGCAGAAAACATCTTCAGGATATACATGTAGATCACCTCAAACATTAGGGTTCTGTGGACATGGCCAGCCAGCTTTAGAGGATGCTACCATGACTAGCATGCATGCAAGTCACTTCAGGCTAACTGGCCAGGGTAATAGGGATAGCATTAGAAATTGGCTCACTGTAAGTACACAAAAGGAAAACATAAATTAGAATACTCTAACAGATTAATACTTCATATATAAATGAAAGCCTTTTTTTTCCTCTGTTTTTAATGAATTGTATCTTTATATTTTAGAAAAGAAACTACTCTGCTTTGTGTTACAACTGTTTCTGCACTTTGCAAACTTGCTTACCTGGGTGTTTATTCTTATGGCTCCAATGGATGGAATTTCATAATAATAACCTAAAATTCAGAACAAAAACAACATTACCTTACTGTAATACAATTCTAACCCACCTCACCTTAGGGAATTTAATTTTCCTTGTAATTTCTAATTAAAATTTTATAGAAACTATTATATATGGATGAAATCCTTTTTTTGTCAATGCCACAGCAACACACAGACACATATGATGGGTTGCCATGCAATACAGGCCAAGCTAGTGTAACTTTTAAGTAGTGAGAGTGTATTATGTGTTTCTGTCTATTGTTGTCTCTAAAACTGAGATAATGTACTGGATTTGTATTCCTGTACTCTGAGTTATTCTGATGTGCCAGCATATTTAATAGTCATTTTGATACACTGTGATAGCAACAGTGAATATGCTGAATGCACACAGGAATGCAAGTAAAGCTATAGTCTGTGGCAATAGTGAAGTTCACAACATAAAAATATACAGATCTCTGTGGAAAGAACAAAAAACTGTGACTGGTATTTCTTCTAACTAAATATCAGGAATGTCTTTATTCATCATTGATATTATCACTTATTTGTTGGAATTAAAAATACTGCCTATATGCGTCATTAAGACTAAAAAGAAAGGCACACTGAGCTCCTGAGCTCAGAATGTGAAATCCAGTTTCAGACTGTATGAGTTTGTAAGTCAAATTGTAGTGAAGGAGCAGGACTGGAGAGGTCAGAATACTGAGGCTAGACACTTACTTTGCTTTAAATAATGTGCGACTTGATAATAAGATACGAGTTTTAGTTAAGGACAAGTTACGTAAAAGTTTTCCTCTTTGGATGTGCAAAGAATTGTATCATTTTTGAAAAGAAGATTATGACCATTTTCCCTTGATAATATGACATAGGCAGTTATTCTGTAAGCCAGTTGGTTTGTTTTAGCACAATATAATTTGCATAGTACTTAGAGATACAAAGACATTACTTTAAAAATCCTTGCTCAAAATCAAATGTTGGTCTTCTGCACAGTACAATTTGCTCTTCATGAAGTTGTACTATCTTCTGCATAACTTAAGTCAGCACATAGAGGGATTGCTGAGGTTATGATACACATACTGTTCACACTTTATTCTTTCTACATTTATACCTTTGGTTTATCCTATACCCCTTCTTTTTGCGTGGCTATCTTCATTTTCAAGACCCTCTGAAATGTCTCCTGCCTGTCTCTCACCTCTTGCTTCTCATTGCTTTTTTAAACAAATACTTTCACATTTTCAATCATGCTTGGAAGGTGGTCCATTTAAAATATAAAACAATATTATTTGATAATTTCTCTTTTTTCTATTTATCTATATTTACCTCTTGTCTCTCATTCCCTAATTATACTGTGAGGTCCTTCTCACACTCTTTCTAAATGCTTCTCTCCACTTTTTTTTTTTTTTGTGCAGAAATTCTAGAAGAAAGCATTTTACTTTGTTACATTTACCCTTTTTATTTTTGTTTCTTTCTACATAAAAGGACTGGTGTAAAAATAAAAAGATACACTCAGAAGCTAAGAAATTAAAAGAATAATTCTGAAATTTTCAGCCAAAAAAAAAAAAGATAGGAAAATTAATGCAAATCAGATGATCCCTTGTAAGTTCTGGAGAAAAAACAAAAAGAACCCTAACCAGCCAACAAAACAAACAAAAAATCCCTGTGTCCAAACTCCTTAATATAAAACAGCTTTGCTTAATTTTCTTATCTGTCAGCAATTCCATCTTTTTCACAAATGTCTATTACAACAGAGTGCTCAAAATTGATCCATAATATCTTATTTTTATTATAAGCAGTACTGTATCATATTTTTCTTACAACATACTTTTAAATAGTCAAACATGTAAACATATTATCTATATACATGTATATATGCATTTATTTCATCAAGTAACTTTTTGTAACTTTGATTAAAAATACAAGAAATCTAAAAAATGTATTTTTTCAAAAATGTTGAAGATATTGCTCTAGCAAAGAACAGTCTCAAAGACAGTACCTTTATTTTCACAGGCCATCCACTGTATAGGTCCTTTATCATAATTATGTTGACCAACAGAAAATGTGAACACACGGACCTATCCAAATCAAAAAACAGCAACAAATATAACTTAACTATACATAATTACTTAGCTGTTACTCTCAAGTTAATGATAGTTGGATTTTTGAAAAATTTGAACAGAAAAAGAAAGCTGCGAAGTTCCAATTTGATATCAATACAATAGATTCACATAGATAAATACTTAGATGCATTATGATATTTTACATATTCCTATTAAATATTTGAGCCCACCAAGTAGAACTCATGAAGAATGTTTTCATACATCTTTCATGCTTTAAATCTCTTGCACTGGTTACTGTCCATAATCCATGTGAACATAAGGCATTAATACTAACTCCTCAGGTTTTATTAAATCAGTTGCCGTTAGAAATCCCAATTAATTAAAACCAACATATGCATGGCTAGCAGCATTCAAAGCAACATAGAACAGCATTTTAGTTTTGCTTAAACTTTTAGTCTTTTTCTTGTAAAACCTCTAAATTAGTTCAACAGCAAAGAAAGAGTCCGGATTAGATCCTGAAATTTCATTTTAAACTCCCGATATTCATTAAAGCTGTGTGTTTTATAAGCTCAGTTCCATTCTGTTTAGCCAATGCAATTCCAATTTATCTCTGCAACTCAGGGGAGTCATAGTTCCAGAGAAATACAAAAAATGTTGTCCAAGTTTTGGACAGAATACAGGGTTTTCAGCTGAGATTATTTTCCATGCAAATTGTCTGATCTGAATGAGAAAAAAATAAAACAAGCAAACAAAAACACAAACAAAAACTAACATTATTTCTGTACACAGATTAAATATCCTACAAGACACACAGAAAAACTACAAATACTGTGTTTTGGTTTCCAGATGAATACACTGCTCAGAAGATTAACTTCTCTGGAAAAGTTAAGAAAAATATTTTCCCAACAGTTTTAATAAGCTGATCACTATTATTATGTCCGTCTGAAGGACTGTTCAAGTACCAGGTAACTTTTTCCTTTTCAGACATCTCTTTCTTTATAGACCTTTAACTTTACCACAGAACACAGATCACAATATGAAATCAGAATACAAATTCCTTTCTCTGGGACTGAGTAAAACGGTAATGTTTTCTTTAAATACAGTATTCACAATATGAAGTTATACATACTCCTTGTAAACTACTCTCTGATTGTTTCTACATTTTTAAGTGGTTATTTATACATTTTTTCATCACTTTATTTAGCATGTGCTATTACTACATAAATCTTAATTTTCCAATAAGCAACAAAACAGTGTGACACAATCAGAGCTTACACATTAACCAAGAGATATAAGAATAGCTCCAAATCATCAGTCAGCAGCTAGCAATTGGCAAAACTTTATTACAGATGACCCCTATATGTAAGAAGGGCAAACCAAGATTTGTACTATATGTCATTTTAATTAGCAATGTTTTGATTTTCTTTATCTGAACAAAACCTTTGCTTCTAGCAGAACTAAAGCAACTACTCAGACATATATACATGTATTTTTTAAATGCAGACGAAATTTGAAGCTCTAATGAAACCACCCTTTTACAGAGGCATTTCTCAGTAAATGGCTGTTCAAGCCAACTGGAGTTTTAGTTACACAGACAGGTATGGGAATTATTGTACATGTGATGCTAAAATATTGTTCTCATAGTTCATCCGGATAGAAACAGATGAAAAATACCTTCCATTGCCTTGAAAATGACCATTCTGCTAGTGAGAACATATCTTCAACTGATATATTTGCAACTATTTTATTTTATCCGTATCACATTGTAAAATCAAGTTATATTTGCCATCCCCCATTTGTTCTTCACCTCTTTTACAAACTGCCAGCTATAACCCTTCTAATAGACCTTTCTGCTTCTATTTAATTACCACCCATTTTTTTCCAAGCTAAATATCACAATGTTGTTTTCTATCAGTATCTCTCAGCTCACATGGCCCCTGTCTTCTGCTCTTCTTTTGGACTCACAACTGTTCCCAGTTTAGTGTCTACTAAACACTTAATTAAGATTACATTCTTAAAAATTATGGTGAAATAAAGACAAAATCCACTAAAGACCACTAGTTAGATAGGCAAGTGACCTGGATGTCTCTTTTGGATTAAAAGTAACTAATTAAGTAAGAAAGAGTCATGTGGGTTTGCTTGTGTGTGTATAAAACGCGAGTCAATTAGACTTTACTGTCTGGCATTTGATCTCAAATATAAAAATGAAACACTGCATTGGACTGAAGTTTCAAAATGATATGTAATTTAGGGAAAAGAAGCAGCGTGTCAAATCTGCAACTAATCTATAAAGAATTCAGAATTTAAATTATTGACAACAAGCAGAGGACAATATATCTGATTTACTGTTCCTTGGATAATTAACACAGATAAAGAACTGCAATGAAAATTGGAGTTTTTAATTGTTACTTGGTTTGGCAAGAGGGTGGAACATTCAAAAGAGTTTTCTTTTTCCTATTGCCTCATCTGGAATTGAGTAGAATGACAGCCCAGCTGGAAAAATGAGTCAGCAAGTCAAATTAAACAAGACAATTTTCGAAAAAAAAAAAATGCTCTGTGCTAATATTTTCTGTGACAGGACCCAGAGTAAGCCAAAGAACTGAGATGAATCTGCCTATACCTTTTCCTTGTAGACATCTCTCCAAAAAAGACAAAAGGTTTCTAAACTAAAAAAAAGACAGATTAGTTACTTTTAGTAGGAACGTTATGAATGAGAACTTGGTGCAATGAGATCAGAAGCAATGGATATAAGCACCTCTCCCTTTGCTCGTCCTTCCATCCAAGTTTGGTTTCAAGGAACTAAGTGGATTTCTAAGTTGAAGCAAACTGCCAAGTATCTTTGATCCCAAGAAATTTTTTTTTCCATCTGAAATAACCACTGAGGCTTGATTATTTCTTCTCTGTGTTTCTCTGCAGTCTCTCAGATTCTGCGCACACTACAGGCTCCTGTGTCCTTTTGCCCATGTCTTCTTCCTTCCCCCAAACCTTTCCCTAGGAAAAAGACAATCTTGCCTCCTTACAAGGGAGATCTATTTGTTCTCTTCCTATAGAAACATAGCTTTCAAAATAATAGAAAAACAATAGAACAATCAGGAAGAAAGAAAGAAAGAAAGAAAGAAAGAAAGAAAGAAAGAAAGAAAGAAAGAAAGAAAGAAAGAAAGAAAGAAAGAAAGAAAGAAAGAAAGAAAGAAAGAAAAAGAGCTGTCATACTTTCTGGTTTTTGTTGGGATTACTGAAAATAAAGTTCTTCTAGAACACTCTCAGCCTTATGATGGAGAAGAACTAAAGATGGGCCCTATCCTGCTCTGCCAGATAGATCAGATACAGTCTTGAAACTCTTCTTAAATGTAAGAGCCCTGATTTTCATTACCAAGTGAAAGTCCAGAGCTGTGTCAGGATAATATCATGTGCTGGTTAATGGGTAGCTCAAGATCTGTATTCTGCATGCTCTGAAACTAGTCTTGAGGGAGAAAACACACACACTCATTCTTTTTATTGTTTATTTACATTATAGAGTAGAGCAATATTCTTATTAAAATTAAGAAGTTTAGAATGTAAGAGGTAAGGACAGACAGACAGCAAGTGGCAAAGGCTGCCCAGAGAGGCTGTAAAGTCTGCATCCTTCAAGGTTTTCAAGACCAGACTAGATAAAGCCCTGAGCAACCCAGTTTGATCTCAGTCCTGACGCTGCTTTGAGAAGAACATGGAATGAGAGAGCTCAAGAAGGCCTTTGCATCCTGACTTATCCCACAATCCTTCGAAGGATATCAAAGAAAAAAAAACTAAATCCAACTCCTAATCAGAGAAAACAGTAGACAACAGAAATAATGGTACAGAAAATAGAGGAAGAAGTACTGTATTAAGGAAATATTATATAATAATATATTATAATATAATAATATATAGTCCAGGAGTTGGACTCAATGATCCTTGTGGATCCCTTCCAACTCGGGATATTCTATGATATAGCCTAATTACATAATTACTTTGTTTTTTATTTTGCACTTTTCTCTGTCAGAAAAAGCGTATAAAGATCAAGATGAACAGAAGCATTCTGACTGCTACAGATGAGAGGATAAAGGCACTCAAGAGAATTGTGAGGAAAACAACTGAAAAACTATCCACAAATAGGCTACTCTGTTTACTGATCTCAGTTGCATTTTTTCCAATCTTATTTCTTCATTTTTCTATTGGAATAAAATAAAGCAAGATTAAATTAGACTCTTCCTTTGGATGTGTCATGTTATGTGTACTACAGAAATGTAAACAACCATAGTGAAGTTAATTCAAAGCAGTAACTTAGCACGAAATAACACTGTTTAGACTGCTACATACATGTGTAGGCAATATGTGTAGTAGGCCTGTAAGAATTTTTTGAAACTGCAAGCCCTCTGCAAAGAGTGGATGAATATGCATTTATTTTGACAGATAAATTATTTTTCTTAAATTCTGTGCTGCTGTAATGGGAAAGCTACCAATAACCATCTATGTGCATCTCTTCATTATTCTGTTTAGGAGGAAATTAACTGTCTTTTGGAGATATGTATTTCTCCTTATCAGATATCAAGGGAGCTACATAGTTACTTTACTTCACTATTAATTAACAAAGTGAATCCCATCATTTTACCACAATCATGTAAAAGTGTGCAAGACTGCATCTTTTTCCACCATTAGTTAAACAAACTTGAGTCAAAAATTGATCTCATCAGATCATGCAACCTCAGTTTTCATAGCAGTATAATTTCAGAACATATTAATCTGCAGATAAAAACTCAGATATTATTATTATTTTTTAAAACTATAAACCAAAAGAGCTATGATAAAGAGGAGTAAATAATTCAGTAATTCTAAAATCATCCTGGAAATTATTTTTCCCATTACTGTGTTTATATAGATTATCAGATATGACAAAAATCTGTTTGCAGTTAATACTTAATAGGTACACTTCTGAAATGATAACAATATACCAAGCATATTTTTCTGAAAAAAATCATAAAACTGCTTTTATATATCTCATTATGCACTGTCTCCTAAAATCCATTTTAAGCACAGCTTTTAAAGGACTTAATCAATTTGGTACTCTTTTGATCAGGTAATTTTGTGGTTTTCAAGCTGCCACAGTTTAAATTCTCAAAATTCTCACAGTTAATTTTATTTTCCTTTTCTTTTCTTTACATCCATAGACTTACTCACATAATCGAACAGAAATTTGAAGATGATTTCTCATTTTGCTATGAACTAACTGAGACCAAAAGGCATTTATGACCAGTTTGAACCTGGAACAGAACTTCGGAGACACGATCTGAAAATCCTACAGACTAATTTAGAAATTACCTAGGTTAGCAATAGGAAGTGCCAAATACAGAGTTTCACCTAATTTCATAATCTTTTGTACAGGACTGGTAGATTCAGAATGTCCAAAGACACAGTCATGAAGCATTTGGGAGGACAATGAGAAGAGAAAGAGAAGCCTTATGTTTACCGGAAGGAGTAAAGCTCACAATGTGCTACAGGGAAGTTGCTTAGCCTATGTCTATCCAGTAAATAAAATGGGACATAACCCATTTTCTTTCTCAGGCTGAGAAGACAAGCGGCACAGCATGGTTCCCATCTCTATGGCTATGTTATTTTGCCTCCCTCCTTCTCCCACCCCCTGCATTGGGTGATCTCATTATAATGTCTTTTGTGAACAGCCCTGGTCATGCTAGCCCCTGAACTGAGCGCCTTGGACACAGTTTGGAAGAGCTGACTGCTACAGGCCAAGAACCATACCATTGGGTCTGTTAGCAATTAGACAATACAGATAAATGTGAGCAGTTCTTCAGCCTGCATGCTGGATTTGGTTAGTTTGTGGGTATGGACACAGCTGTGTGATTCACTCATAAGAGTAAAGCTGGTTTTCTTGTGAAGAACTGAGCAGATCTTGCCTTTATCAAAATGCCTGTGACGATGCTTCTAATCTTTTTAATGACAGCTTAATGTTTAGACAAAGGAGGTTTGTGTTCGTGTTTCTTAGCTTAAGCAAATTCATAACTTCCATTGCTCTGAATACCAGGCTCAACAAAGTTCAGAAGATGGAGATTTAGGCTTTTGTACATAATGCTTGGAATGCTTATGCATTTTGCTCCTAATAGTAACTGGGCAAAACACAGAAATGACTGCAGAAGCTAGGGTGGTTAAGTTTTAGAGGTGTAGAACTCAAAACAGAAAAGTCAAAATTTAATCTCAAGTTAGGAAATAGCATGATACACCAACAGAAATGTTGTTTTTTGACACCATTGTATTTTTGATACATATGTCCAAATTAGGATCTGCCTCTTGCTTTGGGTACTCTCCAGAAATGGTTGTAGACTTGGGAAAAAAACAAACCAACAATAAGAATTTACCTCCCAAATACTTAGATGCAAAAGATAATTTCAGGCTTGACATCTTTGAATTTATAGACATTAAGTATGTATTAATGCACTTCATAAAACACCTACTCAAGTCTTTCCACAATTGACCCTCTAGGCTCTGATTCAGAAAAAGTTAAATTAATTTAAAGTTAAATGCCATGCAAATAAACCCCTTATCATCAAAGGAAAAATGGTTTAATTGAGGCACATGTTTAAAGACTATCAGAGTAGGTTCCTAAACTATTTTTCTAGACATTTATCCACAATGAATTATTTCTCACCGACTTTCTATGTGTATTTGCAGTCTTCCCTATCATTAATATCTCATTCACTTCAATGCTACCTCAAACTTAAAGGTGCTATGTACTATGAACTCCTAGTCTAATTGTAGTAATGTAATTATAATTTAGCAAAGAAAAGAAAAAAAAAAAAGTTTGTGACATGTTAGGAGATTATTGGAGAATCTCACCATCTCACCTGTTTTGGATATGGCTCCCTGCTAACATAGGCTCCAAAACATTTAATGGTCCTAATATTTTGGGATAATAGACCCAGGATAAGGACGCAATGAAAGCTGCTCACTGAAGAAGTCTGTGAAGTGAATGCAATAAACATCCGAAATATGTTTTCAGAATTGCAGTGTTTTGGAAGTGAAAAAAAGTGGTTTTGTCCAGATTTTTTGTTGCCTCACAATGAAAACATATCTTCATGAAAATGGGGATATTTTCTATTGTTGAACTTGAAAACACTGCTATGAGTATTACAGTGTAAAGTTAGAAAATTTCAGAATTAATACTTCCACAGACCTAAGAAAACACTGATTCAGTTGTACTGTTCTACATCTTATTAGTGCCACCTTGTGGAACTACAGCAACTCACTCCCAGCTCACTGAGTAGCTAGCAGGGGATGCCCCTTCCTGCTCTGCAGCATGGCTAGAAGTACGAAGATATAAATATCCTGTTGATACAAACTAATTTTCCTCTGTTAAATTGATTAGCAGTGTGATCCTTTAGGTTTTTACGTAGTTAAACCTTTGATGAACCAGACATATCACAGAAGTATAAATTGAATTACTGAAGTCTGTATCCTGACAATAACTTAATACAGGGATACTACATGACATTGAGGAGGCAATGTTCTCTGTACTACCCTGTCTCCATATATAAGATTAAGCTTCTAATATATATATATATAAAAAAATCAGGTGTAGGTATAAATCAATTATTTTTTTTTTAGCTTTTTACAGCATTAGTTTCAAGAAAGGTGGTTAGAAAGAGAAAAGCTGTGCTTTCAAAAACAGTAGGATTTCACAATTATGTGCTTGAATGCAGGTTTGAGAATCAATTTGGTTTTGTCTACCCTAACTGAAATTGGGCCATCATCCAGTCTCTGGCCTTGAGAGCATCTGTGGTAGCAGAGCTGCCACATCTTCAGAAGCTCGCAGATAACATGTTCATGCAGTTCATGCAGATACATGAACAGAAGCTAAATTATCACTCCTTCCTTCTTCCCCTTTCCTTGGTGACCCTGGGAGTGGTCCTAGCACTTTGTCTAGAAGTGCACCAGTTGGCACAGGCTGAAAACCTCTCAGGTCTAACTAAACAGTTTTTGCAGTCATATAAATGACTGAAAAACTGTCCTGTCCCCAAGTAATTCGCTAATATATCCCCAAGTAATTCGCTAATATAAATGGTGCCTTAAGACATTTACACTAGCAGGTGATGTTGCTGATAGTGTATTGCAGTTGCTGTATTTCAGCTCACCCTGCTGAAAGGCACAGATGGATTTCATATACAAGAAACCCAAATAGCTCTCAACTAGTTTTCTGTGATGTGGGTATATGGCTGTAGCTTTGGCTCAAAGGGTGCTAACACACTGGCTGCTTCTGTGATTTCCAGAAATGTACTGATTTAGCCCTCCTAAAGGTGCCAATCTCACTCAGCTGTCCCATGCCACCTTGAAAATAAATGTAAATAATACAGTTTGAATTGGGTGATTTACCAGCCACTCATTTTCCAGCCACTTATTCCATCTCCTACTGATTGCCATCCCTCCCACAGACAGAGAAATTACACTATCATCTTTTTAATGGTTCAACCTTTCAGTGGTTCAATATTTTACTTTGGCTACCCAGATTCTATTTACTCAGTTGACTTGTTTTCCTCCTTGATTACCTTAATAACTGAAACAGAAAACAACTGAATTCCTCCCTCCCTTCCCTAAGCTAATTTTCCCTGACATGCAGCATTTAGCTTTCCCTGAAGGGGAAAAAAAAAATTAAAATAAAAAGTCATTTTTTTCCAAGAGATCCTTGTAAATTTGGTGGCCCATATCGGAAACCAGACAAAGGAGGTGACAAAGTAAGTCCGTCTGTACTCTGGATTAAAAGCATTTTAGGCATTTCCTTGATAGTCAAAACAACATTTAGAGGCAGCTGAGCAGCTGGAAATGACCAGACTAATTAGAGGGATATTTACTGTTCGTACTGTGACACTAAGCCTTTTTTTTGCCTTATAAGCTCTGGAGAATTACAGATATCAGCTAAAGATTTAAAGGAATATTTAATATTACATTAAATATATTATGTCTAAAAAAGGTGAATATTTCAAACTCAAGCTTTGAACTGGTACTCCGCACTGTCTTTTTAAAATTTATTCAATAGTATTGTTTTGGAAATAGTGTATTTTCCCCTTTGTATTGTTACTCCCTCCACTATTTACCCCCATTACCCTAATTCTTGTACAGTTCAGTAAACACTGACTGAAACTAAATGGTTGCAAATACCAAACAAACATACATGTATAAAAGAGGGAAAAGGATGGGGACAAAGGGAAGGGCTATCAGAAATTTGTGTTTCAAGCTCAAGTCTAATCTTACATTGGTCTGAACTTCACAGGAACATGAGGACTCTAACAAAAACAATACAGTGGACAATTTAGTATACCAACTAAAGAGGTGAAAACTTTTGTCTATGTGCCCTTTCCTGGACCTTGATTTGGGAAAGGAACAATATCTTAGGAAGACCTTAAGAGTGTGAGATTTAAGAGTGAAAATTCTTAAAGTCTGGTTCCCTTTTTTAGGGGAGAAAACAAAACAAAACAAATGGAAACTCACCACTGTCATGTAGGGCTGTGCTTAGGGCAACCTGACCTTGTGTGTGCTTGCAGGTAGAACATCCCATTATTGACAGAAGCAGGCACTGATGATGCCTGCTGTCAGCAACTGGCAAGTGTCCTAGCATATCTGTGAGACTAAGTCTTATGCACAGCCATGTGTTAGAGAACGTCCTTCACAGCTAGCAATCAATGCAATCACTGTGCATGCTAGCTCATTGTACTTCTTGCCAAACTGCACCTGAAATCTCAGGACTGTCTGTGAGGAATGCTGCATACATACAGATTTATAGATACCATCTATCCTATTTAAAGATCATAAAATTAATCACAACACAGTTCCCTCCTATACTTAATGAGACATATTTCATTTATTTTGTAATAAACTTAACTTTAAGAAAAAAAAAATCCTGCATGCAATCCACAGGTAAAAAAAATGGGATGGGGGGGTAAGGAATGGAAGGGTATCTATAGCCCTGGTGTGTTCAACAGCTTGTTCTCTAGTTAGTAAATTTAGGGGCACATTTTGCATTCGCAGTGGCTGAAAGAGAAGAGCAGAGACAATGGATTGTACTTAAACGACATTTTAGGTAACAAGATATAAACCATACTACAAACCCTGATGCAAGGTAACTGAATTTTAATCCTCTCTCACAAAGTCTCTCCTTTTAATGAAAAAAAAAGAAAAGCCTTATTTAAATATGCTTCTTTCAAATAAATATCTTATATACTAAATACTGCCTTAGAGGTTTGGGGGCTTGTTTTTAAATAAAATGGTCTGTACAAACTAAGACTGCAACAGAAAGCACTGAGGTTACTGTTGCTTTTTCTGTTTGTATGTAGGACCAAGAATACAATATGGTGAGCATACGTTATTCAATTCATCAATTACTCAATTCATTAAGAATTCTAAGACTGCATATGGGCACTGACACTGTTAGGAAAAATAACACTTTTTTGAAATTTATTGTTTGTTTGGTTGGTTTCATTTTTTTCTCTGTTTTTTAAGCAATAAGATCTATAAAAATAATTGTGAAAACCTCAAGAGAAAGTAATTAAGAGATCATTCTTGAATGTCATTTTCATGTTATTTACATGTCATAACCATATGAATGTAAGATTGCAAAGTCACTTTTTCATTCTTCTATTAAAGACAATCTATTCTGCACACACATCAAATTCTATGCAAACGAATAAAGAACATGATTCACCTGAGATATGATAAAACAGGTTTTAGCCTTTTCCTTGGAACTAATCAGGACTTTGAATGCAAGTCACTTTACAAGTAGAGTATTTTCTCTTTCTCATCAGATTATTCATCCCTTACTTGAGAGGTGATTTTTTTCTTGCTTTTTGTCATAATTGAAGTATTTTTGCAAAACACTACACAAATGTCCTTCTGAATTGCATATAATAATTCTTGTTTGATAAGATTTCTCAGACATTGCTCCCTCTAAACTGATGTGGTCTCCTAAAAAGTAACTCTTCCTTACATCATCAGCAGCAATATGTAACAGCTTGCATTTAAGTTGCATGGGGTTTCTGCTTGCATAAGTGAAGTTCACAGTACACCTACACTTATGTTTTTTCATTTCCCTTTTCATAGAATCACAGGTTAATCACAGGAATCATTTAGGTTAGAGAAGACCTCTAAGATCATCAGGTCCAACCATTAACCTCGCACTGCCAAGTCTACCACTAAACCATGTCCCTAAGCACCACATCTTTTGAATACTTCCAGGGGTGGTGACTCAACCAGTTCCTAGACAGCCTGTTCCAATGCCTCAAAACCCTTTCAGTGTAGTTTTTTTTTTTTTTTTTTTTTTTTAAACCTCCCCTGGTGCAACTTGAGGCCATTTACTCTTTTTGCTTGGGATAAGAGACCATTCTTCACCTTGCTACAACCTCCTTTGAGGTAGTTGTAGAGAGGAATAAGGTCTCCCCTGAAACTACTTTTCTCTAGGCTAAAACACCCCAGTTCACTCAGCTGCTCCTCATAAGACTTGTTCTCTAGACCCTTCACCAGCTTCATAGCCCTTCTTTGGACATACTCCAGCACCTCAATGTTTTGGTAGTGAGGGGCACAAAATGGAACACAATACTTGAGGTGTGGCCTCACCAGAGCTGAGTACAGGGGGACAATCTGTGCCTGCTGGCCACACCATTTCTGTTACAAGCCAGAATGCCATTGGCTTTCTTGGCCACTTGAGCACGCTGCTGGCTCATATTCATCTGGCTGTCAACCAATACCTCTGAGATACTTTTCTGCCAGACAACTTTCCAGCCACTCTTCCTCCAGTCTGTAGTGTTGCATGGGGTTGCTGTGCCCCAAGTACAGGACCCAGCCCTGGGAAATTTTCATTTCCCTCTTAACCTGGCATCTGCTTATGCTGCTGCAGACATGTATCTTTTGCTACCATCTGTTTGTTTCAATTGTTCCCTTATTTTCTTTCATACTAAAAAAAATCCCATTCTGTATCTTCTTCCTTTCAGCTCCAGTTGAGTCTCCTACATATTTCTGTTTGTTTTCCACCAGAGCATTGACAAATCTTTTCATCCAAAGATGTCCCATCCTGTTTGAAAGTATCCCATTTACTGATGGACTAATGCTCAACTAGTGCTCAATACCCACCTACCAGCTGGCCTAATCACCATTTAGAAATTAAGTTTTCTATCAAGTCACTTAATAATAGCTGATTCATTTTAAAAAAATATATTCAGTTCTACTAGCTGAGTTACCATACATGACTTATTCTACTGATTGGACAAGTTCTGCACCAAGCTTGTAAATTTAACCTTTGGAAATCTCTGGAATCAGTGAATGAATACACAAGTGTTAGAATCATGAGGATGTAACAGGTAAATTTGAAGAAAAGCATTTGCTAATCTTATTAATCATACTTTGTGCGTGTGTGTGTGCACGCATGCCTAGTTCAGCTTCTCTATCTGCAGGTCACAATTCTTAAGTTTTGTCCACTCTTACATTTTCAAATTAATGGGATTCATGGGACTCTCTTATATGCCTCTTCTTGCAATACGACTCATATATTAACTGCAGTTATGCTCATTACAGTCAGTTCTTTGAGATTTACTCACAGCATTTCCTTCAATAAATACTGGAAGCATAAAAAAATATTTATACTTTTAATATAAATAAAATAATAATAATAAAAATATTTATACTTTTAATTATATAGGTTCATATAGCATGAACCTATAGCAATATGAGAGGAAACAATTCCTGAATAAAAGGTTAGGAATGTTTCTTATTTTAGAAGATGACAAATATTTAGTTTTGTTGTTGTTATTTGTTTATTTTTCTTTGCTTTTCTTTGTTTTGTTTTCTGAATTAACTGAAAATCTGGAAAGAAGAAGATAATTGGAGTGAAAGACCAGGGAGTGATTTTTATTTTGAGAAAGGGAAGGTATGGGAGTACAAGGGTAACATTGCAAAGACACAGACTTGAGTAAACTCAGAGAACTAGCTTGTTGGGTATCCTGGGAAGGTAATCTAAAGAATAAAGGATTACCAGAAAGATAGCAATTCATGAAGGGAAATACACTAAACATACGAGTAGAAACTCCCTAATGAAATGTAAGATTCAAAACAGAAAAGAAAGTAAAATGCACAACCCCAAATTGAAGGATACCTGTAAAATGCAGCAGTCTGGGAAAAACGCTTTGCAGCAAAGAAAAAAAAAAAAAAAGAAAATATTGTTCAATAATGTAATACAATCCCAAAAGGCAAGTTATATTCTATGATATATTTACCTAAGTGCTGCATGAAAAAAAAAAAAATAATAATAATAATAAATAAAAAATCTCTGTTCTCTTCATACCACTTAAGATTCTCTAACTGTTCAAGAGCATGTTTTATGAAAGGTAGAGGTAAGAAAGTCAGAGCTAACATGCCTTTATACACATCACAGGACAGAATAAGGAATAAATAGAATTAAAGATGTAATTTAAGAGGAATTGAAAGAAATTAGTTTGTTTAGTTGAAAAGACAAAAGAATGGGATGATGAATGAAGGTCACAATATAAAAATGGTTTCCTAAAATGTAGGAGGAAATTATGATGAGAATTAGTTGTTCTCTGTAATAATTGCAAAATTAGAAACAAAGGAAAAAAAATAATAATAAGTAATAAAAAGAACAACAAAGAATAACTCTGAACTTATTTTTCCTTAAAGAAATTTACAAAAAAAATACACAACAGGTAGTGGTGAAAGAGAATAATGTAAATGCATAAAGAAGCTGTGGGATTGGATACTTTTACAGTAGAGTTATATAAACATCAACAAACATGGCCTAGGTATTTAATTGCTCGTTGCAGAAAATCCCAGTCCTCCGATTCTTTAGTTAAAGAAGAATACAATCAACTCACACTGCATTTCACTGCTATCACAGGTTTCTAAGAATGAACCTAGTTAGTAGAGAAGACAGTTGGAACCAACCTTCTGAGCTATAATCAAAACCAGCTATGCCATATGTAGCATTTTGTTTGTATAAATAAGTAAAATGCAGTCTGAATCTCTTGTTTTCATTCCAAAACAATGTATTTGCAATATTAAGTGATATCCTATCCCTGTTGCCTGGATTAATCATTTTATGCCATCTGCAGCATTGACCTGTACGTGACACCTTGAATCAATCAGTATTAATACAGTGGTTTGGAACTGAAGATCAACAAAAATAGACATATCAAATAGTCCCCTCCATGCCAAATTTGAAGGAAACAACCTGTCACTTGGGCTTTATATAACAGATACGTATGACTCCAATATGACTGATAAGATTACTTTTCAACAAAACTACATTAAAACTTTTATTAGCCTTCTGAAGTTCTCAGCACCAACACATGGGTTTTATATTGCAAAGCAAATAAAAATGCAATATGGTAACCCAGACAGACTCACACTGATAATGCAACAGCAGCCTAAAGGAAAACTTAGTATCAACGCATAATAGCCCTGTCGCCCTGTGGACATAAGCAAAAAAATGCTTTTCTGCATGCAGATCTTCTTCCTAAAATAAACACTCAACTGTCTTGCTGTACTTTCTGCTGCACTTCCTAAGCCTGCAGCAATCTTGCTCAAAAATCTTGTATACATATATATAACAGTATGAGAGACTTGTCAGTTGAAGGGAAAAGTGGGGGGACAAGAAATATAATGAATATGATGTCCTTATTGAAGCCTTTAAGAAAATAGATATACATGTATAGTAAAGGTAAAACCATTAGTGAAAGACAAGGTTAGAAAGGTTATCAGCATTGCCAGGGCATGGACACATGTTAGGGGTACTTCAGCCTAGGAGGATTCCTATGTACATACATATGTACATACATATTCCTATGCATGCTAGGTATGTACATATTTTTGGAAAAGAAAAAAAAACAACACCATATTTCTAAAGATCATTTTACTCTGATTCCCAATGGGGGAAGAGGACTTCACACATTGTCAGGTAACTGACTCAAAATTTGGGCTTATGGGGAAAAATTTATACCTAATGTCACACTGGAAAAAAACATATATATTTCCTGGATTTATACAATTTTGACCTTAAATCACTTAGTATTGTGAAACTTGTTAATAAAGTATTTCCGAATAGTGTCACAGAAGGAAGACTACTGATAGGCAACATTTAAATTTATTAATTAGATGATACTACTCTATGCTAGGAACCCAGAAGCTTGGAGAGTGGATATATTGCAAATCCTTAATAAAATAATAAATGGGTCTAAGAAATAGTTAAAAATAGATAATTTGCCTTAAGAGTAAGATATCTCTGTAGCAAGCCCTCTTCCACTTTTACTTTATTAAAATAAAAAAAAAAAGGACTACGAAATGTATGCGTATTATGAGTATTGACCCAAATTTTACCCAGAATATTTAAGCTTTACCAGTTCTGAAAGTCGCAGTACATGCAATACACTAAAATTAACATCTGGAAGAGGACACACCCATTAAACAGAAGTGATTAGGGTAGGAGCCAGAGAGCCAGTTTAACCAGCTAGCTGGAGATTTTTTTCCGTTATGTGATTTCCTGTACCATCACGCCATTAAAATTCACAGCACAGGGGTTCTACGAAAAGAAGTAAGAAATAACATAGCTTCTGGTTGTCCAAAGATAACAGAAGGCTAATGTAGAGGGGCCCAGACAACAATATAAAATCAGAAAATGTAAAAACTGTCTGAATATTTTTGCTACTTTATCTACCAAACTGTGCTACATGCCAGTCAGATATAAACCAGAACTTTGTTCACTTCAATCCTTTATTTCATTACTTTTATGTTATATCCAGTGTCACAAGTCTAGCACACACTCAGAAATGCAAGAGCTTTGGCACTATGACAGTTGGTAATCCCTATTAGAAGTTTATACTGGTGTTGAGAAAGATGCTGTTTCTATTTTCTGCTTTAGGAGTACTCACAAAGTTACATTTATTCAGTCTGATCAGACACCTGATCAGAATCCAGATATGGCTACTTCAACAGAGAAGTCATTGGCTTTCTCAATGGTCATTCACAGAACTAACACTTCCAGGCTTCTCTGGAATGACTCATTTACCCAGATTAAACACCAAGTAGTTGTCTTTTTAGTTATAATGATATGCAGTTGCACAATGATGGATGCAATGAAGGCACTGGTTGCCTTCTTTGGCAATGAGAGCTGGAAGAACTCTGAAATTCTTTTCTAGAATGAAGTTTTGCAAGTGCTTTCTCACAAAGATTTCATTCTATCATTCTATAGGCACACTGAATCTGTCCCATTTGGAAAAAGTCACTGCCAGTAGTAAATTTCCCAGTGCAACTTTCCAAGTTGGAGCCTTTTCACACAGGACTTCTGTCACTGTAGCAGCTCTGTGTACACTGCATGCAAGCATCTTTAATATAACTGAGTCGTTGTTAAAAACTTCTCTGTATTCTGTATACCCTTTCCTCTCAAATGACACTGTAAAAAAAAAAAAAAAAAAAAAACTACACAAAATGAGGTTGTATTAATCATTACAGATAATTCTGCAAGAATGAGACATGAGACCAACCTTATGCTTCTCCTCCTACCTGAAATCAGTCCATCTGATCCCCACAAACCTCTGTCATGCCAGGAGACTTCAGACAACTGGAAGTGCATGAGGTTTGTTTAAGGTCTTTTCCTACTCACACAAATTGAGCAATCCTTCATAACACAGATTTCAGGGCACACAATCTGTCCCACAGAACTGTAGTCCTATTTTTAAGTTGAATTCACAATTCTTAGGGTGGGAAACGCCTACTGTGCCTATATTTCAACTGAATTTACATTGCTGTCTTCAGTGAAGCCATCTGCAGTATGAGTGCAAATAAAAAGAAAATTTACCAGCCCCATTACTGATGTAATTGTGTGGTATTTCACACATTCAATGTGAGTGCCCCAGATGTCACCATAATGGTAAACTTGCCAATTTTTAAATATCAGGCATAGCATATAGTTGCAACCTGTGACAAAAAAAAAAAATCTAGCTTTATAAAGCGAAAAAGGCATGCAAAAGCAAAACACAATTACAATTTTCAGTTTTGAACAGATGAAAACTAGGAATGTTCATCTTCAAAGTAATTCTATACATTTCATAATAATCCTCATATTCATTCTTTAATAGAGATGTAAAGACAAAAATCTACTCTAACTATAACTACATGCCAGCCCAAAATTTAATTTTCCAGACTCTATATTCCAGACTGATCTTTTGGTAGTTTTAAATTGCTTATTGTATCCTTTCACTTCTTAATTTGGAAGGTTGCACTAAGGGTACTGTACACAAGTGTACTAAGTCATGTACTAAGTCATGTCAACGGGGTTAAGCTGAGGCAGGGGAAGTTTAGGCTTGACATCAGGAGGAAGTTCTTCACAGAGAGAGTGGTTGCACACTGGAACAGGCTCCCCAGGGAAGTGGTCACTGCACCGAGCCTGACTGAATTTAAGAAGAGATTGGACTGTGCACTTAGTCACATGGTCTGAACTTTTGGGTAGACCTGTGCGGTGTCAAGAGTTGGACTTGATGATCCTTAAGGGTCCCTTCTAACTCAGGATATTCTATGATTCTATGATTCTATGTCATCTGACAGGACAATATTTAACTGTCTTTCATACCAAGAAATTATAAAAGTAACTGACATGAAGAAGAAAATACATGGACAGCTCTTACATCAGGAAGATAAAAACAAGTAATAGATTTGAATAAAAGTTCTTTTGTTTTTACAAGAAAAAAAATATAAGTTTACGATACAGGATACCTAAGATGGGACTATGATATATGACAATACAGATTCATTTTTGTACACTGTACACAAAACAGAGAGAAATGTAGACCAGGCAAGAAAGATATGAGCTGATATATTCTGATACTGTGAAGTGCCACCAGAGTAAAACATGGATAACTTTTAAACACTTTACTTAGTGAATAGTCTCTCTACAAACAATAATATAGTTCACAGAATAGTTGATGGCCATACATCCACAAATCTCCACATCTGTTTCCTTGTTCAGGATGGATATTTCGCTGTACTTTCTTACTAAAACAGCAAATTAAAGGTAAAATAATAAGAAATAAACCACACATCTTCCCCCTCATACATCATTTTCCTTTAGCTGATAGCACATGTAATAATATAAAGGCTATCAAGTATTTGAAGAGGAATCTCTGCATATATTTTCAGAATACAGCCATGTGTGTCACACACTGAGTTGCTACAATTTCAGCTGTTCCTTCTAATTGTCAGTTTAAAAACACTTTCAGCTCCAACAGAAAGATTAACTAAGCCACACCATATAATTCTATCTCAAACACATAAAGCAGATACAAAACGATTATTCAAGGTCACTGAGTGAATCGTTGGTGGAAATGGAAATTGTCTTGCATTTCCAGTTCTCCTTTTGAAGGGATTAATTCAAATATACGAGAATTTCCAATGAAATATTTCCAGTGCTTTGGATGCACATAAGCATCCATGGCAGGTGCTAAAGTGTCTTAGGGAACTGTGATCTAACTTCTAGCTACATCCACAAACACGCAATGTAGTGTTTGTTCCCAGTTATAACATGAACCTAACTCATATTTTCCTTTAGAAAGAGAATTGGAAAATAGAAAGGAACATGATTTACACTGAAATATAGTAATAAAATCACAAAACTATTTTATTTCACACACAAACACACATAGAGAGAGTCATATATTTATGTATTTGTCCATCTGTGATGTCATCAAAACATCCAGTGATTCTTGTGTCAAGGCCATAATTCTGGCTAAATTACAGAACAAGTTTCACCAACATAAAACCCAAATTTGTTCAGATTCAGATTTTAATACTCAGATCCAATTTTACCTTTGCTTGATGAATAACAAAAACCCATTTAAAATATTCAGTGAGAAGATATGAATACATATCCTATCAACTAACTACCTGCATTTTTTCTTGATAATGCAAGGAATAGAGGAATGCAAAAAAAAAAAAAAACAATAAAACTTTAACTTTTACAGCTTATTGTATACTTCTGTTCCACTTGACAACAATAATCCACAAAGTGTAAAATATTAAATATATTTTATACTCTTTTCATAGAAATATTACAGCTTTAGAAAGCTTTAATTGCCTTGAGGTTCAACACTAAGTTTTTACAGCATATTTTATGCGCATACCAAAATGTTTTTACTTCCGTATTTAAACATTCCTCTTCATGCTATTGTATAATTAAATCTTTCATATATCACTTACTTTTTTGTCTTCGTTATATTTATGGAAAATCTCTTGTGCTCTTTCTTCACCACCATCCGTAAACAACATAATAATCTTATTGCAGTTAGCTCTAGAGACACTGTGCTGTAAAAATACAAAAAGAAGCTTACTTTTTATTTCAGAGTATAAGGAATAACAATTGTTCTATTTAATGGCTTTCTCATCAACATGTTTACTTCCATGTTTAACATGGAAGGAAAAATTTTCCAGCATTCTCGGGAGCAATGGCTTTACTTCCAAGAATTAATTCATTCAATACCTCAAAAAAAAAAAAGCCCTTTTTTCATTCTATGATAGTAAACTCAACACATTTCAGATCTGGCACAAAACAGAGGAACAGCACTCTGGTGGTCTTTCTTACCACCACCAACACAAGGAAAGCTCTTTGCCCCCATCATGAATTACTTAATTTTTTTTTTTTTTCTGTTGGACTCCTACTCACAAAGACTCTTCATTATTTCTTGAGAGCAAGCCTGGAATAAAGAGAATTGAGGAGAAGCCCCCTTGACTCCTAATTCAGCAGTCAAAGTACTATTAAAGCCACTGAGAAAAACACAGTGTGCTATGCAAAGGAATAAAAATACAGTTCCAAAGTAAGAACAATGGAGAGATGAATATGAATTTTGGCTCCTTGCAAAAGGCGCCAAGGGCTCCTCCTCTGGCATTCATCTTCTCTCCTCATTGCCTGAAAACTTGCATGTAGTCTAAACAATTTTTTCATAAATTTTACAGCCAGCATTCCTTGTCCTCTGTGTTGCTGCAACTGGTTGTAGCTAGGCACGTCCTGGTACTTCTTAGCAGTTGAATGTGAGGGAGTAAAACCCTTAGAGACTATAAAAAAAATCAAATTCCCCTTCCACAAGTCCACATTTTGCTACATTAATTTACTATACAGTCAAGGAGAGAAATGGGTCATCTTTACACAGTACCTAATTCTCCCTTGCTTTAGTCTTCATGAACAGATGGAATAAATGACTATCTGCCTCCTTACTAGTCATGTGTGATGATCCAACTCCCCTTTGTTATTTTTCATCCTGCTCTCTGATTCTTCCCTAACAGAGAGACCTCAACTCCAGACCCAAACATCAGCCAATTAATTTCAGCATTGCAGCTCCACAGTTCTACAGTGCTCTCTGCAGATTAAGACCAAAAGCTTTATTTGATATCACTATACTCACAGATGAATAACAATGCCTCAGAAACGTTTTGTATTGGTAGTTCAGCATTCAGTGAATAACTACTTATTTAATTATTTGAAAAAATAATTCCAAAGATTTTCTTACATACAGCCACAAATAAAAAAAAATCCCTTGAAATCAATACATTCTTTTCATCCTCATCAACACAATGAGGTTCATTTGGAATTAAATAATATATGACCATTTTTTACTTGTGAAATACAACCTACAAGATACTGCTTTGGGCTGAAATTTTTTCAATATTAAAAAAGTAATAAAAGTAGAGTGGATACTTCATAAATAAAGAAACTCACCTACATTGACAATGATTTAATATATGAGCCAAAATAAAATTAAAGTGAAACCAAAGAGATGACAGAGAAGGGGACCAATGTCTGCTTGTATTATACATTTTTCCTATTGATTTTTAAATGACAGCTATTATGTTTACTGTACATGTAAACTGAAACCAGTTGGGTTTACATAAATTATATTTTTTCTAATGGTTTACTTAGCAATATGCATATACAGTATCAGAAAAAAATGCAGTGTTTTTTTCTAGAACTTACAGAAGAGCTCTGTCATGGGAAAACAAAACAAAACAAAACAATTTCATTATTCAAACGATATTGGAGATCTGAAAGTGAGTAAACTCAGAGCAAATGATACTTTTCCAACACACACACACAAAATACTCCATATCCTGATGAAAGAACTTAAAAGATCAGCTTCCTAAAACTGATGAAAGGGAAGGCAGAAAGGCCTTTACAACACATCTGTTAGTTTTTGTTGTTGTTATTTTTTTCCCCATTTGCACAAAGATGGAGTCACTGGCTCAGGGAGTGAATAAACATGATTTTGCAGAACTCACACAGTATTTTCATTACTGATGAGTGGTGTCCCTCAAGAGTTTGTCCAGGGACCGGTGTTTTTCAGTATCTTTATCAATGACATAAATGAGGGGATTGAGTGCACCCTCAGCAAGTCTGCAGACAATGCCAAGCTGAGTAGTGCAGTTGATACAACAGAAGGAAGGGGTGCCATCCAAACGCATCTGGACAGTCTGGACAAGTGGGTTCATGTGAACCACATGGTTCAAGAAAGCCAAAGTGCTGCATCTGAGTCGGGACATTCCCAGACATGAGCACAGCCTGGGAGAAGACCTCATTGAGAGCAGCCCTGTGGAGAGAGACTTGGGGGTTCTGATGGATGAAAAACTATGAGTTCTGATGAGTGAAAAAATATGAGCATTTCTCATTATGAATTTCATACTACTTAAGAAGGAAAGTAAAGTAAGGCAAAAAAAACTACTTGATTCAAGAAGAGATGATTAAAATGTATTTTTTGACATATTATGGTATGGGGAGAAAAAAGTCCTGAACTGCTGAACCTAAAATATAATAATTTTCAAAGAAATAGCAAGTTAATATAACATTAAATAATGGAAAAATACTGCATAGAAATCATGGAATGTGGGTTATTTATATGCACATGAATTAACATGTTGAAAAAAATGAAGAGTTTATTTTCATCTAGGAATATATTGGACAACAAGTTTTTTCATGAGACAAAGATGCTACTTTGGCATAGAGAGGAAAATTGTTTGAACTGCCATTCAGAAACGCTATACCAAAATTATCAAAATTTGAGCTGCTAAAAATATTCCATTTTAACAGACCTTAAAGCAGTTGGATTGCTTGAAATCATAAATAAAAATTGAAATTATCCCTAAGCATATTTTTTGTTAGTTGTTTAAGCCTGTATTGTATCAACCTACTATATCATCTTGCCACCACAGTCTAGCACTGATTCCATCAGCACTTTTACTCTCCCTGCCAAATGGATTTGCCAATATCTGGAGAGGATGACTCTATTTCTATAACCTAGTGCAACCTTTTAATTTCCCTTGATATACACATCCACAATGTTCAGTCATAATTTACAGGATTGCAGAGATTCTGTGAGACTAATTACACCTCTGTCTCCAATAAGGAGAGACAGAGTCCCACTCTGAAACCAGTCTCCTGCTATATTTTTAAGCACTTATTTAGTCCTACAAACAGGTTCATTTTGAGGCTTCCCCTGTGTTTAGGTCTTCATCTTAGTACATCCTGTACATAAAGTACATGTGTGGTACTACACCAAATGTAATATATAATGTTAATTGAATATAAATGCTGTTAGGACCCAGATGTGTTTGGCAACAATTCTTGTCTCTTCCTGGTTCCCTCTGTATAAGATGGCAACAGAGAAAAAGAAAAAAGCCTGTTAAGCCTGGTCCGAAAAAGTCTGATTTATTTTAAAATCCTGCTGGCAGTTTTACAGACATGTCAGCAGATGGCACACAACCTTTTCCCCACCAAATCTCGTTTAATCAAAACAGTGATCTGCTGAGTAAAAACTCTTGAAAACATTGTATTTTATTTTTCTTCATTTTTTTCATCAAAATTTCACTAGGTTAGAAAACTTTCAATCAGTTTTAGCCCTAAGCTGTATATGCAATGACAAGAAAGCTCCCTTCAGTCCAAAAACTGACAGAAAAAGTAGAGGTCTCTGCTCAGAGACATCATTGAAATAAATTAAAAAACAAACAAACAAACAAAACAGAACATATAATATTATTTATTAAAATAGGCCCTTATCTTTTATAAATTGGTATAGCTTTATTTACTCTAAGGTTAAGATCCAATACACATTTTTTAATGAATATAAAACAGATCTTTTTCTAAACAAATACACAAGTTATAATTAGAATTCTCTCAAATGCCTAATATCTCCCTATTGACTGTTGCTGTCTGAGCTCTACTGACTGAGCTGTCTGCTCTCCTCTGTCCTGCTCTTGCCACTGTCAACTGTTTATGGAATACAATAAATATAAAATTGCGTGTATGAATGATGTAAAAACAGTATAGCACAGTGAAAAACAATTCCATTTCCAAGCCTTAACAACCTCTCAAGCATTAGGGGAATCTGCAAGACAAACTGTTCAATAAATTTACTTGCTAAATGAAGGTATCTTATGATTACCTGTGTTACATAATGAAGGAACACGTAAAAGCTTTCTGAACATTCAAATTCTCCTAATTTACTTTAGAGCACTGAGAGAGGACTTTCATACTTACATTTAGCAGTTGTTCAAAAGCATAGCTAAAGCCTTTTTTGTAATCAGTAATTCCTTTAGCAGAGATTTTATAGACAGCTTCTTTCAGCTTCTTCTTGTTCCTCACATTAGCTTGGACAAGATGATTAAAGCAACTGACGTTCTGAGCATTATTATTAAACTGTAAAACAAACAGAAATAACATTAAAGACAGAGATGTACAATTAATTTAATTTTCTTTTCTATGTACTTAAGTGGTAAAGGTTAATGGCCCAAGAGATAAAGTCCGTGACACATGGATATTAATTACGACTATATCGAGACAGTCCAGCAACGCCTGGCTGGTGATTTCAAAATTGGGCAATAAATATAATAAAAAAGGGGATGTTGCAATCCAAAAAAAAAACCTGCTTTCCAGAACAGTGGAAAAACTCCTACAAATTTTGTTTCAGGCTCATATAATAAAATGACCACGAAACACAGAATTGGGGAAATCAGAGCAAAAATATGGGAAAATGTTTAATTTCTTAATCACTGAAAAATGTTGGTTGAATTATCAGATTACTTCCATGTTGTATGTATTAATATATCACTAAACCTTCTGTTTAACAATGATACTTGCAGGTCATAATAAATTAATATATATACCTTGTAGAAAACTAAACACATTCTTGGGAGATGGGAATTACATGAGAATATAGCTGTAAAAAGGAGGATTGAGAACACACATATTTGAGCGCTCTTACTCACAGATACATAAAAGACTACAACAAATTCTATCATTAATACAAGACTATGATATTGCTTAAAAGCATACATAGAAAAAGAATTTATGTACCAAATTTTGTCTGCACAAGGATAAATGAGTTTTTGATTTCTTAAAAATTTCTCTATTTAAATGTACATACCACATATATATATATGTAAATATATGTATCCCAGTGGAGAGAGGAATGCAGAAATACATTTAACTGTTCAGCTACCTCTGTTTCAATCTGTCTAAAGTCAAAGTTGAGACTTCTCTTAATGCTGTAGCATGTATGATTCTATCTATATTCTTGAGTAAAAGTGCACAGTATTGCATATAATCTGTTTTGCACTCTACTTGATGAAAATCTCTTTTTAATTGCAACATAGTATTTTTTTTTAAGATATTGTTGATAAATATTATCAAAAATATTGTTGTGTCTAATCTTTAAACTGCTTTTTTAAAATTTCAGTAATATATAGAGAGAAGACAATGTGACAAGGAGTAATGGGTCATCAAACTTTATGACATTACATGAAGACATCCATTGTTTAGTATAGTGTTACAACCAACAGCACTGTTGTGAGACTTAAATCTGTCATTCATGAATGGGCTCAAATCACATGCAAGTCATACATAAGGCCAAAAGAATCATCCTGCCTGGGCAGTATCAGAAATTCAGAAAGAACACCTATTAGAAAGAAATAAGCAGTGTCCCCAGAGAGGAAAACAAACAAAAATCAAATCAAAACAAAATACATCTGCCAAGTCAATTGCTTTCATAGAAAAAAAACAGGTATGAGGTTAGCATGGGAGATTTAGGGCATTTTCCACTTTTTCACATTTTCAAATAGCTGCCTAATACTGATGCTAATTAAGACCATTGTATGGTACATGCCCTGTGCTATCACCAGAAGGTCCATCAGGGATGTACTGGTTTCCCTTACTACAAGATAAGTATTTTTCTGTACACTTACAGCACTGCAAAACAACAGAATCTGTGCCTGGTTTTGACAGATTTGGTAGCCCAAAATCATTTACGAATTCTTCATTCTGCCCAGCTTGAATTTACTTCATTGCCATTGTATTTCACAGAACCCCAGGTAGAAAATTCATCATTTCAGTGATTAATTAAGCAACACTCACTGTCCCTGAAATTAGATCTAGCTACAGCAAGGATGGGAAGTTCTTTGGGCCCAATTTCATTCCATTGCAGTTTTATGCTCATATAGCTCATATGTCACTCAAGTTCTACTACTGAAATATATACTGCAAAATATTTTTAATAATTAAGTAATAGAAGTAAATAAAGCATTTTTATCAAATTCCTGCTTTAATCAATGCTAATTCCACTACTCAGTTAGTAAGAGCAGATGTGTAACAGCGAATATGGTAGAGATTATAGTAGAGAGAACTGGCAGAGAATGACATAATCCTCAGCAGAAGGTTTAGCCTAATTTTTCCAGGTCCTTCTTGAAATTAGCCACAGAGATGCATCTGTAGTTTTCTTAGCTGTAAGTGAACAAATCCAGGCAGCATTTGTTACACTGGATTCTTAATTACAGCTCCACATGTAATTTCTTATTCTTGCAAAATGCTGAAGTGTCACATAAATTTAAAGAATTAATTTGTCTTCTTCATCTTCTAACAAAATTATTGTACCACAAAGCATTCCTGCATGTGTGTAGAAACTAATCAAGAAAACCCACTAGTCAGTTTTTGAGCATTAAGTATTTTAGAACTGATCTAGTATCTTACCATCTTCATGTTACATTTATTTTTCCATGGAGCTTATTTTTGCTCATTCCTCATGGCTTTAATACTGCCTTTTGCTGAGATTCTGATAATGTTTTGTGGTATAGATGCTGTCTTTCTGAGGAAAGGAGATGATAAAAAAAAACTGTTTTATTTCTAGCTATGCAGGGATGAGACAATCCAGGGATGAGACTATGAGACTATGAGACAATTCATAAGAATTTTAATATACCTTCCAAATTAATAAGGAAAATTTCTATTCTGTCCTAATTTTATAGCTTTGCTTCCCAGGCCATTAAAATCTGGGGGAGCAAGTCTTTCTCAAATGACTTAATGCAAAATTTTATGTCCCCTTTTTATCGATGTTCTGTTTTTGCCACAAGGGGAAAATTGTTTCTAAAAACACACAGAAGCATGAACAAGTGCTTTAACTTTGAAAAATGCAATGCTGTATTTGACCAAGCATTCTACAAAAGAGACCATTATATCAAGTAATGTGATAAAGGTTTGGCTTTTTAAATTTAATTTTCATTATATAATGACTATAAAATATAGTATCATGTATCTAAACTATTTACAGTATTGAAAGTACAAAACCGGGATGAAATAATGAAGATAAAAAATGTTTTCCAGTTTTCCCAGTGTCACTATGTGAACTAAACCTTTAAAATAAATGAACACTTGGAACTAGATGTTGTAGAACCAAATTTCCAGTTTGAATATTCCTTTAATCTATCCCATATTTCCCAGAAAAGAAGGAATTTGAGGGGCCCTCCACAGCAATTTAAATGTAATACTTGCAACTAAAATTTTCATTTGCATGATTTTAAAGCCCTTATATTTTATAAAGCTATTTTCCCAACTTTAATAAGTTATGGTTGTTCATTTTTCTACTTCCCTTCAGTACCTTGTTTTGGTGATACTTATTTACTGTGGTTAAGCAGCACGTTTTGCCTACACAGCGAAACAACCAAATGATCATGCAACTGTAATCAATTCACTTTGACGCAAAACACTGACGCACTCAATTGTGTTTCTTATAGAAGTTTTTTACAGAAGTAACCAATAAATCACCCTGTGATTATTAGGTACATTGGCCATGTGGGAATGAAAACATATTTGTGCTGTGGAAGTATTTCGGCATGCCTTGACCTGCTTTTGTAACTATGATGGGGGAAAAGCAAAGCAAAGAAAGGAGAGAGGAGAGGAGAGGAGAGGAGAGGAGAGGAGAGGAGAGGAGAGGAGAGGAGAGGAGAGGAGAGGAGAGGAGAGGAGAGGAGAGGAGAGGAGAGGAGAGGAGAGGAGAGGAGAGGAGAGGAGAGGAGAGGAGAGGAGAGGAGAGGAGAGGAGAGGAGAGGAGAGGAGAGGAGAGGAGAGGAGAGGAGAGGAGAGGAGAGGAGAGGAGAGGAGAGGAGAGGAGAGGAGAGGAGAGGAGAGGAGAGGAGAGGAGAGGAGAGGAGAGGAGAGGAGAGGAGAGGAGAGGAGAAAGACCAAGGTCTGAAAATGAATTCTAATTTTGAGATAGTATTACAGTACAAATCTTGTACTTGTAAGGTAGAATAAAAATGCTGTCTGGTAGGTAGCTTTGCTCACCAAAAGCCGATTTCATCTGAAAAAGATCAGTGAAGACATTCTTCTTCATCAGTGACATTTGATGCAAATTATTTAATGAGCTAATTTCAAATATAACCGTAAATTAAGTATCATGGTCATACCTTATCTTGGGTTAGAGGTTAAAAAATAGAGGTTAAGACGTTCCACTGAAGATTTAGTGACAAGTGAATTTTTTTTTCCCTGAAATGCCACTAACATTAAATTCCACCTCTGAATTATTTTCTAGCAGTCCTGCAAGATGTATCAAGATAACTCTTTCCATGAAGGTCAGATATCTAGCATATGGATTTGTAATTATGGATACAAAACCAACATTTTAAAAACTGACAAGAATTCTGACTCAAACTGTTTTAACAGTTAACAAGTAAACTGTACTGTACTTACACATGATGTAAACTGAGCAAAGAAAAAGGGTCAAGGCCAACAAAGTTTTATCTACGGACAGTCAAATGTTAATGTAAAATGAAGGAGAGGAATAGATCATTTGTAGAATGGAAAATTAGATCAACCGAAGTCTGTAAATGGTTTAATTTAATTAAGAAAATATATGAGTCATCTGCTTTGAAATAAAACACTTAACATTTATGTTATTGTCAGTCAACATAGTAGATGAGAGTTTTTGATGGAAAAATAATCCTCCAAAATGAACATTTACCTTCTTACTAGGTAGGAGGTGAAGGCAAGAGTCTGAAGTGTGTCTTATTAAAATGTCCAAAAGAAGGAAACAAAACTTAGGACTACATTGAATTAATTTCAAATAAAAAAAAAAATACTGAAGTAACTGAAATACTTCTAGTGTAAAAAGCTTTCAGACTGCCCTTAAAATTGGCTTGTCATTCCCACTAAACAATGCTAAAATTATTTTGCTCTTTAACCAGTTGACCATGTGACAAACACTAGGAGTATTCATAACTTTCAATTATCTAAACTGAGACAGTTTTCACTAGTTTTAGTAACAAACATCTGCAATATAGTGGCAACAATGGCATTAAGTGCTAGGTGCTGCACCTGAGTGGGGGCAATCCCAGACAGGAGCACAGAACTGGGAGAAGAACTCACTGAGAGCAGCCCTGTGGAGAAGGACTTGGGGCTTCTGGCAGGTGAAAAGCTTGACATGAGCCAGCAGAGTGTACTTGCAGGCCCAGAAGGCCAACTGCATCCTGGGCTACAACAACAGAGGGCCAGCAGGTGATTGTCCCCCTCTGCTCTCCCCTTGTGAGACCCCAATGGAGCCCTGCATCCAGGTCTGGAGCCCCAGCACAAGAAGGATGTGGGGCTATTAGAGCAGGTGCAGAGGGCCATGAAGATGCTTAGAGGACTGGAGCACTTCTCCTGTGAAGAAACGCTGAGAGAGCTGGGGCTGTTCAGCCTGGAGAAGAGAAGACTCTGGGGAGACCTCTTTCAGCCTTTTAGTACTTCAAGGGGGCTTATATATAAAAAAAAAAAAAAAAAAAAAAAAAAAAAGGAGAGCAACTTTTTACTCAGGCAGATGATAGGACAAGGGTTGTAAATGTAAAAGTTTTAGATTAGATGTTAGGAGGAAATACTTTACTCAGAGGTTGGTGAGGCACTGGCAGAGTTGCCCAGAGAAGCCGTGGATGCCCTATCCCTGGAGGTGTTCAAGGCCAGGTAGGATCGGGCTTTGGGCAACCTGGACTAATGGGAGGTGGCCCTACCCATGGCAATGGGAGTGGGAACTAGATGATCTTTAAAGTCCCTTCCAACCCCAGCCATTCCGTGATTCTATGATTTCAAGATTAATAATTTTTCACATGTTAAGATAGCAAAAGTTATCTTTGGTTTAATAAGCCTTTGACAATTAGTGGTTGCAAACCATTCAATTGTTAAAATCTAAAGACTCCCATACAGCATGTAACCACTTGTGACAGCTTCTACTTTTTGACTACTTAAAAAGCTTATTCCTGTATCTGATCTAAACTACGTAGGCATGTAACAAAACACTTGGAAACTATGGAAAACAGGATAACCTTATTTTTTTTAATTTGCGATTATCAGTATTGTGCAATTGGTCAATAATTATATCACACAGTATAGGATCTAGCTGTATTTTTCAATGGGTTATTTCTCCCTATCCAAGTTATTCATATCCTTTTGTGTGGATATCCTGTTGTGTCTGCCTTTGATTTATGATATATTTCCTATTCCTCCCACCCTAAGTGCTCTGTGGATATAACGACAGGTCAAAAAATGAATAACAACATGAGATTCTGCAGACAGGTGTTTTCATTAAGAGGACAGAATAAGACTATAGAAGGAAAAAAAAAAAATCATGGGAAAAGGCTCCAAAAAGAAGAGAAAACAGGATTAGTATTCAGGAATGGCATATAAATAGCCTGAAAAACATTTGAGATTAGTAGAAAGATCAAAGCTATCAAGCAGTCTGGAAGGAAACAGCAAATAAAAGAGAGGAGAAAAAAAAATGTGTGTAATTCTATATTTTTTTTTCCTAAAACTGAATTCAGTTGAATATATTTAATTCTGAAAAGACATAAACTATCTTGTCTGTTGGGATTTTTTTTTTTTTTTTGATAAATCTGCCTTTTGCAGATACCAGCTGACCTCTCCCCAGTTGCCAAGCTTTATCAAGAAACACATAGCATGTAACTCCCAGGGACTTCCACACTTTAGATCACATATATTTTCAAACACTATTGAATATCCTGGACTCCTTGTGAAATACGAGTTCTCATTTCATTGGTGAGAAAAGTGAAGCAACAGGGAAGAAAACAAACAAATCCAAACCAAAGATAGGGCTAGAAGCTTTAATCTCAATTTCCCACTATTAGGATATGTTATTGCCTTTTCCCTTTCCTTTGTACAACCATCTCCTAGTACTCAGATTTGCCCTTTAACTTGATATTTCTCATTTTACCATACGCCATTTAAACCACAAGAGCAAATAAGGCACAAATTCTTAAAGCATGAATTCTCAACACATAAATGCCTTCAGAATGCACACATAACTAACTCAATTGATTCTGAATCCTACAGTAATGGAAGAGCAAAATCTCTGATTTCACAATGTATAAATTGATGAACATTTCTAATTCTCTTCTACACTTCCCTCTCCATATATCTCTCTATATATCCATTTCCTGAGAGGTATAAGGCATTTAAATCTGCATTCCAATGTCAATCATTCTTTTGGCAAGTGTAGGCAGTTATTCAAATACAAATAAAATATTTAATTGATTCTCCTTCTTTAATAAGAAGGAATTCCAAAGTATTCTCTTAGGTGCACTGTGCTAGAATTAACATTATATGCAATATTAGCAAAACAAGCAATCATTAAAAACAGCAGCACTAAGAAGAAATTCTACAGAGTTAAATAATAATATTTTGTGGCATTCATTTTGGTCAGGAAGTACTTATTACTGTTTCTGATGGTCAAGATATTTTCCTTTCCTAATGTATTTGATGTCTTCATACATATGTGTATATAAAAAATATATTTGTGTGCAAGTATGTGCTTTATTGTTTCTATGAAGTGATCAAGAAATCAAATTTCATCTGCCAATATTTATCAGATACAATCTGGACAAAACACTAATCATGGAGGAACACTGCAATCCTCAGCAATGACAGCAATCATTTATATGAATGCAAACTGTCAGAAAAAAAAAGAAATTGGAGAAAGCAGTGCCAGTGCTGAAAATCAGTTTGAAAAACACAGAATCAGATTTTGTAAATAATCTCATTCCTGGAAAACGGAGTAATACAAACAAGTCAGAACCAATAAATTAACAAAACTTTTTAAAACATTTTGTTCATGTTTCAGTCACTAGGTGGCACTATAACAATAACAAAGAAAAGGGGAGTTGGTCTTGGAAATATTATCTTGTGGTAGTGCCTTCTCTGCATGGCATAAATTTCTCATTGTAATTACAATAGTTACATGCCCTTGTGTGAAAAATGAGTACGAACGGAATATTAAAAAAATATATATCAGAAAATATCAGAAAAAAAATCTGAACACAAGTGGTCACATCTCTAGGAGGATGGACTTTTTTTTTTTTTTTCCCATACAAAGAGTCCATATTTCCCCAAACAAGCATCTCTATTTCCACTATTTCCAGCATGTTTACTAACCAGGTTTGCAATACTTAGAATAAAGAGATGTAAAAGTTCACATTTCTCAAGCAAGCTCCTTTCTTCATGTTCTAACACTGTAGAGGTGATAACATTCTTATTGAAAAATAATATGAAATCTAAGTTAAAAATCAGATTACCTCAATCATCCATACCTGCTAAATCCTAAAAAATATTCTTCACTAATCCCATTTAGCTTACTAACATCTAATGATTTAACATAAGATTTAATCAGAATGTTCTGGTGACATTTCTAAACTAAAAAATAAAAAAGGCAAATAAACACAAACAAAACAAAACAAAACAAAACAAAAAAAAAACAAAAAAAAAAACAAAAAAACAAAAACAGAAAAACTCCACCTCATGAGATAAAACCACATTTAACTGTATGTAAATTACATATTTTTCAACATCTAGAAATGCTTCATTTATAGAAAATTAGGCAATTGGACAAAGCAGTAATTCCTATATTTACACTTGCTACAGTTACAAAACTTATACTTGTAAAACACCAAGATCACCATACCTGAATAAATCAGAAATACCACTCTGGGAATACTGAAAATTGAGAAAAATATAGTGAGCTTGCTGAAGGCCTAATCAGATACTACTGCTGCTGATTTTCAATCTGCTGAGGTTTGTTGCTATGCTACTTCTACCTCATGGCTAAATCAGCTTGGTGACCCAGTTGTATCTATACATATTAAATGAGCAATAGTGAAATAGATCTGATTTTATCAGGCTTTCCTCTTGTAACTAAATCCAGCTTTGCTGCTTTCTTTTCCTTTTATTGCCTGGTGCTGTAGGCTTGGTAATAGGATTTTAGGGTTAATCCCAAGAATAACTGAATCTTGAATAAGGCCAGTTACAAACTGTATTTCAGCTACGTGATGATACAAATATCTAGCAGAATCTTTTTAGAGAACAGTAAGAAAGCAATTTGCAAACTTTTATTGCCATGTAGGTCTCAGTGCACAGAAAACTTGAGGCATCTCAAGCAATTACATTTTGTAATTTACATGGCAAAAAAATAATATGTGGTGTTAAAATTCAACATTCGTATGTTGCTATAGAATAACTGTTATCTCCTAGCCTATGAATTGCATATAGATAGTATTCAGATATACAGTACAACCCTATATATACATTGTAAAGACAATGTAAAACTGTATTCTAGTACTCAGTAAGAGCACTTGTGCATCTCTGAAATTATATTGCAAGTATAGCATGAAGTAAAATTAAGATTATATGACAATTTACTTTATTGGTGTTTCTTGATACTTGAAATGTATCCCCCTTCTTTTAGCTGTAAACTTATCTATCTGTACATATACACGTACATGTGTATCTATACACATAGCTTCTGAAAGGATTCTTGAAAGATCAGTGGTAGCAGCAACATTCAACAACAATCTGTTAGGTCATGAAATACATGCTGACAAATTATTGTAGCATAGTATGAGACAAACATTTGGGAAAGGATCAAATACTGGACCAGAATCTGCTCTCAGTTATCTTAGTTATCCTTTCTAATTAGTGGGATTATCTGCACATAAATCAATGCAAGTCTCCCATTGAGTGCAGCAGGAATCATGTTCAGACCATAAAGTGAGATTCCACGCTGAGAATCTCATGGTTCAACAAAGAATGTCAGGTTTGGCCATAGGTCTTTCAGCACGATGAATTCATTTATGGTCATTTCATGATGCTGTGGCTAAGTTAGCATGCTCTCTTGGACAATTAACATCACGTGTCTGAATTCTTCTGGAAATTTAAGCACCTGCTACAGAAATCTCACTGTTCTCAACTACTGCAGTGCTGTAACATGCATTGTATACCACATATGGATGCTCCCTACATGTACTGTACACGAGACCTGTAGCAGGAGACTTTCTAGAGAGTGATTTTGGAGTGTTTTTTTTTTTTTTTAATTATTATTTACTGAGGAAATCTTCATTTGGTCAAATTTGTGCTGTTTAGAATATTAAACACCCTTGGCCAATATGATGAGATAAAGGTTTTAACGTTAAACCATTATCTATAAATTCACTGGCTGCATGAGGTTCCTGCTCTGGGCATCGAAAGCAAGATGAATATTTTGTCAATGCACCAAATGAGAAGGCAGATGTACACATCAGTGCCAGGCCACATAGCTGGGGGAGGGCAGGGGGCTACAATGTCACCTTCCCAGGGCTTTACCTAAACTTGCCTGTCACTCTTACAGGGAAATGCTGCGCCTGGCTGCCCCTGGTGCTTGGGCTTTGCAAGCAGCAAGGAGGCTGTGGCAGCATACTGCTGACAGGCGAGATGCTGCTGCTACAGCAGAGAAGCAGCATGGAAGTGTGTGAGTCTTTAAAGTGTGAGACCTGCCAAGTTTGTGAGTATTTCATTCATGTTCTGCCGGAGTTCCTTTAGATCCACACCCATCTAGCATCTTGCTAACATGACTTCAACTTTTTACCTCCTAAACAAAGGACATTTATAGGAAATACTTTTTTTAAAAAAGGGCAACAGAGAACACATAGCCCCCACCTTCTCCCAAACCTTATGGACAGCCTGCATTATCCTCTTGCTTCGTCAACATTGTGAGTCATCTCTCCCCAGCAGAATGACTAAAGCCAGCACAGCCTGGCCTCTTCAGAACTGAAAAGGAAAGCGTTTGTTGTGAGGGAGCACCCAGCACAGATTTTTAGTTACATTGTCACAGCTCCCCCTAATCGCTGTCTCCTGGTTGAAAAGACAACTCAGAAATGCACTTCTCATCCAGTATCTGAAATGCCACAGTCTTTAGTGAGTCCTGTACTTTACTAAAAATTAAGAAACTGAAACAAGCCAACAGATTTTTTAACCAGTGCAACCATGAGCTATCAACTCATTATATATTACTAATATACTCATTTTATATACTACTAAACTAATAGAGAGTTAGGATTTATCCTGGAAATTGAAGAAGTGTGTGTCATGTTCTGTTGGAAGCCTGACTTTCTAACATTTGACGACTACAAGAGGAGACACTAAAAATCTGTATTGATGCCCAAAGCAATCCCTCAAAGTGGGAATGGAGGCGACTTTTTAGTCATCTAGAATTGTAAGCTACACTGTACTGTAATAAATGTACTGTTTCCAGCAACATCCCTGCTCCTGACAACCTAAATTAGAATTTCAGCTTCTAATTTCCATCTCCTTTGGGTCTTTTTCCACTCAAGTACGTTATTCCTTAGAATTAACGCATTATGACAAATCTAAAGTGAAATAGATCTTAAGATTTACCCTATTCCTTTTCAAAACCATTCACTTTTTTTTTTTGACATTTTTCTTCTGCAGCAAATTAAAGTTACAGTTAATAATACAACAGTAAAAATTTTGATGTTAAAAAAGCAAACACTAATATAAAAGAAGGAAAAAAAATGTTATAATTAAGATCCTAATCTCCTCCTTAAATATTTTTCTGTTGTTTTTTTTTTTACATCTACTGACTCCATTTTGTATTCTCAGCTCAGCAGAGGTAGTCTGCTCAGCTCGTTTCATCTATCTTTGCATTAGAAGTGCAGTCCAAGGCAGCGGCCAGGCTCCCTTCAGGCAGTGGGGACAGACAAGCACCTTCTGGCTATAATCTGTCCTCAACGTGCTCAAGATAGTCAGGATGAGCTGTCTTCTGGCACTGATTTTCATTTCCCTCCATTAACTGTAACTATAATTATAGTTATAACTAGAATTAACCCAATAACTTACAATACAGTAACCTTGCTTTCACTCTGAGGCAGGTTGCAGCCTAGGAGTGTGGGACCCATTATGGGAAACATTTGAGGATTGCACAGAATTTACTACAAGATCTTTTAGGAGAAGGATCCAAGCACAGAAAAGGGATGACTTTAGGTGACTTGGGGATGAAAGAGGAAAAATAGAGGGGTAAGGGGAAAGAGGGCTGGTCAGCTTGCTTGTCTGGCCATGCCCTGCATCTCATCAGCATAGCCTGTCCTACCTTCTCAAACTTCATTTCTACCTCTTTACCTTTATGGGGGCTCTACTCTGTGTGTGTGTCTGCATACATGGGGGTGGAAGTGCACCAACCAGCAACCTCCAACCCCGGGTTGGAAGGCCTGGGCATCTGTGCTGCAGGAGCTGGAGAGACTGGAGTGGGCGGACTTTAGAGTTGGATAGATGCAGCTAAACTGTTATGTAAACAGGGAAAAAACAAAAGTGCTTAGTAAATATTATTCTATTTAGAAAGATAAAAGCTAATGTATTCATATCACACAAGGATGATGAAGTACCTTCCAGTCCATTAGTAACTAAGGTGGATGATAAACAACTATTTGGGATAAACATTTAAGTCAGCAAGACAAAATGGAGGGAAAAAAATCACCACCATCAACAACAAATGATGTATTCTTGATTTAAATCCAAAAGAGACAGTGAGATACCCTAGTCTGACCTCCTGCACACTCTCTCACCACCCACATATCACCAGCCTTTAGAATTCCCTTGTTTACTCCTGTAATAGACCATAACAATTATGTTTAGTGCTAGACGTTTGCTTAAAGTGCATCTTCCAGGAAAGAATTAAATATTGATATGAGGAGGACAAGAATCTTCCCTGGCAATTTGTTGAGGCATATTAACTATTTATGTGCCATTCAAATTTATTGGGCTTCAACTAGAGATTCTTGCAGTGCCTTTATGTGACAGTTTTTAAAAGTCTGTGGATGCAAGAGCTTTCCCCAATGACAGCACTTCTTAGCTGTTATCAAATCAGTTCTCAGCCTATTTATTTATGAACTTCAAAATTACCCCTAGAAAATTCAAATTCTTTGAGCCCAAAAATACTTTGAAAAGCTGGTCTGAAGTCCACTCAGATGACTCACTCAGGACTCTGAGATGTCTTCAAGAATCACTTTATCTCCTGAGAGAAGGCACCTACAAACTTTTGTTTAGTAAAGTCTGAGCCAAACTCTTTTGTGTTAAATTATTGACACTATCCACATTTATATAACATTATTCAACCAGGACAAAAGAAACATAAATTCAAAATCTCAGTTCAAATAGTCATTTTCTACCTCTTGGGAGAGAAACAGAACCATAAGTCTATACACTGTTTAGATGAAAAGTAGTCTCAACCCATGTCACTGAAGCTATATAAGCATTTATAGTTCATATCAGATGAAGACTGCCGTATATTTGACTCCTAGAAGTCCTTCCTTTTTTTCATTTCTTGATACAAACTGTTTAACTTGCTTTCCTGAGGATCAGGGTCCTACTGAAGTCATACAATCATAGCATCATTTAGGTTGGAATGATCATTAAGTTCAACCAAATCAATTAACCTCATTTTAAATGAGCCAAATAATACCTCATCTTACCCTGATCTTCCTCATAACTCCGTCCCCAGTTGAAATACTTAAACATAGCATCATCGACTCCTTTCTTGACCTTCTTTTTTGAGGGGAATCAAAATGAAACTCTAATTATGTGGACAGACAAAAATTTTATGAGGTCTTTTATATAATTGCATTTCTTGCTTTTATTCCTACTCTCATTAACCCATTTATAAAGACAATTCTTTCTAACTTATTAACAATTGCTGGATTTCCATAGTTCCCAAATTTTCTCCAGATTCCCCAAAATTGCCCACAATTTTTTGGTTTCTCCAAATTGCCCACACTGTTATTTGCAAAACACTCATCATCATGACATTTGCTAAACAGGTCCTCCAGACATATTTCCCATACATCCAATTTCACAGATACATAGGCAAGCTCTTCCTGTAATTATTAGTAATGCAGAATTTAAATAATATTTTAATCATAACTTGTTCAAGCTTCGCTTCAGCCCAGCATCAACAATGCGTTGATTGACTGATGCATCAAAATCAATAATACTTTTTGAAAAGATGTAAAACAATTCATTTGCTCTCTTACTAGGGAAAGTTCAAGATAACAATTTTCCATTAAAGAATGCCAATGATTTTCCATTAAGAAATGCTGCTGTGAAAATGTGTTTCTCTGTAGCTATCATTGTTCTCCCTTGCCTTGAAAGTGAGCCATTAAATTTAAGAAAAACTGCAAGGTCACAATAGAATAGGATGGATCATGGTTAAGAGAATCATGAGTAAAGCTCAACACTCAGCTTTAAACATGGCTTTATCTTGTTTTTCACTGAAAAAAAATGGAATAATATATATTTGTTTACTGTTCACACAGCTATGACTCAGAGGAGACTGTATACTTGACTGGAGCTACGGTGATTGATTACCTGAAGTGCTTCAGGATTAAATCAGTAGGAAAGATGCTTATGCAGAGCTGCAGTGGGAGCTTGCTTATATTTTTTAGTTTGCCAAATAATGAAAAAGATGGCAGGCATTTTTAGATTTTCTCCTTATTATTGTCCATTATGGAGAAGGGGAAAATAAGGACTGGAGAAATTAGCAAGCTTGCTGGCAAGCATCTTAATACAGGAGTCCTTTTCTACTCTTCCTTGTAGATCCAACCATGCAACTACTTCAGTGCTAATATTTCACACTAGTATCATTATCATGCTTTATTTTTTCATCTTCAAGGACCAATGTTATTTAGAAAAACTAACTGCTATTAACTCATCTGGGTCAAAAATCCAAAACACAAGAAGAAAATAAGTGTTAATCTATTAAGTATGTAACTTAATTTAAGGTTCACTAGAGACACTTTAAATGGATGTAAAGTAATAAAGAAAACTGACTGAATTTAATTTTAAAGAGCTTTCTAAAATATTTTTACCAATTAAACAGAAGGGTACACTCAAACAAATGAACATGGCTGAACATGAGGTTGAACATGCTGGGTCCTGCACTTTGGTCACAACAACCCCATGTAGCACTACAGGCTTGGGGCAGAGTGGCTTGAAAGCCGTGCAGAGGAAAAGGATCTGGGGGTGCTGATTGATGCTCACCTGAATATGAGCCAGCAGTGTGCCCAGGTGGCCAAGAAGGCCAATGGCATTCTGGTTTGTATCAGGAACAGTGTAGCCAGCAGGACCAGCGAGGTGATAGTCCCCCTGTACTGGCATACCTTGCCCTGGTGAGGATGCAAGTTCTGTGTTCAGTTTTGGGCCCCTCACTACATGAAGCACATGTAGGCCCTGGATCATGTCTAGAAAAGAGATACAAAGCTGGCAAAGAGCCTGGAGAACAAGTCCTGTGAGGGCACTGGGACTGTTTAGTCTGGAGAAGAGGAGGCTCATGGGAGACCTTAATAGTCTCTACAACTACCTGAAAAGAAGCTGTGGGGAGCTGGGGGTTGGCCTCTTCTCACAGATAACTACTGATAGGACAGGAGGGAATGGCCTCAAGTTGCGTCAGGCGAGGTTCAGGTTGGAAATGAGGAGACATTTCTTCTCAGAAACAGCAGTCAGGCACTGGAATGGATTGCCCAGGGAGGTGATGGAGTCACCATCACTGGGGGTGTTCAAGGAAAGGTTGGACGTGGTGCTTAGGGACATGGTTTAGTGGGTGACATTGGTGCCCCCACCAATTGTTGGACTAGATGGTCTTGGAGGTCTTTTACAACCTTAATGATTCTATGATTCTAAATTTAACAAAGAATGCATAAGCGTAACATCATTGGAAAATCTAGTATCCTCCTTCCTTCAATAAGATTTCAGGCTATGATCTCCACCCATGTCATGTTTACATAGTTTTTAAATGACCTTAAAGAAAGTATTTCCTAGAAGGAAAAAATTTACCCTGTATCTAAGAGAATACAGATGCAATTTGAAAGGCAGAGCACATGAAGGAACATGCAACAGAAAGAAAAGGGAGCCCTTTGATAAACTGAAAAGCTCTTTACTGAAATTTTTCTTATTAGTTTTATAATATTGTAATAGATATTTTAATTAGCAAGGCATAAAGCTGCATCAGTTTGGGAGTAAGGTGAGCAAAGTAAAAAGGTGAGCAACCAGTGAGTTGAGAGAATTACACAAAAAGCTGCTATTAAAAATCAGTGGGAAAAGGTGTATATTCCATAGACTGCTTTGATGATCCCCAACAATAATCTTATAAGGTTTGCGTGTTTTTTTCACTGAAATAATATAATCCAGAATCTCCTTTCCTCTGATTTTAGTCCCTGTGCAAAACTGCACAAGAGCAGGAGATGAGCTTTCAATTTTCCTACAGCATGATACTCTTATCCCTAGCATGCTCATAATACTTAATTTCTAGCTCCTAACCAGTACATATTAGTTTGGATTTTTACAAAGGCTAAATGATTCTAAATAGTCCTATGGCTCCTGACCTTTAACATGTCTGTTGCTATAAGTTGTGTTTTTCTTTGTGTGGTTTTCCCCACCTCTACAGACTTGAAGTTGCAATACATTTCTCCTGCAAACTGCAGCCTACCCACAATCATAAACAAATTACACTCTCTGTGTCAACATTTGAAACCAAGTCACTAAATCATAGCGTGCTGGGATAGAATTACTGCCCCTATCATCTACCACTTACTGCTATCAAAGCATATAACCGGATTAGTGGGAAAACAGCTGTATTACTCATACATTTAAGCTCTTTCTAACAGCAGGTTTTCTTTCTGCAACAAAGCACAGCACTTCAGATAAGAAAAATTCAAATCCCAGAGGAAATCATGACATATTAACCCCTGGCAGTCTTTACATGACTTAACAGTTCATTCAGCCCTTTTTCTCTGGAAATAAATGCAAGAACTGTATTAAATCAGTAGAACTAATGTATTTTAGCACATCCACTTTTAAGCTTTTTGTTTCCCGGGATTTCTCCATATACCAGGCATGGTTGATTAAATCATCCTGTCACTTTCTAGAAGTGATTGGCATAAGCTTAAATCCATGTCTCAGTTGTGGGCATGAATCATCACACATATGGGTTTTGTGGGACAACATCTTGGCAGAGGTTAGCAGTAAAACAGCTCTTCAGTTAACTCAAAACCTCATTACAAACACTCTATGGTTATTAAATCTAACAAACCATAAAACAACTGTTGATTTCTTGGCCAAAAGATCCAGAAGGGAAAGAAAAAATTGCAGATATTTTCAGTATTCATATATCAATTCACTAATATTGTGTTAACTATAAATTATAATCTTTTGGGGGGGTCTTTTAATTAGACAATGATGCCATTCTAATACCAGGATGCTTCAAGAGAAACCATCCTTAAGCAATAGCATGAAACATAATGAACAAATTACATTTCCTTCACCTAGATCAAAACACTTTAGTTGATCTTTTGGGATTATGAAGGAACCAATGGGGATAGATTTATTTTAGATATGTCTTATCTATTATGGAATACAATGATGTGTAGAATTCCAGTGTAGAATAATTATGTCTTTTTCTCTAACATACTCAGGGTACTCAGGAAAATGTTGCAGTCCCCATCTCTGGTGGTATTTAAAATACACGTGGCTGTGACACTAAGTGACATGGTTTAGTCATGGGACTTAGGATGTCAGGTTGATGGTTGGACTTGTTGATCTTAAAGGTCTTTCCCAACACAGATGATTTTGTGATTCTGTTGTTATTCATCCATTTGATCCTCAAATCATTAAAAAATAATAATAAATAAAAACAGACAAAAAATAATGAGCCATCTGACTTTTAACACAGTACAACAAACTAATAAATCATACAGCTTTTCTCTAAAAGTGTACACTTCAATCAAACATGAAAAGAAGACATACATGAAAACCGTATGGCAACTAATACCAACATTGCAATGGATAAATGCTTTATAAAATTTTGCTTGTGATATGCTCCTGTGAATAATCTTAAGAACAAATAATACTGCATGTGATAATACATCATCTTAAGCAGTGTCCTCTCGGTACTTAACTTTGATTTGAGGCTTTGCTCAGACTGTGGAAAACTAGAGCAATCTAACCTAAAATCCTAAAAAAGACCAGACTTCAGGATTTACTTCTCTCACCTGTAATAGTAAAATATTTTGTTTCTTGTCTACAGCACATGATTCTCATTCTGTTACAGAAAGAAAATATTAGAACACAATCACTCCCACAATTTCAATGTGTAACTCATCTAAGTACATGAAACAGGTAATAGGAAAGTAATTACAATACTAAAAAGATTTAATATGGAATTTTATATCTTAGATGCACAACGTCAAATATCACTTTATAGAATACTTAGAGATGGCATTTTCTATTATGTATACTTCTGTGAGTGTTGTTTTCCTCTGAAGATGAATGCAGCTCAAGAAAAAAGTCCTCTTTGGTTCTGAAGTCAAATATCAACAAGTGGCTCTGATGTATTAATTTCATTCAAAGAAAAAAAGGTCCTTACATGTTAAAAATTACAAACCACTGGGAAAATGTACTCCAGAAATTTTTCAAAAATTTCTAGTCCTTTTTTGAAACAAATCCCAACCTTGGGACCTCACTGTAATAACACTGAAACTTACTCCATAAAATATCCTAATTCTAAGACTTACTACCTTACTATGTTACTACCTTACAGCATTAAGATACATTATTTCTGGCCAGCTTAGAGTAAATGAAAGAAAGAGTTGTTAAAAATGCATGAATCAGTGTGGGTCCACACCTTAAAATGACAAAATCTGGCATAGTTGCATTGATTACAGGAACCAATTTCTATCAGTTTAGGATTTCAGTCTCCTTTTTAAGAAAGAAAGAAAGAAACAAACAAATAAAACAGTGAACAGAGTTCAGCTGTCTAATGGCTTTGAAGAAAAGCTTATTTTCTTTTAATAATAAAAAGGTTTTTTTGTTTGTTTTTACTGAAATTTAGACTAAAGAAAACCATCTAATTCACTATTAAAAACTTGAAAAAATGAAATGCCGTTGCAAATAAAATCTTCCCTCTACTACTTGGAGAAAAGTCTAGCTAGACTGACAGCAAAAGATGAAGCAATAAGTGGTGTTCAAAGAAATTTCTGATAGTGATATTTCAGGTCTTTCTCCCTGCAGGCTGGCTACAACACATCTATAGAAGTTGAAAATTACCTTCAAAATCATTGTAGAGTTACTCACCATGCAGGCTGTCTCTTGTCATTAAGAGTATGCCAGTGCTCCTATCCTATATCCTTAGAATCAAAGTATTACAATTCAGCAACTTCATTAAAAAAAAAAAAAAAAAGCACCTTGCCTGAGGCTAGACCATGGCATTCAAGGTATGAGCCTGAAAACTGAAAGTAGCCCATAACAACCTTGCCTTCAGCCCAAACAATTTTGCCTTCAGCCTTTTCTAGAAAACCAGGAATTTGCACTTCAATTTCCATGCAAGTATTAAGAAGACTGAAATGCCACTCCACAGCAAATAAAGAAATAAATAAAGAACTATTATAAAGAAATATTAAAAAAAATCTTTTTTTAGAGAAACAGAAGTTTCTCTAAACTTCTGGAGAAGTAATGCTAGTAGTCAAGTGTAGTAACCACACATAGCACTGAAGTTTCAGATGATGTTCTGAAAGATCTTAGCTGCTGAAAATCCAGCCCCGAAAATGCCAGCATCTCCTTCATTTGGTAATCCTTACAATCCTACCTTCCTTGCACCAGTCCTTTGACCTTCATATTATGTACACTGTCTCTGGGAACAAATTTTGTATATTAAGTCCCTACATGTATCTCCCCCTCTATTATATTACTTATTGTTGTGGTCTAGCCCTGGCAAGCAGCTGAGCACCACCCAGCCACTCGCTAACTCTTCTCATGTGGGATGTGAGGGGGAATTGGAAAGGTAAAACTGTGAAAACTCACAGGCTGACATAAAGACTGGTCACTAGGTAAGCAAAAGCCGTGCATGCAAGCAAAGCAAACCAGGTACTTCGTATTGGCAGGCAGGTGTTCAGCCACTTCTAGGAAAGCAGGGCTCATCACGCATAATGGTTTCTTGGGAAGACAAACTCCATCACTCTGAACATCCTCCTCTTCCTCCTTCTTTACCCCAGCTTTTATTGGTGAGCATGATGCCATATGGTGTGGAACATCCCTTTGGCCAGTGAGGTCAGCTGTCCTGGCTGTGTCCCCTTCCAGCTCCTTGTGCAGCCCTACCCTCCTTGCTTCAGGACAGCATGAGAAGCAGAAGAATCCTTGGCTCTGTGTAAGTTCTGCTCAGCAATGACTAAAACATTGGCGTGCTATCACCACTATTGTCATCCAAAATCCAAAATGCAGCATTGCATGAGCTATTGTGAAGAAAATTGACTCTATTCCAGCCAAAACCATGACACTTTATTATGAGAAAAATTGCTTTGCTACCATCAAATTACTAGCTGTAGAACTTCTCAGGAACAACCTCTTTGGCAGGTTGGATGTACAAAGTGTACATCTCTTCATCAGCTAACACAGGCATCTCCACTGCCTGCAGCCTGGATGAAAAAAAAAACCCTACTGCCTCTGTAGCATTGTATCTCCAAAAACAGACTCTTGAAACAGAACATAATATCAGGGGACCACCAACTATTTCAAGAGGATTTGCATGTACCAATTGAGTAGATCTATTAAAGAGACCAGAATATATCAGAATATATCAGAATATATCAGAAAGGACAATTTGGCTACACAGAAGTTTGTTTAAATGACTTTTGCTTTAACTGCTTCCTTTTCTGCTGCAGCTCATTGGCCTTTCATTCAAACATACACATATTGTTGAATCTATGACTTCTATGGCTCTCATTATACTTTACGAGAAAATAGTTAGGCAAATGTGATATTTTGTAATATTTTTTTCTTAGGTCTCTTAGCAGGTTCTCAAAGCTGGCATTGATAAATAGGTTGCTTACAGCTTTGTTGACAATGCAAATTTTTTTTTATAGAAACAGATACTCACCGAAACTACATTCACAAAATCATCGTCAGACAAGGTCTCTAACATCTCAATGACCGACGTGCGGATCAGCTTCAATGTCAGTCCACTGACACTTCCACTCCTAATAGAAATCCACAGGATAAGAGAAATGATCACTTTAAAAAAAGTATTTTAAATATGCAAAGAAAATATAGAGCACCAAACAGCATTTTCAGCAACTTTCACACTTGAATTTCCAATCATTCTCCTAAATTCTCCAACACACCATTAATGATATAGCATTATTACAATAAAAAAAAAAAAAGTCCAAAACTGGCATTCCAAGCCACAATCTTGTGCCTATGATTAAGTCATAATGATACATCATTTGCTCACTTTCTTTTCAGCAAATCTGAGCCAGTTTACCACACTCAACCAATGCATTATCTGAACATTTTATACTCCTACACATAGATTTACAGCTTTAAATTTTCAGATACCCAAATCAATTGACCTTGATTCAAGGTAAAACCCAAATTAAAGTGCAGAAATAAAAAATGTTGATAAACCTCTCTCCTGAACTGAAAGCACTTCACCACATTTAAAACCATTAAATGCAAATTCTCTCTGAACATTTCTATCAGTATATAGCAATCTGTTTGACACATCAAGTTCAGTGCTTCCTTCAGTCCTTCGACATTAGTCTAAACAAAAGAAGCCTTGCCAAGGCAAAGAGAGAGTTTTTTTGTTATCAGTTTCTTTGCTCAATTTCTACACTGCATTGAATAAATATCTCAGTATAAACACCAAACATGGGATGATTTTATATATGAAATCAGAAAAGGTAGCTGCACATTTCCCATATTGTGAAATAGCATTTTTCTTTTGTGTCCTTACTGAATAACCTGAATAAGGACAAATTAATAGAGGTATACTGGAAAAATGTAACCTTCACACATACAAAAAAAATCCCTTTTCATTTTATTTTGCATTTCTTTCAAAGGGAATTTTATCTATGGAAATATTGCTTGCAAATTAATGATTTATAGAAACTGATCTTTAAATACGTACAGTAAAACGTGAAGTCTGCACAAATTCTTATCCTTCAGGTTTGTGAAATTATGATTAAATCCACTTTTCTGTTTCTAGTTCTGGTTTTGTGTTTTACAGCAAATCTTAGCATGCACAGGAGAAATTTTCATCTGATTATTAATTATTAAGAAACTGAAAACAGAATAATACTAAACAAATAAAAAACACACTTCCTTCTAAAAAGTTCAAATATCATGTAGGTTTGGTTTGGGCTTTTTGGAAATACATTTTCCCATGTGTTTATTTTGTTTAAAACCAATTTTTGATCCTTCCATATATGGAATTCTTAATCATCTCTTCCTTTTTCAGCATACGGAGATTTGTTCAACATATCTAAGAACTTTTATCTCTCTAATGTCAACATTCAAACATTAAACACTTACGCATCAACTAAAATAAGCATGTCTTTGGGAGATGCTGCTCCTTGGATATACCTGAAATAAACAGAGAATATGAATGACTCATGTTTGAAAACACATTTGCTGTGTGTTCTCAACACTTTGCAATCTTTAAATTTACCCATCTTAACAAAAACAACAAAAAATCCTCTTATTGTAACTAGTAGAAAACCATATGCCATCATTTTCTCTCTTGCTATGTCTCCTTCTAAGTAAACCAAATGGCAATTGCAAAGCCTGAAAATAGGGTATACTCATAAAAATTCACTATTTTTATATGTTGATAAATGAAAAGCATGTACACTATTTCAGAGCTAAAAGTCTTGATGACAGATTAATTACTGCATCAGTCAGGTTTAAGGAAAAATACTTTGTCCTTTGAGATAGTTTATTCAACTACTACTGATCCAAGGATCAGTATGCATTATGTCTTGAGAAGCTTAAAGAAAAATATAATGAGAAACAATCCCACTGTTCTCTGTCTTTTACTTGTCTAGTGATTCATTTGCTAGTCTAAACCACCGAGAAATATTTGTAAGCATTTGCAGAAAGTCTGGAAAAATTGGCTCAGTCTGATGATCTGAATTACATCTGATTTTGGCACATTTTATATGAACACTTATTTGATATTTGATTATCTACCTATGAAATGTTTCATGTAAGGCAACACTATGACATAGTACAGTGGATGCTGCATAACAAGTAGTATAATTTGAACATTGGCTGTTCAGAAGAATTAACTGAGTTTATATGAATAAAACAGTAGTATCTAAAAGTAATGACTATTACATATTAATAATCTAAAAAATTTGTCTTTAAAGTCATATTTAGGAAGCAAGAGGTTTATATACATCAGTCCTTTAAGGAAAGCTTACCATGGTCTTCTGCGAACATCATACAGATCTATTTTGTTTGGAGTTCGACTTTTATCTACCCATGGGGAAGCTAGGAAAAAAATATTGTTGTATAAAGTAAATTTATCTTAAGTATTCTTAAACACTTAAAATGTAATGAATAAACATCACAGACTTAATAAACCAACATTCAATATTGATAAAAAAAAGCATTGTGTTATTGCAATGTGTTTTTGAACTATATACTTACACCACTATATATACAAGCGTATAATATAATATGGTAAAAATAAATGTAGATAAAGGTTTTAAAGGGCCAAATTGTGTTGAAGAGATAGTTACTGACTATAATTGACCACTGACTTCAGTGGAACCAGAATTTCAGCTGAAGCATTTTAGAATACGGAATAATTATTTTTGGACAAGAAAGTACTTTATTTCAAAACCACTTATTACTTAATTAATGTTGGATGTAATAATACTGTGCTCATCTATGCTCTCAGTTATATATCTAAAAAAATTATCCATTGGCTCAAAAGAGCTCTACCTACACAGACAATTTAGAAAAGAAATACGAATGTATCATCTTTCCTGAAAATAAAGTGAGATGGAAATATCCATGTCTGTAAAGAAAATACTAAGATTAATAATGTCTTCTAAGCATTTAATCTAAGCTTTATCATAACTTTCAGCAGGGTAGGCATCTTTTTCTTACTGAAGAAGAAAATGAGCCTTTCAAAACCATTTAACCACTTAACAAACAAAGAAACAAAATGAAAAAAATCAGTGAAAAGTTACATGAAATGAACTGTATTGCAATTTGCTTTCTCACTGTATGCCATCAACATTGGGAAAGCTGTTTCCTGATCTTAATCATCTTTCTGTCTAGGAAATAAAGAGAGCTATAGACAGTCCTAGGATGCTTTGTTAAAAAAAAAAAAAAAAAGCACCATATAAAACAAATGGGAAGAAGTATATCTCCATCGATGAATATTAAAAAAAAAGACACCAGCTTTGAGTAGCTGCCTATTTTTGATTTTACTAAATGAACCTTTCCTTAAGTGACCATGAACTGACCATGACTTGAGTTGGTACGTCAGTTCCCAGAACATTTAAAAAGAGCAAAACCCACACGTCATTTATCAGTATAATAACCTCCCAAGAGAACCTTCCACTTTAAAGCACTATTGTGTGTGAACTAACACAAGACCACCTGTCAGGTCCTTTGCAATCAAAAGAGAATAAGGTCTCTGAAATTTCCAGAAAGCAAAGAATAGCATTTTCAAGGCTTGTATATGTTTTATATGTTTTTTGTTTGTTTGTTAGTTGTTTTTTTTTGTTTTTTTTTTTAGTAATTTAGGTATCATTACTTAGGTATATGCAATTTGACTGCATTTTGTCTGTGTAACAGAAGACAATATGAGAAATAATCCAGTTATGTTTTTCTGCAAAATCTGAAAGCTACAAAAGTACGCTGACATAGTAACACCTGACATACAAGCACATAATTTCCTTGAGGTCGACACCAATTGCCTTGACAGAATACGCTCCGTAATCAGGCCCTTTAGACCAATTGTAACGTGACAAATCTTTCGGAAACATGAAGTGGTAAACTTGAACTTGCAAAGAACTACCAAGCAACAAAACTTGTCATGCCTGATTTTTTTCCTTTTATTTCTAAAAGTAGTAAAATGTCTCTATAACAATATTATTATTTACCTTTCCCTTCCCTTCCCTGCCCTGCCCTTTCCCCCTCCCCCCCCCCCCCCACCCTCCCTTTGGAGAGAACACTCAAAACTTCTGCTTGAGACAGAGTAAAATGAAGTCTCAAGACTCTACTAAGTCTTGCACTCAATTCTACGTTTTTTTTTTTTTTTCTTTTTTTCGGTAGGTTTCTGTATTGCCACAAAGTTGAAACTGACCCTTTCTGGCTCTATCTATATTAGTATGTTGAATAGCACAATGGCAGGGCAGACATTCACCCAGACTACGCCTTTCCTTCTGGAGATTCCAGCGAGTGATCACATTTACAGTTTTTCATTTGGGATGACAGAATGAGTGATGAACACAATAGCTAAATTTTGCTGCTTCGTTTTAATTTGCTTGGCTCTTTCAGTCTGAACAGTCTTGGAAAGACTGTCAACAGTTTCACAGAGGTTTAGAGAAAAATCTTTAAAAACATTATTTCTTACTATGCCATTAAAACAGCTTTTCCTGTGCCATGTATCAATACTTTTTTCCCAATTAATATATTACCTTTTTTTGAAACAAATTTAACAAGTACATACAAGCTTAAGTTTCCATTTGAGGAAAATTTACTGGATTTATTCTGTGGCTGCATAATTTATCATCACATAATTAATGGTTACTGCACCATACAAACACAAATTAGGAAATATAACGTTTACCAAGGAAAACAGCTCTACTAATTTTTATGATGTTTTCTACAACAGTAAATGCAATCCAGTAGTAAGTCTCTGCATGGCTAAACATAAATAAGGACTCGGCTCTTAGTGTCTAAAATTTCATTCAAGCCAAGGAAGTGCTGAAATCCCACTTCAACCTCAAGAATTAACACAGCTGAATTATTCACTCATCCTAACCTCTCTCTGGATTAACACTTTTAATTTTAGATGGCTTTGAATGGGCTCACATCTATTCACTGGTTTTGGTGATGTTCTGAGTATTTATGGATCTTATTGAAATTGCTATTACTAGGAAACTGAAATCCCCTTAAGACACTTGATCTCCTACAATCTATTTTTAATTTGCTACACTTTAATTTTTTTATAAATTTTTAAAGATGATAATGTCTATGCAAAAAATAAGTAATTATGGATTTATAATTATGTCAAAAATAATTAGAAGGGTTGTTGACAACTCTAAAAATAAAAATAAATTAAAAACAAACAAACAAACATGCATTGCCTTGGTCTATGTACAGAACACCTTATAAAGTCATTTGGGGAAACTGGCTTGGGTCTTACTGTCTAAAGCCTCATGTATAAAGGTGAAAGCAAACATGAAATACACAAGAAGATTATTAGACATTTTCCTAAAAAAATAAAGATTGGTGATCTTCAGATTTATATGTAGATCTATATAGCCTATTGTTTAAAATGTACATTTTAAACAGATGCCTTGGAATCTGGCTCACAAAACATCTTGAAGAGATCACCTTTGCTGTACTTCATTGTTGCATAGTAATATTTTTGAACTATGTCAACACTACACAATTCTCTCGTGCATACATTAGTCTTTATTCATCCTTTGATTATTTTCTTGTTTGGCATATGGTTAATTTGATATTTTACAAATTATTCATTGGATTTGATATCCTTCCTATTTGTGCTGTTTGCATTATGGATGTTGTAGGTCTGGCTATATTTCAAGCATGAGCAAGGCATGTTTTTCTGTTATGTCCGCACACATAGTGGAAATCCTCAGTTTTGTTGATTATATACAAAACCAATTCATGCAGTACAGAAGCTGTCCTGGGGTGAAGCCTAAATGAAAGTATTGCTCAAGGGACATCCTGACTGCATCTGCCCATTTCTAACTCATTTGGTGATTATGGCACGTGAAAGGAAAACAAAGAGGCATGGGAGAGTGTCATGGACTCTTTCTAAAGTCCTAATGAATGAGACCTGTTACATGTGCCCTGCTCTACTGTTTAGGTATGCCTGCACAAGAAGAAAAGAGGTGCAGATGAATTATTAACAGCTTTACATCCCTGTAACATATTTGGGGAAAGAGGCTAAAAATTGATAGTAAGACAGGTAACAAATGCCAATTATCAAATCCCAGACAGAATTATATTATTCTGATTCAAACTTTATTTTCCTTTCCACCTCAGAGGGCATTAGGTAGTAAACGTTAATGCAGCATTTACTGGGTTAGACAAACAAGTATTTGTTAAAGGTGAATTTTACAAAGCTGTCTCTCAGGAAAACGTTCATATGGATATTCAAAACATTCATAAATACAGACCACTCAGTTCCCTGTGCCAGATTCAGTGAAGACTTCCAATAATGGAACAAAGTTTGTTCTGCAACCTACAGCTCTTAGCTTCATTTCATATTCCCTCTCATCTTTTAGTGAGTTCATGTGGACAAAAGTGCATTCAGGTACAGAATAGCCCACGCAGGCTGGGAAATGTGGTATTCCTCAGCTTACTACTCAGAAAAATGTCATGTGAATTTTGGTGTGGCAGCAGCACCTTTGCAGAATTACTCTGTTATTTTTCAGTAAAATGTGAAAAGTTATGCAACATGGTAAGTAAAAGTAAATATAGCCATAAGTTTAATAATCCCTAACATTAATCATCATAAAGTGCTTTGCACCAGTATACTTAAGACTCAAGATCTATCAGAATGATGACTTGAAAGAATAACTGATTAGTACTATTCCCCCCTTCATCACCAATTCCACGCTAGAACAGAAGATGTTCAGACAAGACTGAATACAGTTACTTAATTCTTAACTATTTTATTCAGACAGTGACTTGAAATTGCCAAGAGATAAAATTGTTTTCAGGTAAAACCTACCTAACAAAGAAAGCTCTGTGTAATGTCCTCTGTGACTTTTATAGTATCATCACCATACAGAAAAAAAAAAAAAGAGAATAATCATTTCACAGAGGTTTTGCAGAATGTATTTACTATGTGTTTATGAATAATACTGGGCTGTGTTTCATTCCCAATCAGTCCAGCAGTAAGTTTTACATGGGAACAGGCCATATGTAACCAAATCCATGGTTTTATTCATCCCAAGATGCCCAAAACAAACAAATAATCAAAAAATAAAAGTGATCTGAACCTATGAACCATGAGTACTTCAGTCTGTAACTTAAAATTAGCTCCTCATGTGTCTGTGTTATCTCAGTTTGCGGGCAATTATTTCTGCCCTATAGGCTGAATTTCATCCTCCATAAAGGTATTGCTCACCCAAAGGGGGCTGAAGCATCCTTAAAGCTTGAGAAGATTTACAGAAGCACTGAGATAGCATTTTTCTAGGGCAAATTCTGGAGATTTCAATTTGTATTATAAAAACAGAGATGGCATGAACTTCAGAATGAAGTTATGGTAGATTTCTGGCTTCAGTGTTGATTAATTCACTAGAAATAACACATTAGCCTGTAACTGGGTGGATTTGCTCACACAACGACAATATTCAGCACTTCAGTTTTGAAAAATGACCATCTTGCAAGATTTGCCATATCAAGAGTATGGTTAGAACAAAATTATGCCAGCCCATGTCTTCTCCTCCTAGATGTCAAGAAAAAAGGAAGTGAGTAATGCTCAAATATACTTATTACAGTGCAAAAAGCAGAATTATCCAACCTACACACTAGCTGTGCTAATAAGCTGCATTACTGGGGAAGCTGGTTTGTTGTTTTTTGTTGGTGTTTTTTGTTGTTGTTGTTGCTTGTTTTTTAAAAACTCTGAAAAACTCTGAAGGCTCCTTTAAATGTTGAATTGTTAACAGGAACTGTCAGCTATAAAATATGAAGCCTTTTGAAAAAAATAAAAGTGAAGTTCTTAGTTTTTCAAGGCTTTTTGATTCATTTTGTATGGATTTTTTAGGCTTTCTAGTCTCTTAGTATCTGCTTCAGTAATGACTTTCTTTGAGAGTTCAATATCATAGCTGCAACACTATTGCTTGCCATTAATGGTTAACACAAGAGCAGCTGTGCACAGCAAGTCCTTCATTTGGAGAGATACCACTTTATTTTATTAGAAAATTTTATTTTATTGTTCAGCCTAGAGAAGAGGAGGCTCAGGGGTGACCTTATTGCTCTGTATAAGTACATTAAAGGAGGCTGTAGCGAGGTAGGGGTTGGCCTGTTCTCCCATGTGCCTGGTGACAGGACGAGGGGGAATGGGCTAAAGTTACGCCATGGGAGTTTTAGGTTAGATGTTAGGAAGAATTTCTTTACTGAAAGGGTTGTGAGGCATTGGAACGGGCTGCCCAGGGAGGTGGTGGAGTCACCATCCCTGGAAGTCTTCAAAAGACGTTTAGATGTAGAGCTTAGGGATATGGTTTAGCGGGGACTGTTAGTTTTAGGTCAGAGGTTGGACTCGATGATCTTGAGGTCTCTTCCAACCTAGATAATAATTCTGTGATTCTGTGAAATTGATTTTCAAACCTGTTCCATTATTAATTTGTCTGAGAAGGGAAAGCTTCAGCAGCAGAGTGAGACCTGCTTTGGTAACATCTGGAGATTTTATTTTATTTTATTTTTTATTAAGAGGAAAAGACAATGCTAGCTATCCTCTATCCATATATTTAATCCAAGAATTTTAAGACTTTAGGTGCAAAAATACTTTTTTTTTCTGGAAAATCAACTGCACCATTCTCTTTCTTTTTCTGTAAAATTTCTTCATTCAATATTTAGTAAGACCTAATTAGCTAGGAAAATCAAAATATCATAGTAAAACACTGGCATGAGCAATGTAAACAGACTTTACCTAATTAAGGTTCTTAACATATCATACTAATTAGATAGATAAACAAAGTAAGACTAAAACCAAGGCTAATCTGTGATAAAAAGGCAGAGAACTGTACTGTTCTGATCACTGTACTCTCCAGCAATGATATAAAGATTGTGACATGACTAACATGCCTGCCAATGTTTAGACAATGCTATGAGTTTAAATATGAGTTGATGAAAACAGTAGTACACTGAGCCTAAAAAGAACTTGGCTTCTATATCTGGTTTGATTTCTTAACCTTCAGAGAATCACTGAGAAAGCCATGTTATCTCTCTATCCCTATTTCTTTTATATGCAAAATGAGGACAATGATATTTTCATTACTTTTAGATCATGCTTTGAGACCTGAGAAAGATGAAAAGAAATGTTATAGAAAAGCTAGGTTTTACTGAACAAGTATAGCATTTAAATAAGCTGTCTATCAATGGGCTATCAACTTGAGAAAAACAAGTGAAAACAGCTTAAAAATAAAGATGTTTTGGCATGCAGTTAATAGAGAATGAAGGACTTAGTATATAGTGATAAATAAAATAGAGGTAAGAACTATTTGCTTTTTCACCTTACAATTATCTTGAGGAGGAAGAAGTTTAAAATATCTGAAGCAGGTTGAAGGTTGTGTTGTTGCCCATTAGAGGGTGTTTGGAGGATGAAAATTAGTATGCAGTATAGCACAGGAAAATCTTGAGGGGTTTCAGAACATAAAGCCCCCCAGAATACGCTAGAAGAACTATGTACTATAGATGAAAGAAAACATGGTGCCGTCCATCCAAAGAGACTGTCAGCATAAGCTGTTCCTTCAATCATGCTGTAGAGCATGATGTTTTTTTAGCTTCCCAACTTGAATTCAATACTTTTCAGGGAAATAGAATGCTATCTCCAAAAACGACAGGACTACCAACATCTCAAAATGCTGCATGTCTAGTTCACCAGGAAGCATGGAAAAGCGTTGGTCTCCTTAGGAAATATTATTTTTCTTCACGAGTATGAAGCTTCAAACATTCACTTAAGAAGTTGATACTGTAGAATTTTTTTCATACTGGCTTTCCTGTAATTATATGAACCTCATCAAAGTCAAAACAAAACCCTCTTCTGTCCATTTCCTCATCTCTCCCTCCTTCCTTCTATAACATGGGTAAGTCAAATGAAGATGAAAAATATATGTCTGGGATCTGTGATAAGTGAAAGCCCACAGAGATGCAGGCTGGAGGCTGCTTTTTCCTCTTTGAAAAACAAATGAACAACAACAAAAAAAAGAAGTCACAGAGCTATGCAGCATTTGAGGATAGTGGATGTTGCCATATGTACTGTTTTGGGAGCAAGTTTTAAATGTAAGTTCCCATAGCCCCCCATGTTAAATTTCAAGACAGAAGGGGGAAGATCTGGAACATTTGGTAACAGAACAGAACCTCTTTTTCAGTTTTATTTTTGCTACCAGTTGTCTCAACTGCTTTGATCTGATCTTGACCAGCTATAGCGCATGGCCATTTTCACTGCACTGCAGACCAAATACTGCCACAATGAATGTAGATCCCACGATTCTTATTAAAGGATACTGAATCAATTTACAGATTGTCATGGAAGTGTTATTGCTAAGTAAAACACACTAGCTGGAATCTGAGACTACTCATTTCATTAATAACCTCTCTAGTATTACACTGTGGCAAATACTACTTACTATACCTCCCTGAGAGAGCTGAGTTGGCATTGCTGACCCAACAGTTTTTCATTACTAAACATTCATCAAAAGTGAGTTTTTTTTTTTTTCTAGTTACATTTTGCAGTCAAACTTTCTTAAATGTATTTATTGCTATAACTATAAAGTCTCTTATGTCATATTTAGCTGTCAATAAATGTCTGCAGTCCGCAGTCCAAAACAAAATACATCCTTTATTCAGGATCTTCATCTTAAAAAACTAAATAAACAGAGAGAGGTGAGGTAGTGATTAATAGTAGTGTTTTTTAAAAAATTTGCTTAATTTGTAATTACTGCAGTGAAAATAATATGCTTCCCATTGCAGTATTTTAATGAAACATTGATTAACAATTATAATCCCCATTAGCTCTATAATTAAGAAGGATTTCAAGACTAAAAGAGGAAGTGATTGGTTTGCATCTACGTCTCCAAGAAGCTTGCCAAAAAATTGATAGTAAATTGTTCTTTTGGAAAGCTGCTTTCTAAAACTTAGCAACAAAATTAGCTGGATAGATGACTGAGAAAATTTAGGGAACTTAATATCTGTCAAACCATATTAAACTACTTTAATTAAATTAATTTATTTTTGTGTAACAGACTTGTCCACAGCTCTGTGCTTAATTATAAATTAAATCTGCAGTCTGATCTGTATTAAAGGACCTTCCTGTCTACATGAAGTCAATGAAGTTCTACATGTGCAAGCCCACAGGGAATGTTTTCAAGATAAAAAAGTTAATTTTTTTTCATGAGTTACTGCCACTGAAGAAAAATCAATTATAAAAGAAAAAAAAAAAAAAAAAAGGCGTATATTATGTCCTGCTTTACTTGAGCAGTAGGCTTGGAACAGATGACCTCCAGAGGCCCCTTCCAACCTCAAAGCCTCAACTTTTCTGTGATTCTGTGAATACTCTCACTTAGTTTTACTCTTTAAAAAGTTCTAATGCATTCTGTATTAGAATATCCATATCTGTTGAATGAGATTTATCCTTCCAAAATATTCATCTCTTTCACCTATTCTATGCAGGTGCATTCAATATCTTATCATCTGGCACTACTTTATTTCATCTGTTTTTTTAAAGCATTCTAGAAATTGAAGCTTTGGATTTGGAAATACTGTGTTGTGATGCCTCCAATTTTATGTCTTTGCAAGTTCCATTTGGATTGAAATGAATTAGTAATTTCAACAATCACGTTAAAATGCTATCAGATTACTGCACTTCTCTTCACAAATACATTGCCACTGAAACTAATGAAAATGATAATACTAAGTACCCTCACTATTCTTTAAAAAAATTTAAGGCAATACACAGTTTGCTAAATAATTTCAAGAAGAAAAAGCTTAGTATAAGGAAACTCCATTAAACTGACTAAAGGCCAGACTGATAGAGGTAAAAAATTAAGTTTGAGGCCCATGGAGGTATCCTGAATCTATGGCTCTTCTCTGCAATTTCTGTCTTGGTGTTCAAGAATGAAAGATGAACTGAGTATATTCTAAGGAAAAAGTTAACAAACAGAATGAAGCAAATAATCTATTAATCTATACAGACAGAAGTCTACCTCTACGTAGTCTCTAATATTTCTGAGGTAAAGACAGGAAGTTGCTGTACAGTTAGTTTAGTTTTACACCCAGCACTGGTTCTGCTATCACTGCAAATGTCAACATATATTTGTGTGTATGCAATCTTTGTAATACTTAGCTTTGTTCTAGTTCTTCTATTCTAATCTTTGGACTGTTTACATCATAATATAAGAGGAGATGAATACTTTGGTACCATTATTTCTTCATTCTGATTCTGTTAGCTATTTTACATAAAATGGAGATTCCTATTTTACTGTATCTAATTACTGTTGTATCTAAACCTAATACCATTTGTTGTAAAGAAGAAGGTCTGAAAAAAGGAATTAGTCTAAATGTTGTCTCAACCCAGGTCACAGACAGAAAGAAAATGATGTGACACCTTGATAGAGAAAAATATGATCATAGAATCATAGAATCATAGAATATCCTGAGTTGGAAGGGACCCTTAAGGATCATCAAGTCCAACTCTTGACACCGCACAGGTCTACCCAAAAGTTCAGACCATGTGACTAAGTGCACTGTCCAATCTCTTCTTAAATTCAGACAGGCTCGGTGCAGTGACCACTTCCCTGGGGAGCCTGTTCCAGTGTGCAACCACTCTCTCTGTGAAGAACCCCCTCCTGACGTCAAGCCTAAACTTCCCCTGCCTCAGCTTAACCCCGTTCCCGCGGGTCCTGTCACTGGTGTTAATGGAGAAAAGGTCTCCTGCCTCTCGACACCCCCTTACGAGGAAGTTGTAGACTGCAATGAGGTCTCCCCTCAGCCTCCTCTTCTCCAGGCTGAACAGGCCCAGTGCCCTCAGCCGTTCCTCATACGTCTTCCCCTCCAGGCCTTTCACCATCTTCATAGCCCTCCTCTGGACACTCTCCAACAGTTTCATGTCCTTTTTATACTGTGGTGCCCAGAACTGCACACAGTACTCGAGGTGAGGCCGCACCAGCGCAGAGTAGAGCGGGACAATCACCTCCCTCGACCTACTAGCGATGCCATGCTTGATGCACCCCAGGACACGGTTGGCCCTCCTGGCTGCCAGGGCACACTGCTGGCTCATATTCAACTTGCTGTCTACCACGACCCCCAGATCCCTCTCTTCTAGGCTGCTCTCCAGCGTCTCATCGCCCAGTCTGTACGTGCAGCGGGGTTTCCCCGTCCCAGGTGCAGGACCCGGCACTTGCTCTTATTGAACTTCATGTGGTTGGTGATCGCCCAGCTCTCCAACCTATCCAGATCCCTCTGCAAGGCCTTTCCACCCTCATTCGAGTCCACAACTCCTCCAAGTTTGGTGTCATCAGCAAACTTGCTCAAAATACCTTCTATTCCTACATCCAGATCGTTTATAAAAATATTGAAAAGTACCGGCCCTAAAATGGAGCCTTGAGGGACCCCACTGGTGACCGCCCGCCAGCCTGACGCAGCCCCATTTACCATAACCCTTTGGGCCCTGCCCGTTAGCCAATTGCTCACCCATCGTATGATGTTTTTATTTAGCTGTATGGTGGACATTTTGTCCAGTAGGATCCTATGGGAAACCGTGTCAAAAGCCTTGCTGAAGTCCAAAAAAATCACATCAGCTGGTTTCCCTTGGTCCACCACACGGGTGATCTTATCATAAAAGGAAATCAGGTTAGTTAGGCAGGACCTACCCTTCACAAACCCATGCTGGCTGGGACCAATGACTGCTTTGTCCCCCAGGTGCGCCTCAGTAAGTTCGAGAACCATCTTCTCTATGATTTTACCAGGCACTGACGTGAGACTGACAGGCCTGTAATTGCTAGGGTCTTCTTTCTGACCCTTCTTGAAAATCGGCACAACATTTGCCAGCTTCCAGTCTACTGGGACCTCTCCAAATTCCCAGGATTGTTGAATAATAATTGAGAGAGGTTCCGCAATGACATCCGCCAGCTCTTTCAGCACCCAGGGATGAATCCCATGCGGACCCATGGACTTGTAGGGATCCAGGTGGAGTAGCAAATCCCGCACACGTTCAGTGTCGGTTGAGAGTTTGTCATCCCCACCGTCCCGGTCCTCCAGCTCAGGGCACCCTGGGTCCCGAAGCCCATCATCGGCATTGAAGACAGAGGCAAAGAAGGCGTTAAGCGTCTCTGCTTTGCCTATGTCATTGTCTGTGAGGAGACCTTCCCTATCAAGGAGCGGCCCTATGTATTCTTTAGTTCTCCTTTTTCCATTCACATATCTAAAAAAACCCTTTTTATTTTCTCTCACAGACACAGCCAGCTTCAACTCTAGGTGTGCTTTGGCCACACAAATTTTCTTCCTACAAACACGAACAGCATCCCTGTATTCTTTCCATGACACCTGGCCCTCCTTCCAGTAGCGAAACACTCTCTGTTTCCGCCTAATCTCCATCAGAATGTTCCTGGTCAGCCACGCCGGCCTCCTGCCCCGCCTGCCTGACTTGCGATATTTAGGAATTGTGATATTCTGAGGCATCAGACAAAGCACAGATGAAAATTATACAAGATCATGAGTGGGATGCTAGAGGAGTTTATAATAGTACCAACAATGGAATACAGGTAGGAAACAACAGGATACATGCAACAAAAAATATTTTTAATTGCATTTATAAAGTATTTCACACACTATCCAACCACGAATATGATCCTTTAATGCTGCTGCTTACTATGGTGACAAGGACTGCCTCAGAGCCTACTGAGGGCAGAAGTGATGTGCCATCTAGCCCATTACTCAAGGAAATGGGATACTATCAGATAAAAACAATAAAAACATTAGTTCAAGAAACCTGTGATTGAGGAATTACTCTACAGCTTAGATGTACTGAAGGTTGTTTTTAGGAGAAACAGGACTGCACAGATATACCTCAGCTAATAATAAGCAGATTTAGCTATGAATTTTAATTTTGTTCGTTGATAATTCCAAATTCTTTTAAAAATATCATTGCTATGGAGAAACTCATCTCTTTGCAGAAGGCTTACCTATGGCCAACATAACAAAGCAGTGCTTTGTAATATAATTTTCAAAAATATAATCTGAAAGGCATCCCTTCCAATATATGAAACGTGCTTCCACTTCTCACAACCTTTATGTGTGTTAGATAGGTCTCTGCAAACTGAGACAGAGTTCACAAAAAGAGAGAGATGGGCACATTTGCACCTAATTAGAAACATAAAAAGCAAAGAGCTTACCAATTTGAGCTATACATGGAAGAAAATGGGAAGAAGATGCACAGAACAACACATGTACAATTTACGGACTGACAGATTGCTCCAGATTACTCTGTGTGTGTGTAAAATTTAGGGATAAGGGAATTACCAGGGATTTATGAATTTATCTTCTGACAGGACTAGACAGCTAATAAATACATAGGCATGTGGCTAAGGATTAAGCAGGACGTGCAAGTTTCTGAGTTTTATACTTAACATAAATTTGTGTTTAATGGAGTATATACAAATACCACAACCACCTCCAAAATAAGGAAAGCAAGTTTGTCCCATCTTATAGAGGCACTCTAAGAAATATTATATAAAGATTCTGAGTCTCCAGTGCTGTGAAGAATCTGAAGTGGACAGGTTAGCTAGACATAAGAATATATTTTTCTATACATAATACGATTTTGTACTTGAAAATGAATTTCCCAGAGGTTGCCACAGAGATGTATTTAAGAAACATTTCTTTTTCAGCACTTGGAAAACACCATTATATGATAAGTGTTGATAAATGATGATCCCAAACTCACTACTAATAGATCTGAAAAGCATTGAAACAGAACCCTTGGAAATAAAGAAATATGAAATTAGCATTTTCAATATTATCTTTTCTTCAATGTCTCACTGTATTTATTTCATCAGTATCTACCATGACAAAACAAACAGGATTCAAGTGCTGTGATATATTCCTTCCTGCAAAATAGCCTAAGGCAGTTTCCCTGCCAATGCTAGCAGTTGTGTTAATGATACAGTAAAAGCTTCACTCTCAGAAGCAGCAACAATCCTGTTTAACAGAAGAGAAAGGATCTCAAAGTTCTTCCTTAACCAGTTGTAGGCAAAAGAAATAAGACACTATACACAATTATCTTGTGTGTAGTGGACACAGTATTCTGTCATTGGCAACAGCATCTAAAAAGAACAGTAGTAGCACAGTAAGCCTTGCCATAAAACAAGGTTTTCCATTATCTAGTGAACATCAAATATCAATTTAAGGCTACAGCTTATCTAAATTTGATAAAATATACACCTATTTATATTAATTTCTGTGATCAACTAATAGGATTCTTTGACAGGTGAAACAGATGCTGGTTGAAATATCCAAGTTGTATTCATTGGCCTTAGCTCCAAAAAGGAAAAACATAACTGTCAGAGATCATGGACTCTGCAGGACATAAGTATGGTGCAGTTGTATTTTCACTGACTTTAACCATAAGATTATCTGTCTTGTCAGTCACTTTTAAAAACAAGACAGGTACAAATCTCATTGGCAAATGTTTAATAGATTCTTTTCACACCACACAGAAAGCAATATAAAAAAATATTATTGAACTGTTCTGTTTTTCAAAGGACACCATCTTCTGTTTCTCTTCCTGTGAAAAATACAATTACTTACGTATTTCATCCACCAGTTTCCTCCCCCTCATAATTGCTTTATGCCAGAATAAGTTCACAGTCACTGAGTTATTTCTGATATGCAGAAAAGCCACCTATGTAATAAAGTCATCTTTAGGTACCTTTTATCTCTTCTAAATAATTCAAGTATTTTTAAGGCAGCATGAGAGATAGTGCAGTTCCTTAGGAGAGTTCAGTTACCTGGGTAATACCTAGCGAGGCCAGTTGCACTACCAAAGACCTGCCATAGTAAAGTGGGGTCTTCCTCTCTGTTCCGCTTGAACACATCATCCAACGCAGCAGTCCAGTTGAGTTCATTTAACACAATTGTTGCTGTCAAAAATAAAATGTATTTGGAGTTACAAAGTTACATCTTAACTCAAGTTGCAGTGACTGCAAAAAGCATACTAAATCATTATGGAAAGTAACAATATTTCATTTAACTAATCAACAATTTAAATGTAAAGAAATACATTGCTTTTCCTTGGGAATTTTCTTTAAGTTCCTCACATTCTCTTCTTTCCATTGCATTATTAATGCAATGACTGTTGATTTATTCATACAATCAGTATCTTCTAAAAATACTTGTTTTTTGAGATGTTACTCTAGATAACATTCCCAGTTCTAGAAATGTAAAAGCAGGCCCATAAAATTGATGTTTCTATTAATTGCAGCACAGTACAATATGAAAGACTAGAATGATGTCAACAAAAGTAGGTGAGTATTTTAGAAAAGCTAACAAAGATTTCCCTTTCCAAATTGATGCCTTAGGGGGATCAATTAATAATTCTACAGGAAAAAGACAACAATGAGTATTTGAATTAAAATATTAAGGTAGGACCCACATGTACTCATTACTGCATGCTAACAAGATCTTCATGTTTATAGATGTGATCATTTACAGAATGATCAGCAGTGTGAACATTAATATTTATAAGGTGGGTCAGTTCCACAATGAATTTAAAATACAAGGAAATTCACATTTTAAAGCATGATCAGCTAAACACTAAGCGGTTACTCAGAAATTTATATTCACAAAGTTGTCCTGTACTGATGTTTGTTTTAATGAAAAAAAATATATATTTCTTTTCTATTTTTATTTCTATTTCCGTTTCTGTTTCTAATATATGAAATGTATGTATATTGGTGTTCTACACCTTTGTGATAAATGTTGGGAGACACTCTCAAATGGTATTAGATGATATAGATAAATAACCTTTTTCACCATCATTTAATCAGCTCTAAATATCTCATTACTTTATTCATGTTAGGCAATAGCTGACATTCATTATTTTTAGAAAGAATATGGTGTTTTTTTCGGTTGGGGCTCTAATTCCTTCCTCTGTGATGCCTAATGGCATCTAAGTAACACCTAGATTAGCAAGCCAAGAATGTAAACGGAACTGGATGGGAAAATAAAGCTAACAAACAAACAAACAAACAAAAAAACCAGCAACCAACCAACCAACCAAACAAAAACATTTGAAAACAACTGAAGATGTACATATAAATCCTAAGAAAGGCAAGACTGTAATTTAGATCTTGCTTACACTACAGTATTGCACACAAGACAGAAACTATGTTCTCTTGCAAATGGGCAAGTCAAATTGAAAGAAAAAATAGTTCACATTTAAGACAGATGAGTGGCATCACAGTACAAAATTCTATATGTAGGTTTGTATTCTAAACCATTAATACCATGAAAATAGAAACAATAAAAATAAGGACAGGTTAAAAGTTATCAGTTGACAGTTTGAAACAGTTTAAAAATTAGGTTGTTACAGGTACTACAGAGATTGTAACATTAAATTTTATAGGCTTGTTTTTAAAGGTTAAGGAGGAAATTGCTACACCATGTGTTTTGCAGAAAGGTTTATGTGTTTTTGAGAGGATTTTTAAAGTATTACTATTTGGAAGTACAGCTTCTTATAGAAATATCAAATTAAATGTCCAACCCTTGACATTCCCTGTAAATAAACTTTATAGTATGTACCTGGCTCTTTGTAAAGTAAGTAATTATAAAAATATATGCTTATTTGAGAAAGGGGAATAAAACCCTGAAGTACCATGAGAAGTTCATTGTCATTTTAAAATGTTTACTATTCCATCATCTCTTTTAGAACCAGTTTGATCTACTGCCTAATTAACCGTTATAGGCACTCTTTCTAAATTCCTTCTAAGCTTGACTTTGTTTCAGATCTTATTCCAGAAGCAGCTCCATTAAGTCATTAGAACTATTTATTTACTCAGCCAGTAATTTCCTCTCACACTTGATTTTTCTGTTCTTCATGTTACCATTTTCTCATTTGATATACAGAGTACTTGGCCCAGTGGAAGCCTATGCCATTGGTTCCAAGCGGCATTCAGACCATTGGAGCATAGGGCGCTTACTTTAGGCACATCAGAGACAGTAACTCTTACCTCTTTACTATCTGAGAAAGCATTTAGATTTCAGTATTCTCCACAGATTCCTCAGACCGATAACAACATTAACCAATGTGTACACCCTCATTAAGTTTGCACATGACACCAAATTTGGTGGGGAAGTGTCGATCTGCCAGAGAGTAGGAAGGCCCTGTAGGAAGGCCCAACCTAGACTGGATGGGTTGATGGGCCAATGGATGAGGTTCAACATGGCCAAGTTCCGTGTCCTGAACTTTGGTGACAACAACCCCATGTAATGCTACAGGCTTGGGGCAGAGTGGCTCAAAAACTATGCAGAGGAAAAGGATCTGGGGGTGCTGATTGATGCTCACCTGAACATGAGCCAGCAGTGTGCCCAGGTGGCCAAGAAGGCCAATGGCATTCTGGTTTGTATCAGGAACAGTGTAGCCAGCAGGACCAGGGAGGTGATCATCCCCTCGTACTCAGCTCTGGTGAGGATGCACCTCAAGTTCTGTGTTCAGCTTTGGGCCCCTCACTACAAGAAAGACATCAAGGTCCTGGAACATGTCCAGAGAAGGGCTATGAAGCTGGTGAAGGGCGTGGAACACAAGTCCTATGAGGCACAGCTGTGGGAACTGGGGCTGTTAAGTCTGGAGAAAAGGAGGCTCAGGGGAGACCTTACTGCACTCTACAACTACCTGAGAGGAAGTTGTGAGGAGCTGGGGGTCGGCCTCTTCTCACAGATAACTAGTGATAGGATCAGAGGAAATGGCCTCAAGTTGTACCAGGAGAGGTTTAGGTTAGAAATTAGGAAACATTTATTCTCGGAAAGAGCAGTCAGGCAGGGAACAGGTTGCCCAGGGAGGTGGTGGAGTCACCGTACCTGAGGGTGTTTGTTCAAGGAAGGGTTGGACATGGTGCTTAGGGACATGGTTTAGCGGATGATGTTAGTGGTAGAGAGATGGTTGGACCGGATGATCTTGAATGTCTTTTCCAGACTAGACAATTCAATGTTTCTCTTCTATGATTCTAATTTAAAATTGCTGCAGCCTTTACCCTCAAATCTGGCTACTTTACCACCCTGATCAGGCCACTGATACCCATATTCAGTAAAACATCTGATCAGAAATAATATTAAATTATTCACTCTCATAATTGCTCTCCTCAGTCAGTGGCTATGCCTGCTCATATACAAAACTGAATACAGTATTTCTAAAGAAAAGATTTCCTTCAGACAGCAACCTTACAAACAAATGAACTACATTCAATATGAAGATATATTAGCCATATTAACATATATTTACAAATATAATTGCAAAGAGTGTCTAGCATCATACAAACATATGTTGCAAAGTTTTATATTTATGAACATGTAAGTACATCAAACGCGCACATATATATATACTCATACATATACAAATATATTTCTAAAATACGTGTATATACAAAACTGGAGAAACTAAGACATTCTACAAACAGTAAAATACCTAAGTACTGAAGTACCGAATAGATATATTGGAACAAATAATTTCATCGCTTTATTAAATTTGTGGAGATGAAACAAGAAGTATGGCTCTCTGGATCTTATTTATAATACTGGTGGAGAAGTGATACCTCACAATCAGAGTCAAGATTTTAATAATCTTATTTACTTCCCACTTTACCCTCCCCTCTCCCCCCCTCCTCCTTCTAGACAATTTTCTCCCAGAGAAAAACACATTCGAAAAAAAAATCCAACAACCTGCAGCTGTAGAAAAAAAAAAAAAAAAGGAAAAGAAAAGAAAAGAAAAAAACTCATTAAATTGAAAATAAAATAATAACGTGGATTGAATGTGAACAACAAGAGCAGAACATCCAAACAGAAGTAAAATGAAATAAATATGGGAAAAGACTACTAATAGTATGAAAGAAACACAGAGTTTATTTGGTGGGACTGTTATGCAAATGGATAATTGTATGATAATTGAAAAAAAAACATTCCTGGAGCATTTTCTATTTGTAATTCAAACTTGCTCACTTTATTCAGGGTTCTTGTTTTGTTTTGTTTTTTTGATTGTTTTTGTTTTCTTCATTAGCTCATTTGTATCTAGAATACACACATATTTGTATTAACTAACCCAGTGAACAGTAAATAAGGAAAAGGGTGCTGGGAATTTCAGCTTTAATCGTTTATTTTTCTACGTGCTTTTCCACAACATACTTTACGTTTTTGCTTCTGTTAAAGAACACACCCTGGATTTCAAAAGGTAAGATGTAAATCAGTTACCTTGCTTCTCTTTTTTAATGCAATATCTCTGGTAATAGGCAATTTCAAAACAATATCTAAATTCTTTCTTAAGCCTACAGCAATGGATTTGAAACTTGTCAATCAAAGAAAATAAAGCAAAAACTTCATAAACAATAACAAAACTATTCTTCAGATGGCTTCCACTAAAATGTCATGATTCTCAATTTGCACATAAAAATCAAGACAGTGCTACTTTTAATAGCTCACAGTACAGACCACACCACTTGTCAGAATACCTTAATTTGGAAAGACATGGGTTTATACTGGCCTCATGAATATAAGTGAGAATTTCACTTTTTCTGTTATTAAAAAGCATATTTAACTAAAACAAAATGTTTAGAGGTTTTATAGCCACACCTATTGAGATGATGCATATCCTAAAAACACTTATGTTTCCTTTTGAGTTAACATTCTGTAAAGGAAAGAGCTTTTGACTGATAATTGACAGAAAATCTACTTTGAGACAACTCTCCAATAAGCTTATTTCCAATTCTGCTAAAAGAAGTCTTTGAAGATTACTTCTTCAAAGTACTTCAGCTGCTACCTTTCATTTGATATAGGCAGGATGAAAAAATAAAATTCATCATCACACAATAGGAAGCATCATTCTTCCTGGCTAATTCCAATGAATTCCATCCATCTTTTCCTTTCTCCCTCTTCTTTATGACATGAGGTTTAGGGGCCTTGACAAGGAATGGATTCAATTTTCCTCTGCAAATGCAATCAATAAAAAAGAACTGGAATGCACTTCTGATGATTTATTAAATGTATAGGCCCCGGACTCCATACAAGGCAGAGTGTAACTTTATTTGAAAAGCTGGAAAGCTATTTACTATATCAGAAAATGTGTCAGCTACTGTTCCCTGATGAGGCAGCTACATGTACACTGGGGAGAACAGAAGGGACTGCCTCTGCAGACCATTAATTGTCTTCTAGCGTATGGCAAGTATTACAGCTCCATATCCTGTTTAATGAAGTTGACTCACTGATCTCTTTGAAGATAACACTGACTAATTATTTTTATGAATGAAATATATATTTGCAGCCCAACATTATGGTGTTTAAAAGTAGGCACAGAGGAAGAATATACATGCAAGTGCTTATTTTTAACATACTTGAATGGACACAGAAGTTTCTGTCTGTGGCCATACTAATTGGATATTACAGAAATTCTACGAAAAATATAAGTTGCCTTTTTTATGACCTGTTTTTGTCATGGTTTTGGCTGAGATAAAGTTGATTTTCTTCATAGAGGCTCATATGATGCTGTGTTATGGATTTTTGATGAAAACAGTGGTGACAGCACATCACTAATTTTTTTCAAAATTAAATTCCTTCCAGCATATGTTAAATTAAATAGAATGCTACACACTCGGCTATTGTTGAATTTTTTCACTCCTATTTCATTATATGTTGGACAAAGAAGGGGTTTTTATTATTACTTTTTACATTGAAGGTATTTTTATTAGATGTTTACGCTGTCTCAAATAAACATTTCCTACATAATTCTCAAATATAGCAACTTGAAAAACTATTCTGGTAGCAAAATAAGCCTCAACCCTTCAAATCTAGGTGTATGCCATTTCTTTTATGTACAGTTCAGCATGAACAAAAGGCCAGAGGAAAGGAAAGATTATAGTGTCTCCAAATTGAATACTGTCTCCTAGGTAACTGGTCCTCTCAGTGGAATCAGAAATCTGAATGTACACACTTATGCTTTCAACAGAACACCATGGGAAAGTGTTTAACTTGTAACAGTCATCCAAAAAAATAGCAATAACAATAATTAAAACAAACAAAAACAACAGCAAACAAACAAAAAACTTCATAGATGTTTAGAAACCTGTTAAAAGAGAATATAAATAATAATTTATAATTATGTATTTGTATATATATATATATATATATATATAAATATGAGAACTGGGAGTTTTCATATGAGAAGTATATGAGAACTGTGGAGTATTTTATCCCAACTCTCCAAGGAGGTTAAGCAAATAAATCATAGCTCCAAAGGATGCACTGCCATCCACTCACACTGGTAGACAATACTGCTAGATATATACACGGATCACACGGATCATAGAAATATGTGTTTAGAAACTGTACACTTTAAATAAGATTTGTAATAACTTGTATTTAGTCTTGAAAAGATCTACCAGATGATTCGAAAGTGTTATATTGTGTGTTGGCTAACTATATTAGGAGTTAATTACATATTTTGAAAGGTAAAGAATTACAAATGGGAAAAAATTACAAACTGAATAAAATGGTGTATTTGTTATGCTGTTGTTTTTTGTTTGTTTGTTTGTTTTTAATAATTAAAACAAGCATTTAACAAAGTGAAGGGTCATTTTTTCTTTTCCTTTAAAACACGGGAGGAAAATTTAAATGGGAGGGAGGGGGGACAGTCTAAAAATTGAACATGCAATAGCTGTTACACAGTGGCATTTCCAGTTGGATAGGTCGTTAGGTCATTATTTTAGGTGTTGCCTTGTTTGATATTTTATATACAGGTCAATTAAAAAATCTTGTCTTCAAAGTAACATTTGTATTTCCTATCATACTTGAAATTTAAATTACTGGATAATCAGATTTTTTTTTCAGAGTATACATTCTATGGTGCTCAAGAAATGAAGTATTAAAATACAATTTTTAACATGGAAAACAGCAACAAAATCAAATAGTTTTGACATCTAATATTGCTGAAAGAAGATTTTTAGAGTAGGTATTTTACACTTTTAATTAAAAACATAAATGATAAAATGTCATGTACTTTTTTCTTCAAATGAACAATTTCTCTACTACCCATTAGATATCTGACATTATGTCCCAGACACTTCTATAAATAATTCTTTGAAGAAGTCACTGAAGTCTAGCATACTGTTGTGTCTGTGTCAAATCAAGTAAATTAATTGGCAATGCCATATGATGTGCACTGACTGGCTTAGCCACCACATGCTGATAGCTAGAACAGCACACTGAACACTCATTAAAACAAATGCCCAGGAGAAGGAAATGAGAATAAAAATGTCATGAAAATTAAACTTCCATTATAGCTCAACAAAAAAAGAGTTAATACAACATAAAGTCATAAAAACTTTAGTACCAACTCATAGTTTTTAAACAATTTCTTTATGTCACTATAAAACAGAAAAGACACCCTCATTAGTAAACAGCAACATATTGCTGATAACAACAAAAGATTCCCAACAAATTGGGAAGGATAAAAATCAGTTTTTACATTGCATCCTCTAAGATCAACAAATTCCAGCATGTGTTTGAGCATGGAGACATACCCAATGTTAACAGCCATACAGTATTTTTATTTTTATATTTATTTTTATTTATTTTTATATTTTTCTGAGAAAAAGGTAAGAAGAAAAACAATATGAAAGGTATCACTGACTAAAGGTGAGCTGGAGGACTTTCATATTTTTTAGAGCTAAGTACAATGTAAGAGACTAAGTAATGTTAAAAAAATGAATAAACTTACTGCAGTAATTACAGCAAGCTTTGAATAATTTACTATTTATTATTAGTTTTTTCAAGTGACTTCCAAGTAGATCCTCTAACTGGACCTACTCCTCATTTTAAAAATCCTTATACTCCTTATTTTAAAAATCAGGTGACATTTTAAAATTAGGATGTTTTATTTTTATGGAAATATTATGGATTAAATATCAACAGAGCATCCACTTAGAAAGTAAAGATAGCTATAGTATAGGTATTAACTCCAATCTTTCTTCATTTTTCTCTAACTTTTGGTTAGCATTTCAAAGGATACCATATTGACACCGAAATTAAACTAGCTATAGAAGTATGCTTGATCTTTAATGCAGGCTTCTCTCTACAAAATTGTTAATTAGGTGTTAACAAAAACAAAAAATCAAAAGACTGTCTAGAAAATGTTCTTCTGGAATAATTTAGTTCTGTCTTTGGTCTGACAAGGTACCTACCACCCCTTCAGTACCATTACCTTTAAGTCACTAGAGTATTTTATAAGATCAGTAAGTCCTAAGCAGTAGCTGGAAAAAGTGAGAAGGAAAAAAATAAATTTTAAAAAGCGAACTCATACAAAAACTCTCTTGCTTTATGCAACATATTAACTATTTTCCTCATTCCTAATAACTATATATATATATATTAACTATTTTCCTCATTCCTATTAAATTTTATACTATTTGTAGTCTGAAAACTATTAATTCAGAAATTGATGTTATTGTATATTTCACAGAATCACAGAATTTCTAGGTTGGAAGAGACCTCAAGATCATGGAGTCCAACCTCTGACCTAACACTAACAGTCCCCACTAAACCATGTCGCTAAGCTCTACATCTAAATGTCTTTTTAAGACTTCCAGGGATGATTCATTTGGTTTATGCAGTTGCCTATTACAATGTTCTCACATTTTTTCTTACATAGATACTGCCCATCAACAGCAATTCCTCCTGTCCTGTCCTCAGTCATGGTAAATTGGAAAGTAGCTCCAACAAAAAGAGAAAGGATAATAAGTATTACAGTATATACAGTATATATATACAGTAATATATACATATATACAATATACACATAATATATATATTACTGTATATATATACACATATATATATGTATATTAATATACGCATATATTACTAATATTACCAACATATTACTACTATCACTATTGCTACTATACTATTACTAATATATACAGTAGTATGTACAGTAATATATACGGTGTATATACAGTATTACAGTATATACAGCATAAAGATTGCTTGACACATGATCTGTTAAACTTGTGTGTTTCTTCTGTTCGTTATGCCAAAGGGATGAATATAAGTGGATAAAATGCTGCAAATGGCTACTAAGTTAACTGGTGAAGAACAGAAAATCTGTCTTCTGAAAGGAAACAGAGTTTGAGTAATTTAATCCAGAAAAATGAGGCAGAGTCAGAAAACAAGCCCAACCCTGAAAAGAATATATAAGTGTAAGGATGGCACTGACACAGAAAAAATGGATATAAGCTAGCTAATAAAGCAGGAAATTAGGAGGCCTCTTTTAGAGCAGAAAGTCTGAGAATGGCCAATAGAAGACACGAACAAGGAGACAAGAGCATTTAATACACATTTAAATCGGTTTATGTAAAGAACAACCTGGACTAGATTAAGAATTTAAATTAAGTATTAAGGACTACTAGTTAAGTATTATTAAACATTAAGTATATTTATTATTAAGAACTAGATTAAGTATCTAACAACTGAAAAGCCATTTCCTACTCTCTTCCTAGACTTTGTTACAAATGAAGAAAAGGTTATTTTAAAAGCTGAACTTTAGTAACCACAAGCAATTCAGTTCTGTACAGATTTACCAAAGCACGAGAGCTGGAAGATAAACTGTTTTTCTTATTTATTTTTAATAAATGAAAATTAAATGGTTTGCAAACCACATATGGATATATATTATACCTTAATATACACCTATACCTATAGTATATAGATATGCGTGTTCTACATATATAATAAAACTTATATGGTTAAAAATAATATAGTACATTGAAAATATATATTATATCAATTAAAATATAGTATATGTTATATATATATTATATGTTATTATAAATGGGACTTTTCTATATAACAGATCTATTTTCTGAATTTTAGGGAATTTTTACAAATATTAAAATAATACAGTGGATTTGGCTAATGGATTCTAATCTAACCCCCATATAAATGAAATATTAATGAATAGCAGGCTGGTTTCATCTATCTAAATGTATCTCTGGCTACAGAAATCCAAGACACACTGAGTGTGAGGGGAATACAATGCACAAGTGAGAAACGTGAGAAAAATGATGATGAGTCAAAGTCTGTTTCATCACCTGAGCTGGTACAAATGTGACAGCCCCTGCTCCTTTCAATATTCTAACCATCTCACTGACAACTTTTACAGGTTAAACATAAAAAAAAATTCAACAAGGTTTGTTTTTTGCTGTTGTTTTTTATGGCAAAAGGTTGCACCACAATTTTCACTCTGGAGAAATTTGCTATGTCAGAAATTTGACAAGGACAGATACTTTCTAAAATTTGGCCACCCAAAGATGCCCCCTCTCTTCAACAGATGAACCATCTGTCCCATAGGCAACTGCCTTAATGGCTTTCTTGGATGCAGAACATGAAAAAATAAAATAAACACTTTCATTTTGTAGTATGACATCATTAGAGGTATTATACCTTGAATGTTAATTAAGCTTGGGTTTTGTGTTGTTTTCTAGGTTACGTAGAGGGTATATTAACTCCTCCCTCTTAAAGAGAAGTCTATACCATACTGGAAAGGTCGAAATTATAAGTTAGCTGCTTGTACAGAGGTGCTTGCTTCCTACAAACATTTTGCCTGCACCTCACCTTTACAAGAAAAAAAAAAAAAAGCTATTTTTATTTAATCTACATCATTATATTGATGAGGAGCAAAGCACACATTGTTAGTCCCAAACTTCCATGATGTTAGGCTGAATTCTACTCTGGGTGAATCCTGGCCTCCCTGAAGTTAATGACAAAACTCCTGCATAGCACAGGAAAGTGATTTAATCCCCTGCTTCCAGATCACCGTAACCCAGTAGTGTTCATCTGCTCTCTGCATCCACAGTACTTTGTCAGCCTAATGCAATAAGCAGATCACTGTATCAGGAGCCAGGACTCATTACTACAGATTTTGCAAGCAAAAAAGAGAGAGAAAACAACCTGACAAATCATTTAATAAGATTCAAAATACCTTAGAAATGATAAAGGACTCAAAGGGATCTTTGGAAATGCAGTAAAATTAAGTTCCTTTGCAGCTTTTTTGTCTAAATCCATATGCCATGAGTACTCAGGATTCATCTGAGTTTTCTGTACACACTGCTTTATTCACCCTTAATGGCAGTTCTTTGAGTGTTGTAGTGATTGAATAGAAACACATTTTTATATTCGTGTGCTTGATGAAGGTCTTCTTGTTATTAGTTTACTTAGTTTGTGATTATATAAAACCACAGGAAGAGACAGTAAAGTTGAAAAAACAAACAAACAAACAAACAAAAACAGCTGGAATGGGTTTAACAAAGAAATCTTATTGCCGCATATATACCTACCTTATTTTTAAATGTTTTAAACTGCACTATTTTTTAGCTATTTTAGCTTTACATATTTGAATCTGAGGACCATAATCCTTCCTGAATTAGTAAAAACTGCAAAACAGAGCTTTTAAAATCAGAGACGCTGAGACTGGGGTTTCTAAATGCTTCTATATAGATCTTTCCAAATCATAGGGAGAGACCAACATCTTAAGGAAATATAGACACAGATGGAACAACTGCTATGAGAAAAAACGTATCTGCAACCAAAATGGTTAAGAATACATTATAGAGACCTCTGAAGTCATACAGTATTTTTAAACAGCTACCTTCAGCCAAAGACAGGGTGTGAAGACATTAAGTACTACATGTCCTAGAATAAGGAGGATAAAAAATACATATTAGCCTTTAACAAGGAGTCATGTCACAAAGTGAAATACCACAAATTTCAGCTCCAACCTTATAGGCAAGGCAATCTACCCATTTTTCATTTTCATATTTGATAAAAGGAAGCAAACCCGAATGCCAGGAGCTTTGCACCAGCTACATCCCTTGAGTCAGTCTCAACTCTGACTATCTGCATCAGTTTAGGAGGTACTCTAGTAAAATAAGGTTCTGACTTGGCTAACAAGCCCTTTTAGCAATTGCTTCAAAAAAAGAAAAAGCAAAGACCTAATGGTTTCAGCATTTTCTTAAAAGTGCACTTCTGATACTAATGTAGACAGATTCAGCTCCAATACATGTATAACCCTAGTCTTATGAAACAATAATGAAGGATCAAATAAATTAGATTGCTGAGAATGAGAAAACCTTTCAGTGATAAAGCATTTCATAATCAACAGGCAGTACCTTGCTACATACTCAAGTATGTCACTCTATCTAGAGCACAAGGTCACCTTGCTATTTCATTTCCTCATTCATCTACAGATGAATGTGCAAATGTGTTTGGATCCAGCTACAGCTATGCTGTAACTGAAAGGAGAGGACACGTAACAGAAATGTGTCTGAGCCTGATAAAGATATACATATATATATACGCATATAAACAATGTAACAATAAGATAACAATGAAAAGGCCAGGTTGGATAAGAAGGCTCTGGGGAGACATTAGAGCAGCCTTGCAGTACTTAAGGGGGCCTACAAGAAAGATGGTGAAAGACCCTTTATCAGGGACTGTAATGATAGGTAAAGGGATAATGGTTTTAAACAAAATAAGGTTAGATTTAGACTTGATATAGGGAAGAAATTATTCACGATGAGGATAATATGGCACTGGCAGACATTGCCCAGAGAAGCTGTGGATGTCCCATCCCTGAAAGTATTCAAGGTCAGGCTGGATGGGGCTTGGAGCAGCCAGGACTGGTGGGAGGTGTCCCTGCCCACGGCAGGGCAGATGGAACCAGTTGATCTTTAGGGTCCCTTCTAACCTAACCATTCTCTGTTTCTATGAATACAGTTTCTCATCTAAAAAGAATTGTCTTCTTGGTACAAACATTCTGTAGAGTAATGGCCAGATTCCCAGCTGTTGCAAGTGGGTGTACCTTCACTAAAGCCACTGATACAGTTTTCCAGTGTATACCAGCTGAAAATCTGGCCACAGTTTTATAAATACTTGCTTCACCAATACAGCGTGCGACCCAAAAGAAAATTAAGAAATTTTGGTGTATTAAGGATAGGACAACACACAATCTCTACTGGAGTTGTGTTTTGCTCTAGTCAGTTCCTCTAAAAGCTTTAGGCCTATAACAATGGATCAGAAAATGAGACATCAGCCACTGGTACGAAACCTGAGCTGTGACTCCAGATTATGTAAACTCTAAGATGGACAAAATAAATAAATAAATAAATAAATAAATAAATAAATAAATAAATAAATAAATAAGTAATGTTTTGATGTTAAATCGATTTGATGTACATGCTTTTAACCTTGATTTTAGTAACGACTTTCAAGAAAATCTTTGGCATATCAAAATCTTACTAAGCATCTTCCTCAGCTATCAAACAGGAACAATTTACTTAACGTCACTTTCAGATGACAAACTTCAGGCGTCTTTAATGTCTTGAAGGTATGTTGCATGATCTCTTGACATAATCTGGCAACTTGGCACAACTGTATCTTTATGATATATGTGGTTTCTGTATTGCTTGTCTCAAGAGTCAACATCTGGCTAGCAGTTTGCAGTTGTAAACTAATATCAGACAAGTCATACGTAAACAAATTGCGTCATCATTTTTTTTTCAGAACATCAATCCAAAAATTGGAACATTTTTGATGCTCTTGAAGAGAAAACAAAACAAAAAAAACACAACAACAACAAAAAACTTTTTCATGTCAATGTTAAAAAGTATTTATTTCCTATCAGCAGTTTTTTGTTTTATTTTAAGTAAAATACTAAAAATACTAAGCTTTAAAGAAGTCATCTTTTGTTTTTAGGAAGACACATCTATTCTAGCAGAAACCAGAATGTGTTATTTTTTTTGCTTTAGTTATCTACAAGATAGAACCAAAAAAACATGCACAATGCAAAGTTATGGACAACAGTCTCCTATACACTTAATTTAGGCAAGGACAACATTTTGTAGGACTACTTTAGGAATACTTTAGGACTACTATAGGAATACTTTATAGGACTAAACAAAGATACATTCTTTTTGAACTGAAAAAGCAGACAAGCTATCCATCATCTGCTCTGAAGACCATAACCCTCAAGGCAGAGGAACAGAAGAAAGAAATGCTGTAGTTAAGTCATTTTTCATCATTAATTAGTTATTTATTAATGTATAATATGTTAATGTATTAATGTAATATATTAATGTAATATATTGATCTATATTAATGTCCATATATTTATATAATATATTATATATTATAAATATTATATTATTTAATATGTATTAATAATTAATGTTATAAATATATTAATGTAATATTAATGTATAATATATTAATGTATAATGATTTCATTTTGCTAAGTACTGTCCAATCACATAAGCAGGAATCTTGCATGTCTTGAAGACCATAAAATGAGAATTAAAGCCTGATGTCCGGATTGACAAGTAGGGGATTGAGGGAAGAGCTGTACCAGCAGCAGAACAGGGGCTGAGCTGGGCCATGCTCTTCCTAGGAGGACCTACTGTCCTCCTCGTTTTTGCAAAACAAAAGCAACTGTTAATGTTCCTTTGCCTCTAACCTCCTGTTCCCTTTTACCTGTGACAGAGAGGCTTGGTCAAATTAAGGAACAATTTGAAACTGGAAGAAAATTTTACTGGAAATGGAAAAACTGGAAATAAATGGAAGGAAAAGTGGTCTGAGAGCACTCCTGTGTAGATGGTGTAGATCTGCTGTGGACAGACATTATTCTGTGCGGGGTGGTTAGATGCAAAAAATGAGAAAACGACCATACTTCAAAAAAACAGCCGGGGGGCTGGGGGTGGGGGTCAGGAAGGGGCGTGGGGATCAATAATTGGAAGCAGTGAATGAGATATTTCCAGGCAAAAAGTATTTCATGAAATGAGTTAAAAAATTAGTACCGATTATTTACAAGGGAAACAAGAAATAAAACATTAACCCCACATGACCACCTACGGTGAAATTGCAGAAATGCACAAAGATCTTTGACAAATCATGCATTTTGTGACATTTTCTGTGATCAACCACAAAATGCATAAAAAACTATTTTAAAAGCATATAAGCATAATACACCATTTGTAGATACATTCATGTGTACGTGGTACAATCTAAAAATGCAACTTCTTCAGGATTAAAAAGAAGTAAAGGTATATTGAGATTAAAAAAGAAAAAAAAAAAAAAAGTATTCAAATGACATGACGCCATATGGACCTACCACTTAGTAAAAAAGAAAAATCAGCAGTTGTCCATTTAGAGACATATATTCAAGCTTGCAGCAGACTGTCAAGATGATAAATTGTTTGGATTACTGTATAATACCTTTTGCTCTTGTATAATAGAAAGTGCTATTCCTAAACAACTTATTAGTTTATGTAAAGACAAGAAGACTTCATATAACAATAAATAATGCAAACTCATTTTAAATATTTAAACTACATTCAGAAACATTGAATAACTTCTTTTTCTTATTTTCAAAATTTTATTCTTGTTTGATCTCATTTTGGTAATATAAAACTATTAATTACGCACCTTCTTTTATTCCACCTAGCTCAAATGATGCTAAGGATTAAAATGCAAGTAGCACCCACATCATTTACATTAACACCCCAGTCCAGTGTTAAAAATTATCTGAGAAGTAAAGATGTAACCATTACATGTAAACAGAGCATGTATTATTGATATTTTTTTTATAAAAACAACTTATTTTTTATTTAGGATTGGACAGTTGTTATTAGTCCTGTACACCATAGAGCTTGGAAAGCTTTAACTGCTCAAGAAAAAGATTAATTTTGCAAAGATCAGTTTTATAGTTTAGTTCTAGGATGTGTGGATTCAAATAGAACAAGCAGATTAAAATAATCATGATTCTTTACTCCGAGGGTGGTGAGGGCACTGGCACACGTTACCCAGAGAAACAGTGGATGACTCATCCCTGGAGGTGTTCAAAGCCAGGCTGGATGGGTCTTTGGGCAATCTGGTCTGGTAGGAGGTGTCCCTGCCCATAGCAGGGGGGTAGGATTTAGATGATCTTCAAGGTTCCTTCCAACCCAAACCATTCCATGATTCCATGATTATATTCTATCTTATACATGTAAAATGTATTTCAGTAATTTACAGAAATGTTTGAATTTTAGAAACTATTCCCCCCTAAATATGTTGATCTGCACCAGAAATGTGATCTGTGCTCCAGATCACATTTTAACCTAGGAGTCACAGAACAGGCCACAGACACAACATATGAACAAATGTATAGCATTTCCTTGATCCACAAACATTATATAGATTGTATGCGTAACTATGTTAATATATATCTAATATATAATACATATATATACACACACATATAACATGTATATACAGTTCTCTCTCTCTATATATATATAAAAGCAGTGAGCTTTCAATTCAATCTAAGTTTAAGACAAAAACGGCAGTTTTCTCTCTAGAGTACGAAGAAGCTGAGAACAGTTATTTCATGTTCTCTCAGGTTGCATTTTACTTCAGTTCTACTCTAGGCTTCCACTAGACATTTTAGCAATTTACATTTTGCACATGATCTTGCTTTGTATAGCTGGAGATGCTGTCAGATTCCCAAAAAAAATATATATATAAAAAAAAAACAACAACCACCACATAAGAAATAAAAAAAAACAACTGCAATATTTGAGCTTGTTTTCTCTTTGAAAATGACAAAAAATTACAGGACCTTAGAAAGGTCCTGTAATGTAATGTAATTACATTCCTTAGAAAGATATAACTGAATATTGGAATGCAGCAATAGCATCTCAAAAAAAAAAAAAAAAAAAAAAAAAAGCTTGCCAAAAGCAAGTGGATAACCTGTAGAAGAACAAGAAGAACATTGTTTGGATCTGTGTAAAACTATTAATAACATGAACCTGTACGTAAATGAAGTGCTTTTGTTAAGAAAGTATTTGATAACTCAAGTACAAGAGAAAATGCTGAACTAATGACAACTTTTCTATCACGATGTTGGTCTGTATCATCTTTCTATATGATTACTCAAGATGAAAATACAGTGCTGACTTCTCAATACAGAATACCAACCCTCATACCATGTGCCTTTTCTTCACTGAGGGTTGATCTACATACACGTATTAAAACATGCCTTAAGATTCATTTTTCATCTTTCATTGACATACACATGCATATGACACAGGGAAAGAAAATGAATCAAATCTTAAAAATGTATACTTGAGGATTAGCTATGACTTCACTAAACCCACACAAACAAACAAACAACATCCAATGGCTACTACACTCATAATTCTTTCTCATTCAAACATGTTGACTTTGAGAGCTTCCATGGGTATGAAATCAGGACATAATTCATCACTTCATACTGTAACTTTATTCACTGATTTAATTAGCATTACATTATCTTAAATATTACAAATAATTCAGTGGAATCTCCGTGTAAAAAAGTGAAGCGGCAGATGCATCAGTAACATAAGCATACAAATTTACTAATGAAAGTAGTCTCACTGATTTTAATTCATATTTGTATGGCACATCAGGAGTTTTTTTTCCTCAAATATGAATATTAAAAGTGAGTACCAACACTGCCAGCAATTATATCAACACACATTGTCGGATTTTTAGTGATTATTTTTTTAGGTCTGTTACACACCAGTGTAAATCTGAAAGAAAAACAAAGCTATAATGTGGGAACTCTGACTTGCTCTTCTTTAGACTGCTATGTAATGACACTGGTCATCTGCCTCATGTTTCAGTTCAGGGACTTCAAGATGGCAGCAAGCACTGAAATTAAAAACTCAAGTAATATTTCTATCTTTGAAAAGTTTTATTACCAGAACGCACAAAAAATGCTAATGGTTCATTCATTAAATAAATCAATTAACTTCTCTGAGGAAGTTTTAAAGGAGTCTCAGTGTTATTATAATTGTAATCTTAAGAGACATAAAATAAATTTAGTTCAGTGACAATTGGCCCTTCATTGAAAGTTCAACAGAGTTTACTATAGTACACTTTTTATTTCTTTCCCATATTGGCATACGTTGATGGTATTTGAAGTATTTTTCATTTGTCTATACTAGTGTTAAGAAGTCAAACTAACCTTCAAGGAAGTGATATTTGAGTAGTAAATACTAGTAAAGTAGTAAAAGTAGTAAAAGTAGTAATAAAGTAGTAAATATTTCAGAGCAAAAATGCAAAACTGAAGCACATCTCCTGAATAAAGCTGCCACTAAATCAATCACTCCAAAAACTCCAAACAACCACCCTTGTGCCCCTACAACATATAGTTAGTTATGCTGTGTCTGTTAAGAGCAATTTTATAGAACATCTTTACAAAAACCTCAAGGTGTGGGAAAGTAAGACAGAAACTTTCATTTAAGTGAATATGGTCTTATGACTCTTATGGCATGGAACATTTTCATCTCTTCATCTCTACTGGAACACAAGGATTAGAAAGCTTTCTCCTGTGTTTCTTGCTCTCTTTCCAGTACTATCAAACAGCGTATGCTTGCAACAAGAGACTGAATTATTTATAAACATGACAACTCAGAGAACTATATAGAAGACATTTTAACCACAAAGTCAAAATTCATTATGTGAAGCTGTCCCTCTATCTCTGGAGATCCTCACAACCCAGCTTGACTTGGCTCTGAGCAGCCTGCTGTAGCTGACCCTGCTCTGAGAAGGGGCTTGGACTCACAACTCTCCATAGGCCCCTTCTAGCTTCATTCATACAGTGATTCTGCAATGATACCATTACACAGTGGATTACGTTCCATGCTGTTACCACACAAACATTGATCGACTAACAATCTGGAGTTCACATTTGCAACATAAGGTGAGCAGGTTGTCTGTTTCCTTTTTGTAGCCCTTAGAAATTGACTTTCAGAAGAGAACAAAAACATTTATCTCCCTCTCAGGTTCTGTTGGCCTCCTATATTTGCCATTATTCAGGAGAAAGAGGAAGAAAAGAAGCTCTTCAGAATGCCATGTATATGTAAGTATAACTCCAGGTAAAAAAGAAAGAGAGAGGGAAAAATGATCACAGAAAAACTGCCACAGATGCACAATGGAATGGACCATATGTAACAGGCAGAGATGTTAGACTTTGAGTTTAGTGAAGAACCTCTTGGACCCAGGAACTGGGCTTTCTGCAGAAGCCACAAAAAGAAGGTCTAAGCCACTGAATAAAGTATACGAATTTGAATCTACCCTTTCCAAAGATGCGGATAATATTCTTAAAAACCCTGTACCAAAATACTTGCACTTGCCTTTACTTCCTTAGCATCTTCCTGTGATTTGCAGTAATTATCAAAAGCTATTAAAGGAACCTGGCCACAAGGTAGACTAATAACATATCTGAATGAGTAACTTAAAAAAATTAAAAACATAGTATACAAGAAGAAGATAACATAGTAATATTCTTCAGATATATTATCATATGCCCTGATCTTTCTGATGCAATGATGTATGTTTTCCTATTAAAAATATTTATATTAATCTTATTATTGCAAGAACCTTATTATTGCTATTTTTTTGTAAGTTTGCATTGCATTTGTATCGATCTCATGCAAGTAGCAATCTTTCACTTACCCGTCAGATCCTATTCCTGCCTATTTTATATTCATCTTATTCAAGCAAAGAGCTTTCACTTCTCCTGTCAGCTTCTATTGAATTTTTTGTATCGATCTTTCCAAAGGAACAGCTTTCCACTTCCTTATCATATGTATCATGTTCATTTTTATATTGAAGTCATAATTTTGATTTTCCACTGCCTTTCTCCTAGCATTCTTGTTAACTGCTTAGGACAATCCTGAAACCCAGTGATGACTTTGGTCAGAGTCTTTTATAGTTTTAAATTCTCAGCAAGAAGTTTCTATCCTTGCATGAAAAAATGCCACTCTTTGAATCATCTCACTGTGATGAGAGTGAAAATACACTAAAACTCCGCAGTTGTGTAACCTCGTCACACACACACACACACACACAAAGCCACACTTCTGTGTTTTGGTACAAATGGGTCAATTGATATTTTTATTTGTGAAGTCTGGAAAAATCTCAGGAAAGCAAAACTTTCCACCATGCTCTGAATTTTCTTCAAAAATAACTGCAGAACAGAAATTTCTTACTGCTGATTTCAACTCCAAACAAGTCCGTTAAGCTCAGTGAAACATTGAGCCTTGGGGCCTAAAAATGCTGATAACTATCAGCTCAGAGAATTGATGCTTAAAACAGATGCATTTATCCACACACAATATCTCAACTCCATTTTAAGCAAAAACAGACAAAAATGTATCCCAAGTAGAAGTGCACAGAGCTCAAAACTTTCAGTCTGCTAGCAACACAGAGGGTGCAAGAAAGATGGATCAGGTGCCGTCCTTCCCAGACTATGGCGAGACAGATCCATCTGGCTAGCTAGGTGTCATTACTGTTGCACACAGTTTTTAGCCATAAAATACCAGTAAGCAGAGAACAACCATGGGCAGCTGGAAGAGAAGGTACTAAGAAAAGTTTCAGCCTAAGGCTTAATTAACACTGTGTTCCATCAATATTTTCATGATAGAGTATATGCATTACCACAAATTCTAAAGATGAATGTTGAAGGACTGACCGAGTCCACATCACTGTTTGCTAATAGCAATTATTACCAGCAATTATTACAAAAACATGTGGCCTGTCATTTTAAAACAAGCCTAAGACTTGTATTTACTGAAAGAATTTACTGAAAGGTCCACCTTTAATCGAATATAAATATATAAATTGTCCAACGTTCATCAATTGTCCAAAAATTGATAAGGAATTGTTTTTTAACTCACACAGTGGAATTTATGTAGCACAGAGGATCTATGATTAATAATAAATGATTATTTATTATTATTTTGATATGTAATTATTCAGATCTCTTAGGTGATAATACGAATAGCAGATCTCAAATATAAAATTAGTAGAAGTGAATTAAAATAAAGGAAAGACTTTGATAAAACTGGAATACTTAAGGAAAAAGCAAAGAACTTGTTCAGGTTATGTGAAAACTCCGAACAGCAGAGCACTAAGGAGAAATTCATTTTCAATAAAAGAACACATTTCTGTTCTGCAGACTGTTCTGCAAGGCAATCATTATCTTGCTGATGGTTCACAATGCCTTCCTTTAACCAGAAGTTATCTATACAAATAAAATCAATCCAACAATAAAACCTGACAATTATTGCAATCAATATTTCCTCTAGCTAATGTATATGAAGACAGTAGAAAGCAATTAATCACAATGAGACAATGTTAATGACAACTTACTGGGCTACACTACCAAACATTTACTAGAAAATAGGACACAGAGACACCTACACTGACTTAAGAGACACAAAATATACTTTTTTTTTTTCCTCAAAAGATTCTTATCCATACTAATGTGCTATGAAATGAGATTATACACCAAACATTTTCGTGTTAATTTGACAGAAAAGTTAACATTGCTATAAAAACACTGGCAAAGATTGGTCAAAATCCTCCAAAGTATCCATCTCTGTAGCTCTCAGGCTCCACATGGCACCTTAAATGACCATCATTCTGTAACTTAGGGGTCAGGTGCAGGTATACAGGTTCTAAATCCTGCACCTGCACAGAAATATCAGGAACATTTTGTTTGTTTGTTTGTTTGTTTGTTTGTTTCCTAGTGGAACATAAAAATGGAACCATTTTAATCATTGTTCTTTCAGAATAAACTCATAGATTTATCAAAACCAGAAAAAAAAGGAACAAAGAAAAAAAAAAAGCAAAAAAAAAAAGCAGACTTGACAGTAACATTCTTGAATGACTTGAATGACCAAGATGTAGTCAAATGGGATCAAGATGATGATGCTTTGCTGCCCTAAAAAAATAGGGAAGTTCTAAATAGACTACTGTAAGAACATTCAGATGCTTTTATTCTAAATGGAACACCGTTATTTTGTTTGAAGGTGCACTTCACAGATTTGACATGTTAGCAAGCATTCGGTAAGGTGCATCCGATCCATCTACCGTGAAACCTGAAAGCATTCATTTCTTTACGGAAGCCAGCACCAGAAGGCTATTTGGACCAAATTTCCACTTAGTCTCAGCGAACAAAGTACGTTATTTATTATAAAGTGGCATTACTGTTGCATATGCCGTAAAGAATAAAAGGTAGTTTCTGTTCTTTGATAAAGTTAAATTGCTGTTGCATCTTTCCAGTTACTCTAAGTGGAATTTTCTTTCTTTATAAATGATCTGTATACATCACTGTAGAGAAAGGAAAGCAGGGCATCACCTCTTAAAACAATTGCATACATTCACAGCAGACATCATTAGACAGTCCAAAGAAAATTACGCAGAAACCACATCACCACAGAAAACCACATCACCACAGAAAACTCAAAAATAAATGGTTTGTGTGGGAAGTTGTAAAGATACTGCAGTTCTCTTCTGTGCTTTTTTTTCTGTAATTTTTCCCCTCATGTTACAAGGACATGTAACATGTAACAGAAACTATGGAGAGACCTGACTAGGCACTTTGCAATGTCCATCTTTCTGAAATTTGCTTCTGATAGAAATTACATCCGTGTTACCTGTATCTACACACATGTGCAGAAAACAGCCTGTGAAAACTGCTCGTTGAGAAAACCTGATGACTGGAAATTTCTGTAAGAACAACAGTTGTCGGGCTCGAATCTGAGAGTGTAATAGAAGGAAGGAAGAATGACCCTGGACATAAAACTGCTTGTACCAGAGCAGCTAAATCAAAGACCTGAGTGATGCATGGGCAATCAGTGGCAGAAGGTAACTGCAAAAACAAGGCAGAGAAAGACTAGCTAGTGAAATAGCTACACTATAAATTGCTGTCTTCAAAGATACAAAGGAAAAATAAGCCATGGCAAATGATGGAAACAAAAGGGAAACAGGCAGCCAATTCAAAAGGCACAGTTGATACTATAATTCCTCAGAGACTGCCTAAGACAATATTTCTTTCAATATTTGAGAGAGAGATGTCAGAATGATGCACATTTAGTTGAAAGAGTGGGAGACAGAAGACCAGAAAATCATAGTAGCACAGCTATAAGCCTTTAGGAAAACAGTACTAAGGAAAGCAGACAGGCTTATTATATATAAAGTTCCAGAATCAGAAATATTGTCTCCCGGGAACCAAAATATACAGTGTTGAAGAAGATCCCAGTGACAACAAGGGAGAGGCTACTGACTATTTTTCATGCTGATATAAATAATTCAGCTTGAACGTCCTTCGTGTAGAACAAAAGAAAGAGTGTCAGGTAACTAAAGATGTTCAAAGAACTAGAGGTTCAAGCAATCCTCAGAATGGCATCTTCTGGTCTATAGTGGTGGGAAAAAAAAGACCCAGCAACTTTACAGTTTTGTGATGGCTGACCACAATAAGCATAAAAAATATGTACGTGTGTGTGCGTGTGTAATTAAAGCTTTCAGGACATTCCAAAGAATTAGTGATGAAAGTATGCTCAAAGATGGCACAAGTTTTCAGCTAAAAGCCACTTGTACTTTATGCAAAAACACAGAGGAAGGAGTGAGAGAAATGCAGCAATGTTCAAAAGAAACATCTTGGAGTACCAAAAAGAATGGTAGCATCTGTCCATCAATTCTGCCATATCCATAAAAGTTTTGCTTTGACTACAAGGGATGAAAATTTCAATCTGTGTTCTAATTACAGTATTTTGGACAAATCCCAGAAGAAGCAGAGCTCCCAGTGGAAAAGATGGAATTGGACACTGTGCAGATCAAACACAACAGAACAATTATGACTGGACCAGAAGAATGTAAAGCTGTATTGTGGTAGTGTTGTATATTTTTGGGCAAAAATATCAGATGTTTTTTTTTTTCAGTTTGCTGGATGAAAATATTTTTAGATGGTCTATAAAAAAAGCCTTGGAGTGAAATTGCTGGGGTCTGTTAAAGGCATTTAATCTTATGTTTCTATATGGAGTGTAAACTCCATATAAAAGAAACAGAAATCTGGAAATCCCACTTTCACGAGACAGATATATCCCATGTCCCTATCCCAAGAAATCCACAACTAATAAGAATATTCAGATATTTTCAATCAGAAGACAGACTTCTTTGCCAAATGGACATTAAGAAAATACATGATTTTAGGCTTATGTGTCAATCTGTTTCATTACAGCTACTAGGTACCTAGTAGCTACAAAGCAGGGAGAAAGCTGCCTCCTAAAAGCTACAATTGAGCTCAGAAAAATTGCTTCTTATCGGAATGATATGGAGGGACAATGATCATAAAATAATTTGTTTTATGTTAAAACCTCAAAAGAACAAAAAATAAACAAAATAAGGACATTAAGTAAACCATTTGATTTGAATTAAATTTAAGTCTAGATAGAAAATAATCAATCACATTCACTAAAAACCATAAATACTATTTAGAATTTCAAGAGAACAAGAAAAAAAGGTAACAAGCTATCCAGAGAGATAAACCAGCATGTTAAAGAGGATACCAGGAATGGGCATGAGGATGAGGGAGAAACTGATCAGTGAGGAGAATTACGTCTTTAGAGATATTGGAAAAAGCTGGCATGGTATTTCTTTTGTCTCATTTACTTTTCCAATTTTATTTGTCATTCCAAAGGAAAAGAAAAAAAAAAAAAAAAAAAAAAAAAAAAACAAAGAAAAAGGAAAAGAAAAAAGAAAAAGGAAAAGGAAAAAAAAAGAATAAGAAGAAAAAGAAGAAGAAGAAAAAGAAGAAGATGAAGAAAAAGAAGATGAAGAAAAAGAAAAAGATGAAGAAAGAGAAAGAGAAAGAGAAAGAGAAAGAGAAAGAGAAAGAGAAAGAGAAAGAGAAAGAGAAAGAGAAAGAGAAAGAGAAAGAGAAAAAGAAAAAGAAAAAGAAAAAGAAAATGAAAAAGAAAGTATGAGATGAGATGAGAGCTCTACAACCATTTTTACATAATGAAGAATTGATTCAGTAAGGATTCCTACACCCTATGGGAAAAGCATTAAAACCCCCCTGGACAGTACATCGAAGATGGCTACAGAATGACTGGTGTTCTGGAAAATGTAAGCACAAAACAAACACTTGCTGTCACTTTCAATAGAAGAACTGGGAGAATTGGAAGATGGAAAAAAAAAAAAAAAGAGAGAGAGAGAATTCTTAACACAATACATAATCCTTTGCCTCACTATTTTGTCTGAGATAATATGGCTTCAAAACCTTACCCATACAGGAAAAAATAAAAATACAAAAAAAAAATAATCTGCTGAGGAATATAAAATACAAAGACATTAACATCAGGGAGCCCTTCAGCCACAAATTTTAGCAGACTAGGACTATATTAAGGGTACATGCTTGCTCTTTGATCTCTTTCCCGTGAATCTACCAGCAGCTACTGGTACTAAAGAGATTTTTAAATAAACTGGCAAAATTTTCCATTTCAAATTTTTACTTCACAAATACACTGCCAGTGTGGGAATAAAATGCATTCAACCTCTTCTGCACTTTTTTATGTGACACGCTTTAGGTCTGGCATTGATATTCCATTTAGTTCTTAAATTTACTACAGGTAGAAAGCAACTAGAAAGTTCTTTGTGACCCCTGTCTTGCAATGCCAAAGGAGTAGATGATTTGTAGGATGTGGATTTTGAACTGGACATCTACTGCCCTTGGTCAGATCAGAGTGGGTGACATATAGCTATGACTGCAGGAAACTGAACTTGATTGTGCATACTGGTTCTGTGCAAAGCACATCCATTATTTCTATGCACATCAATAATTTTTATAGAAGCTTGAAGCATTCTTTTTTTCAAAATGGGAAATCTAGACTGAGATAGCTGAGAAACAGATATAATATGACATTTTAAATATACCAAAATCCTGTAATCTTTAAAAATTGTGTGCTTGCTTCTACCTTCCTAGAAATATTACTGACATAAAAAAAAGATTTCCATTATCAATTTGTTCCTTCATTCATAATAGCACTCAACAATTATGCTGTTTGACTAAGTAATCAATAATTATAGTCCTAATAGCAATAAAAAGATCAGATTGACTTTGATGTAGAAATAACAGGAACAAATTTATCAGTATAAATTGGTAGACATGCAAGGCTATTTAAACAGTAGCTTCAAATGAGGTTCTTCTGCTGTGTACTTAAACCAATGCAATAAAACCGATTTTAAGTGGACAATGAATTACACTGCCCCCAGGAAACGTCAAGGTTCTCTTGTTTCTAAATTGCAGAAAAATACATCTCATTTGTGGAATATAAAAAATACTGTGGAATATAAAAAATACTAAATACATGCTTGCTAAATAATACTTCTTTTTAGTTATACTCTTTATACATCGTGGAATTCATTCTAGTGATCCTATGCCTCAAAATTATATCCCAGAGCAAGAACTAGGCTTTTAACAATGGCTCCTGATAAACATACTAATCTAATTAATGAAAGATTCTTCCTCTGCTTAATGGGAAACAGAAGTGTATTTTTCCTCCTCAGAAGAATCACAATAAGTTGCCTGTTAATGATCATCAGTCTTTTGATTCATATATTCTATTAGTATGATGCATTGTTTTCTTTCATGAAGCTTAATATGACAGCTAATCTAAAAAACACCTATCCCGCATGCCATCTAAAAACCAGTTGACTTTCTATTTTGTTTTTTAAGAACAAATAAATGGAGACAATAATATATATACACACACACACACACAGTGGCGGTTGTATATAGTGCCCTACTGGTTATGAAAGCACAGCAATTAGAAAAAATAAAGGCATTGACAAGTTAAGTACACATGCAACTTCATATGATAGCAAATAATCTATTACAGTGGAGAAATGTACACTGATAAATCACTCCCCTGTGGGTAAATTCATGCTTTAAGACAATACATGCTTAGAGCATTAGCAAAGAGAAATTATTGGAAAGAAAGCTGCAATATAAAGCTAACTCTAAATACTCCATATATATTTTTTTCCCATGGTCAAAGCAATGGTGCTTAATAGTATCAGCCAAAGATAGATTATCTCGTATTTATAGTGGAGTGTATGCGTTCAGGCAGTTGCATTCAACAGATACTCTGTGTTTGATATTCTGACCACAGTTTACCTCCTTTTAATGTGTTTGTGTGGTCATATCTTTATTTTATTCATACAGATGGCCTCTCACAAAAGGAAGAACAAATAATGTAATTACTCAGCATAGAGAAGAAAAGATTTGAACAAGACTGTTGTGTCAAAGGCTATAAAGTAAAATTAAAAATGAAAGCAGACAAATAGACTATAACTGAGGTTTTTCTTTCTCCCAATAACCATGTTTCTAATGGCAACCTTTCTCCCTGGAAATCCATGGATATAGGTTCTCAAATACTATAAATGAGCAAGAAGAAACAGAAATGGAAGCAAAAACTTGATGAATATAAACTGAGGGAATGGGTAATCTATCACCAAATTCTGAAAGAACTGGTCTTTGAAGTTATTGTATTTGTAACAGTAGTACCATATTATTATGTGAATTTAGGATTTACGTTTAAGAAGAAACAGGAGGAAGAAGTTGTTCAAGTAATCAGAGACCTATAATGTACAACTTTAGAACAAATAAAGAATGAAAAAAAAAAAAAAGAAAGAAAAATGAACTTTAAATCAAAATATGATTACCAAAGTAATAAGTTATTTGTGATAATTTATTTGTTTGATAGTTGAGGGACATGGGGGAAGAATGTACTTCAAATAATCTTTCTGGATGTCAGCAGAACATTTAATGTTAATGTTATGTACGCAGATCAACCATTATTGACCATAAAGAGTGTGATAATGGATACAATAAATGTAGACCAGATAATGACTGATCAGGAAGATGCAGTGGTAAAGGAAATATGGGGCTAAGATGATGTTACTACTAAAGCTTGTAAAACATCAGTTTTAAGTACCACCACATATGTTTAGTGGTTTATACCTACGACGTAACATCAAAAGGCCCTGTCAATAAACAGCAAGGTCTGAAAGACATGTGAAGAGAAACAGATAACCTGAAGTACACTGGTAATAGAAACAGTAGTAAAAACAGCATCTGACTTTAAGAAGTGTTTTTGTATAAGGTTGGAAAATCAGTTAGAAGCTGAACCTTCTGAATTAGAAAATTCAAAACCAAAAATGTCTGGATGTAGTTGAGCATTAATGTCATTGCATATGAGACTGGCAAGCTAATACAGTTTTTCTGTTGTTGTTGTTTTTTCCTTCATCTTCAGAAATACACCAGAATTAGAGTTGGTAAGTACCTATATAAGGATTATCCAAAAAAATAGCAATAAAAAAATAGTCTACCAAGATGCACTGTAGGAGGGGAGAAGACTTCTGCAGTCATAAGTAAGTATATCAGGGAATAAGGGAAATCGCTTATTGCACTGGCTTATAGACTGGACATTATTTCCTTTGAAATATTTGTAGTCACACTTAAATGTATTTGACTCATCTCTATATGTTAATTATAGTTTAACTAGAATATTTATTGAAGCTTTTCTGCAACAGATGCTGTCACATAATGCAATTTACCAGCTGTGTTGACACTATAGTTTCAACAGTCCAATATGCAAATCCTTAAAATCCTTCCTGTTTCCCTTCAAAGCCAATGGCGGAAAGTATTTTTCAACACACACATGCACACAAAAAGTCCCTGTGTGTTAGAAAAAACACCATAATATGTTTTCCTAAAACTACTGTTTCACAGTGACCACATAGTTGAGGTATGACCCAAAGGAAACATTTACATTTTAAATCGCATTTTATTCTTGGCAAAAGGAGTTACAAATACATCAAGCTGTCAGAGTTGTGACACACACTTTATTTGCAAGAGAAAATCATGGTGTTTTAAAGTCTGACATGGAAAAGGAAGTTCAATATACACCACGGAAGCAATAGGCATTCATAAAGTCAGAAATTAAGTGGTGTAGGATACATGCAGAAGAGCATCAGACCACTGTGACTAACTGTGTCTCACTCTGAGTTACTCATTGGAGGAACTGAACCATTCTGCTTGAACAAAACAGCTACACTGAGCAATCAAACCCAAATATCTAGAAACCCATTCCAGTACCCTAAATTTTATAAGATGTGAAAACAAATCTTACTTAATTCCCTCCAATTAAGGGGCTTCAGTGAAGCTGTTTGTTTTTCTGGAACTAAAAGAACCCCAAACTGTAAAATAGTATTTTGTTTGAAAATGTTTGCCATGACAATATATAAAAATTTATACATAATTCACATTTTTTTAAGGTCTCTTCCTAATTGCGGCATAGCTCTGCTCCTCATATTACTTGTATCATGACCAGGTTTTGGATTTTGTTGTTGTTGCGCTTTTGGCATAATAACCCTAGCCATCATCTCTAGAGGCCTGAAAATGAAGTCACTGAGACCAATCATCCTCTCAGTGACATTTACACTCTCATTCAGTTTCTGGCAAAAGGAAAATAAATATGATACAAACTGTTTTTGATCAAAATTAAGCTTTTTCTAATCCAATGAAATGGTGCAATTTAAGAACAACCTCTTCCTTCCCTTTGAGAAATTATACCTCCCTATTACTAAGGAGCACTTCATATAAATTGGCATTTTCAAAATCACAATACTAATGACCAGTAACTGGTAACAGAACGAAACTAATGAGCACCCTGTAATCATCAGGCAAGAGAACAATTACTCTATGGGACTGGAGAACTTAATTTTCTCTCAAATACATAAACACAGATTTTTTTATATGTGTGTAACACCCACCATCTGACCCCTAAAATACAAAAAAAAAGTATTCGTTCAAGGGATTTGGGGAAGATATATAAATATATAAATATTCAAGTATATATAAATAAACCTGAATCATCTTTTCATGATGAATACTGCATAACTGACATACAGGACTATGCACAGTATTACATTACTAGGGTAAGACATGTAGACTGATAGTCTTTTTTAATTACTGCTGTATGACATCAGACTTAAAGCAGTTCTGGATCAAGAACTTCTACTCTTTTTTTTTTCTTTTTTTTTTTTCCTTCCCCTTTTTTTATTTTTTTAAATATGAATATGGATATTGCTGGGGGGAAATTCTAACTCTGCGCTATAAGTTTGCTGCCTTAAAAAGATTGTTCAAGTTTTGTTTCAATATTTAATGAGTTATCTATGATAATTCAAAAGAATGTCTAGAAAGAGACCGTTACAGAAGTAGTCTCTCTTTTATGGATGACATGAAAGGGATATGGATAGTTAAATTAACAGTTAATCAGGGCATCTGAGAGAATTTGACTAATGCATTTAACATTAACTTTACCAACACGCTCTTGCAAATCAAGGAGGGATTTTTTTTTCCCCCTTTCTCTTTTAAAATATTATTTTAGTGATATTTTTCATTCATCAAAGCAAAAAGCTGGTGATATTTGATGAGAACCTTTATACTATGAAAAGAGAAGAAAATACTTGAGCCTTTTGTTTTTTGAGTGAGGAAAAATCTTTTTCCCTATTTGTTGTTATGCAATTTGAAGAGTATATTGTGGCAGCTAAATGAAAAAATAAAAAAAGTTTTGAAAAAGTTTTGCATCTTCCTAGTTATAACCTATGAGTACATTTGGAAATACTCAGCAGTGATAGCATAGAACTAATGAATGCAGAAATGAAAAGAAAGTTCTTTATTCATCTTACTTCTTACTGGACTTTATAAACTAGCTAAAACCAGATTTCAGCTCTTCTCCTGACTTTCCTGGGAATCTCTATGAGATAGCAATGTCTTAGATAACTATCTAGATCAAAAGGGGTTTTGTCAGGCCAGGTATCAAAAAGCCACCAGGAGAGAAATCCTTCAGAACCAGCCACATAATGAAAACAAACAGACTTCTGATACTTCAAATCCCCTTACTAATTTACAAAGCAAAGACAAATCCATACTCTGAAGTGCATTTGAAGAATGCATTGCTAAGTGACTGTAAGATTGATTGTGTGCTTTCATTCTGAAAGATGCAATTTCCCCACTATTTTTGTGGGTGTACATTTTCTCCTTTTCAAACTTCTTGATAGTAACCATAAATCCCCGCAATTTAAAAAGATAAAGTGTGCTTTGGTTCAAAATAAATAAATAAATAAATAGCAGCCCCCTCAAAAAGGGACTTATATTTGTCTTATTCATTTAAATGCTACACAAAAATATAAAATTACTTTTACATTTGCTAACATAAAAATACATATAACTGCATTTTCTGTAAATCTGAACAAATATATGTAAACTAGTGCTTTAAAAAGAGAATCAACAAGTTTGATTTGTGCACTGTATAGAATATAAATGCTCAGATTATCATTAATTTATACATTTCCACAAGATTTCATGGCGTTCCAGAAAAATGCATTATTAAAATATATTCAAGAAATTGAATCAAGGAATGATTAGAACAGAAAATTCTAAAAGTGCATTGTTCTTTTTTCGCTGAGTAGACATGAATAAAATTCCAAAATCCAGCATAAAAGGTAAATGTCCCCAAAGTTATTGGTTTTCTTAAATATTCTCTCTTCCTCTCTCTTTCTCTCTTATATATCTCTCTTCTTATATATCAAAGAATCTGCTCTTTCATTAGACCATTTCTCATAAAACATTTTGCATCGCCCTCAGTATAAAGTCTCTCTGCCCTCATTATAAAGTTTAAATGAATCGTTAGCCTTTCAGAGCTCTGTAGTAACTTAGCCTAAAGGGCTCTACCTGTACATTGAGTGGGTAAAAAAGGATGTCTCCTGTTTTTCAAGATTAGATAAATTACAAGTTAATGAAAATAGGTTGTCTTATGCTACACTGTCTTCAGAATTAGCAGAAAAAAATCTTTTACTTTTTTCTTAGTTTATGTAGGAACCCTGCTCTTAGAGCTACATGTGATAAATTAATCAGATATATAAAATAAATGTTATAAAAGGAAGAAAAGTAATCTTATAGATTATAATCTTATAATCTTATAAACTAAAGTAAAAGCATCTTGCTATAGCATGCAACAAAACTCTTACTAATAATAAAGGTATGGGATGAGGTGTACTGAAAAAGACATAAGGAAACAGATCAATTTTCTTATCATTTCCAGAGTGCATGTTTCATATATGTTAAAAGGAAAAAAAAAAAAAAAAAAAAGACACCCCCACCAACAATATTAATTATGATTTCATGTTTCCTCTAACTGTGGTATATATTTTAGATAACAGGTCTGTTTTTTGAACCAAACAGATTTAGTTATGTGAAGTTGATGGAGCATATAACTCATTCTGAACACACCAGGCTGCTTCAAGAAGCAGAGAATGCTAACTTCTGTGTCAGTAATTTGCAGCAATAAAAAGTTGTTAGTAAATCACTTGGAAAATATATGTTTCCATTTCACCTTGCAGTTAAGGTGGTGGCAAGAGGCCATTACCTCATGACCTCCTATTAAGATCAGCCCCATCTCAGACATCTATGTACAGCAAACCCTGCTCAAAAGATTAACTACTGTTTTCTGAACCCATCCTCAGAAACAAAAAACAAACAGCAACAAAACAAAAAAAAATGCAGAGAGACAGCCTGGTAGTCTCTTATAGATAACCCAATATTCAACTTGTTCCAGGCAATCTAAACACTAAGTATTCTCCAAATTCATAACCAAGTAATTAGTAATTTGTGTATTAAAATTACTCAAACCATGAACAGACATTAGCTGGTTGTCAGATAACTTTTCAGCTTCATGGCAGGTTTTCACAACATATGGCCAACCACTATTATTTTAAAGGTACACAAGAGGCAGGAGCAATACCAGTATCAACCCCTCAACAATATGCAGCTTGTTGACAGCAGACATGAAATTAAGATTCACATTTCTCAAGAGCTTTTAGGGAGGACAAAGTTAAACAAACAAACAAAAACCTCATAGAAATAACTCCAATAAAGTATCAAATAAAATAAAATAAAAAGTTCCCCACTTCCACACACAAGTATTTTCATTTTTCCCATTTATTTTTCCCTTTTTAAAAATCAGAACACAAAGAACAAGCTAAAAATAAATAAAGAAGTATAGAATTGGAGTCAACATTTTAATTGCTGTATGATGCAACCACCCTGTACCAGAGAAACCATTAATTTGACAGAAAATGATGCTTATTTTTTCAAGTGATTTAGAATTCAATAAATATTTAGTGGATAACGTTCCATTACTCCCTGTTGGGAGACTGAGTCCTAAGATCCCTGGAAGTTGAGGTTTCAAGATTCCATAAGGGAGATAGCTATAAGGTAGGAAGACCCACGTGGCTGAGCTCTAGGCTCTACAGGAAAACAATATTCTGGACACCAAGCTGTTCTAGTGCTCAAAGTCACAAAATCGCAAAATAGCTGAGGTCGGACAGGAAGTCTCGAGATCATCTAGTCCAAATTCACTGTTCAAGCAGGGTCTGCTAGGGCAGGTTGTCCAGGATCATGTCCAGCTGGGTTTTGCGTATGTCCAAGCATGAAGAGTCCAAAACCTCTCTGGGTAACTTGTACTAACAGCCACCCACCCAAACAGTAAATGAGGGTTTTTTGTGTGTGTTGGGAGAGAATGTCATGTGTTTTAATTTTTTGTCTGTTGGATCTTGTCTTATCACTAGACACTACCATGAGTCTGTCTCCACCTTTGCCATTCTCTCTGATCAGGTATTTATACAGATGGATACGATCTTCCCCCTGGGCCTTCTCTTCTAAAGACTGAAGAGTCTTAGCTCAGTCTCTTCTCATCTGAATTATGCTCAAGACCTTTAATAATCTTTGTGGTCCTGTGCTGGGCTCATTTTGCTAAGTCTGTATTTTTCTCGTACCATCTGCGGCCTCACCAGTGCTGAAGAGACTCAGGTCCTTCTCAGCAAGCTGCTTTCCGGTCAGGCAGCCCCTCACATTTACTGATGCCTGGCATTACTCCTCCCGGGATGCAGAATTTCGCATTTCCATTTTCTGAACTTCAAGAGGTTCATTTCAGACCATTCCTACAGCCTGTCCATGTCTCTCTGAACAGTGACACAAGCATCTGGTATTATCAGCCACTCCTCAGGTATTCAGGGAAGTCCAGTACATTGTGATTTCAGAACATGAAAAATTTCCCTTTTGATCTACATGAGCTTGCACCTTACCACATAATCACGGGTGTAATGTTCTTCAAACAAATGTTTATTTAATGTTTTAAAGAGATAAGGAATTCACTTGGAATTAAGTGAAATTGAATTTTGTGACCTACACAGTGACTTGCACCACCTACATTCTTAACTCTTAGTCTTATACAAGTCACAGCACTAAGCCTTGTTGCAAAATACTACAATTTATCACAAACTTTAAATGAAACTTAGCCCACTTTCAGAATCAATGCATTCCATTTATTGCAAATAACTATTCTACGCAGATTTTTATTTTATTTTATTTTTGTAGAAGTATAGTCTGCATGCTGTAATCTTCCTACCATACAGCAAAAGGCAAGACACCACGCAAAATTCTACTACTCGCAGGGAACAGACCATCAATATATAGACTTGTTTTATTTACAGCATACATTTGGCTTTATGCAATAATTACCATATACTAAAATTTATGATCTTAACTATAGCTGTTTAAAAATAACATTTTCTTTTATTTTTTTTCTCTTTTTTTTTTCCCCACTTCTAAAATTAGGACCCATAAAATGACTGAGTGCTGCAGTCTGACAAGGCAGATTCTTCACACACACCAGTTAGCACTAATTCTGTATGTATGCTATCTATGTGTATATGAAGAGTAAGACAAAAAAAATGCGTTATGTTTGATAAAACACTACAACAATTGCATTTTCATGTGCAATTTTATCAAATGTCACAACTTCAAGTTAAAAATTAAAAGATTTTTAAGTTACTAACTAAAATAAAAAATAAAAATAAAAATCCTATCAGAAACAAGAGCACCAATTCATCAAAATTGACATTATAAAAAGCAAGTGATGTTTACCATTTTTTTCCACTGGCAAACGGATTTACCCAAGTTTGTGGGCCAGCACTATTTCATCATCTAGCATTATACCATTTCTTCTGTGTATGAACTGAAAGGTATTCATCATTTCAGAAAAAAAATCAGTGTGATAAAAAACAAGTCAAGAGCCATCTACCTCTGTTGACCTAACAATAAATGTTGCCACAATTTAGACTATGTGTCAAAACACAGTTTTCGTACTATGATTTTCAAAGCAAGGAATAGTTTCCTGGTTAGGAAATGTAAACTTCTTATACTTGTGAAAGCTGCAAGAAATGAAATTTTAAGTTAATAAAAAAAATTAACAGCAACATTCTCTCTCTGCCTATCTCTCCTAAATACAGAGCAGACATCCTTCAATGAATTCGCATTTATTCACTGTCCAAGCTATTACATTCAATCTGGAACTAATGGATTTTGCAGAACACAATTCCTTCTCATTTATAAGTTATCAACAGGAAATAATTTAATTTTTCTTTTATTTAACAATCACAAAGCATCCAACAATTTAACCATAATGTGCTACTCTTACTAATTTTTTTCTAATGTTCCTTTTCTGTTACATTTCTAACTATAAATGTGACCATCCTAATGTTTTCAGTATATCAAATATTCATGGGAAAAGTAGCGTAGATGTTAGGATGAAAACAGTAGTGTGATTTTTTTATTTTATTTTAGATGCTTCAGGGGAAATCCTATTCCAACCCAAGTCAGTGTACTGACCTCAACAAGATAAAAGGAATCTGAGCTTATTAATATTTTCAATGTATCTAAACCGTTAGGTTTCCTTCTAAAATCAGTTTTATTGTTATATGCAATATCAGAACATGTTAAGATAAACTATTCACTTGATCTGCAGGTACACCTGAGCAAAATACAGTCAAAATGCAAACAGAAAAGCAATTTTCAACAAAATCACAAGGTCTGTTGCACATGAAACCACATGAAAAACAATTAGTTGAAATATCTAACAATGTATGTTGCTGCAACTGATCTGAATGAAAAATTCACTAACTAAAAGGTAACAGCATTCAACAAAATGTGGACTACCTACCTTAAATATGCAAGAGCCAATGGAAACAACACCGTACAGTTAAGATTCATGGGAGCAATATTTAGATCTAGCCACAAATACTGTGTAGAAAGGCTAGGAAGCATGGGAATCATGTCACTGGGTTAAGAAACTGACAAATCAATCAAGATATGAAAAAGACTTGAAATATATGCAACAATCTGAGAGACTTAGTATGATATAGTGGCAAAATAAGATTGGCAGGTGAGCTTTATGCTGCTTGTTCTATCTACTTCATCTTCTATGAATGTATTATTCTAAAATGTACAGGTAATATGTACTTCCAAATTTTAACAAAAACTGTCATTTAAGTGTTTATTCACTAAGATTCATTAAATTTATTAGATAAAAAAAAATAAATATACATAAATTTGTACATAAATCTAGGGGTACTTTATAACTATCAATGATATGTATAACCTTCTAATGTGTTGATACTGCAGTTTCATAACTCAGTCATCACATAGCAATGTGAGAGACAGGTACAGATAGTACCACACAATATTTCTCTGTATAAATATTAAATATGAAAAGCTAAATCACAAAGAAATTCTGTAAGACATATTCGCTACCAAGACTGTTGATGGCAGGATATTATATATGATTTACATCTGAAGAAGTGATTGCCTCTTTTCCTGAAAAATAATGATATCGAAAAAATCCCTGTAGAATTGTATTTTAGTTTTAACTAAGCCAGTTTAACCAAGCCAGTTTAACTAAGCCAGTTTAACCTAAATTAGCAATAATTCCAAACCAGACACCCATAACTGCTATATAAATATGCATCCAACTTTAATATCAATTTTAACTTTAGCTGCTACTCTTGAAAATATTAAAACTCGAAGTCATATATGTATCCTCCTCAAACTTCACGTCTTTAGCCTACATAATAACAAAATTCTAGAAATCATTAAAGTGGGAAAGTCAAACAATTCCAAATAGCTCTAAGGGAAATTGTGTTAAGTTTATAAAGCAGGGAGAAATATAGGGCTGAGAAGGGAAGGGCGCGAACTATCAGAGTCACAGAGACTCTGTGTACAGAGTCTGTATATTTCTCTGTGTATTTCTCCAGAAAATACTGTACTGTATTTCCTGGATTTTAACTGTTCATCCTGAAGTAATTTCTATGTTATATGTGTGCAATTCAGACCACTGATACTTGATATTCAGCTTGTTGTCCAATGTACTGACCACTCCTATTTGGATTCAATGACATGACACTGAAGCAATGCACAAAATACATATTTGGTCTGTCCAGGTTGAGCAAAAACTTGAATCAGATACACAGTAAGATGTTCCTTCCTAAAACATCTATGTCAAATAAAGCAAAATAGCAGCCCCTATTCATCTCATTCTCTTCATCAAGCCTCTTCTTATCCACAGAAGAAAAATGACTAGGAAAATCTAAATGAACATTTGGCACTCCAACAGCTCTGTAGCCCCTATGGTACTTCTTTCTTATAACATTCATTTTTTCCTTTCCCAAGAAAGGCTTTGGTCTGTGAATAAAGTTCATATAATCCTATTTGGTCACAAGAAGTATCAGTATTGTTCTTCCATAAAAAAAATAATCACAGGAATATATTTAAATTCCAAACATCTGTTACTGCTACAGTGTTGCTACAAATTTTATTTTTCATCATGCTGGGTGCAGAACAAGACACCAAGGCACCAACTCATGCTCTGGTCCTTCACATAGATAACTAGCATAAATTAAGAAAAGTCTACTATGCATCCCTGGAAACATTTATGCAGTGAAGTAACAGTCCAAAGATTACTTGCCTTTTTACATTCCCAATCCTTATTTCTTCTTCCCTTTGGCAAAATCTCTGTGACTTTTTCTTTCCTTTTTTCTTTTTTTTTGTTCTTTTTTTTTTTTTTTTTTTTTAATACATTTTGAGCAGTTCTGTCAGCGTGTTTTGGAACCTTTTCTAATCTAAGATTTCATTATCTTCTTTCCTTCATCTCTGAATGGTCTGTCACTTGCAATAGCCATCACAGTGAACTACCTGAGTGCATCTTTGATTTTCAACTGCCAACTGAGACGGTCAAGGTCCAATTTTTTTCCCCCCTTCCACTCATTTTCCCATAGTCAGCAACTACCTTTTTTTTTTTCTTTCTTATTTTCACATAGCAAAGGTGCTGACCCTGAATGGACATGAGTGCTTTTAGAGATAGAAGACATTCAAGGACACTCAGTTTTTCATGGGAACAAGAAAAAAAGTTTGAAAATGTAAATAACTTACAATGACTCCTACAGAACGAACATTGATATAGATAACTGATATAAAGTCATGCCCCTAACTGATTAAAACAAAATATTTTAAATAAACAACATGTAAACTAAAAAATAACTGGCAATGAGATTAATGTACTTGTTTATTAGAGGTAACTAACATCATAATATTGATTGATAGAAAAGCCCAGGTCTCATTTTGAAACAGATGCTTAGGTTAATTGTTTTTGTAGAGAAGAAAAAAAATGTGCTTTTACTTGAAGAAGGTCTGCCAGACAGCGAATGGCTCCAGAATAATGGGAAGGTGACTGAATCAGTAAAATGTTCCATCTGAGCTTAGAAGTCCTCCTAAAAAACAGGTACTTCAAGCACAAGTGCATAACTGCATTCAACTAATTCAGAAGTCAATGTAAGTCCATCTAAACATATCCACTAGTTAATTCTCAATATTTTTTCCCACAATTGTTTCATTAAAAAATATCCTTAGGAGACAAAACATGAATATTTGTATATAAAAGGACAGAAAGGAACATTATTTAAAAATTGTTGATATGTATTTTTCAGGTTTATATCCTGGAAAATCACAATTAGAGAAAACCAAAAGACAAGCCAATGAGGTGCCAGGAGAAGGAGAGTTCGGGAAGTCTGTAAGCTGTCATACTTTAAAGTAAAATGCAGAAAAAGGGGGGGGAAAGTGGGGGAAGGGGAAAAACGGTAAAAGAAAATAACTGGTTAATGAGGCAATATAAGAGGAGACTCCACAGCAGCAGGACGCACCAAAGACGACAGGACACTAAGACTGCAAAATGGCCATTATACTGAAGAGAAGTATAACTAAAGCCTTTTATATATAAAATATTACCCAATGGGGATATGAAAAATGACTAGAGATGCACATAGAGAAAACAGTGAAATCTTAAAGCTGATAAGACAGAGGACAGATAACTGAAAGTACACAGGTGTTTCCTGAACAGAAGAATAAGAAAGTAAGTTCTGAATAAGATGCCTAAGAGCTAATTTATTTATTTTTTTAATAAAATGTGAGGGAAGGACAGAGGGATATACTGATTCACTAGAGTGTGAGAAGATCATGAAGATAAATGGGTATTTTATGGATAGGTTTTGAGAGATGCATTTCGGGATCTTCTATTTATGAAAGAAATATATTAGAAGTAAAAATTGCATTTTACTCTGTGGTAGAAATCATTTTAAAATAGATGCTTGTACAACCGTAAGAGAGCTAAATACATTCTAAGGATGAATTTCCTACAAAAGAAGAGGGAAATTAGACACAAAATAAATAAATAAATAAATAAATAAATAAATAAATAAATAAAAGAATGAAGACATCCATGAAAGGCAAGATGTAAAAAAAATAAATCCAATGCATTGTTATTGACAGAAACAGCAATCTGAAAGGATCCAGTGTCAGACAAAAAAAAAATCATATCTAATTTGGTGTAAAACAAACTGACACCAAGAAAGAACTACACATCTGCACACTGTACAAAACAATAAGAAGCTATCTAACCTGAATTTCAAATTGATTGATGCAAAATACCTTCATGATGCACAGAAGAAAATGTAATTTATTCTCCAATGAACACATATGAATAAAGTACAAACTGAAAGTTACTAGTTGTATTAACTATTTAAGTATTCTTTTAATAAATAAATAGAAATTTAAATTACACTGTCCAAACTTCAAGAAATATCCCCCAATAGTGGGAAAAATTCTGTGATTTATGCTTTTCTAGAAAAATGCTTTATGATAAAATTATTCATTATTCCTTCTTAATAATTATGATTGTAAATGACTTTATATAGCAGAAAGAATGAAGACAAGTAAAGCCGAATAAAAAGTTAGTAACCACATCCTTAAGTTATATTTTGCGTGTTGTTATAAGCTCTACTTGCTCTGAATATTGGACATACACACAAAAAGCCATTTCCTCCAAGGATATTCAAATCCACACATCTACATAAAAACTGTTCCTTGTCTTTCCCTTTGATTATCTATCTTCCTGACTTCAAAACTAAAACCAAAACATATCACTTGTGAAGGTGATGCTCATTTCTAAATATTAAGTACAATGCTGGATAACATACTAACATAGAAGCTACAGTTACAGTTACACTCATTCACCCACTGCTGATTTTATGGTCTTTTGGTAAACTACCCACCTACATTTATCAAGAAGTTTAAACCCTACCCATATTTCTTAGTTATTGTCTTCCATTTATTTTTTAATAATCAATCTAATATAATGTATATATATATTTTTTTCAGAATAAAATACCTTGTATCTTAATTTATATCTTCTGTACATCTATCTATAATTTAGCAACTTTCATTTTTATTTTTTTTTCCTGAAGTAAAGTCCAATAGCCCCCAATAACCCTGGGGTGTAATTTTTAGTCAATATAAAAGAAAAAAAACAAACATGATTCATAGTCAGACTGCCATTAACAGAGTAAAATTTGCAGCTGTGTTACAACAAGCAAGAAATTAAACATTTCTGAAACGTGAGGAATAAACTATTTAATAATGGGTTTTACAATTTTCAAATTCTTTTAATTTCAAAGCTGAAAAACAGATTTCCTTTCCAAGGGCAAATCTTTCAACACTCAGATATTAATAAGTCTATTAAACTTATTTGCTATTAAAAACAAGACAAACCACCAAGACATTTCTAATAATCTTAATGAGTAGAAAGAATGCTTCTGTAGAGAAAACAAACAAACAAACCCATTATTGTATTGGGCTCACATGGCAGTTTTGGTAGCGGGCGGGCTGCAGGGAGGCTTCCATGTTACATAAAGGCCAGCTCCAGCCAAGAGGGACCTACCAGTGGCCAGTGCTAAGCCAGTGAGCAGCATTGGTTGTGCCTCTCTCTGAAAGACAAGATTTAAGAAAGGGGGGAAAAAAAAAAAAAAGGAAAAAAAAAAAAAAAAAAAGCAGCTGAATAGAGAAATGAGAAATGGGAGAGTACCAGCCCTGCAGACCCCAAGGTGAGTGAAGAAGGAGGGCAGGAGGTACTCCAGCAGAGGTTCCCCTGCGGCCTGTGGAGAAGCCCCTGGTGGAGCAGACTGTGCCCCTGCAGCCCATGGGTCCCACATGGAGCAGATCTCCACGCTGCAGCCCGTGGAGGAGCCCCCAGTGGAGCAGGTGGATGTGGCCTGAAGCAGGCCACGGCGCATGGAGAGCCCCTGCAGGAATAGGCCCCAGGCCGGAGCTGCAGCCCATGGAGAGGAGCCCACACAGGAGCAGAGAGTCTGGGGGGAGCTGCCACCCCTGGGGAACCTGTGCTGGAGCAGTTTGCTCCTCCTAATGGATGGACCCCGTGGTATGGAGCCATGTTGGAGCAGTTCTTGAAGAGCTGCAGTGTGTGTGCAGCCCCCGCAGGGCCAATTTGGAAAGGATGACATCCCGTGGGAGGGACCCCAGGTAGAGCAGGGGCAGAGAGCAACCATGAACCATGAAGGAGCAGCAGAGAGACAAAGCATTAGGGAGCTGACCACAGCCCCCATTCCTTACTCCCTTGCACAGCTCCAAGAGAGGTACAAGAGGGTGGTTTTAAAGGAAACTCTTTGCTGGAAAGGTAAATGAAACCTTGACAGACTTTCAAGGTAACTAAAAATCATTCCTCTCGTGCTTCCATTTAAATTAGGTTTTAAGGTCCTTTAGACAAACATGTTTAATTTTTTCCCATGAAGTACTTAGCATGAATCACTATCTTCTTTCTCGACATTAATTATTTCAAGCAATTCAGCATGTGCTCCACACAGTAGTCATACTTTGTATCTACTTATTTGGCAAAGACTGAACCACATTTAAACATTTAGTTTTATTTTGAGCTAACAAATATTTCCTTCCACACTCCCTGACAGTTCTCTGGACACAGTTTTGAAAAAAAAAAAAAATGATTATACAAAGATTCTGGTGAATCCTAAAGGACTTGCATATGCTGTGAATTTACACTCACAAAAAAACAGAGTAACCTCCTGATGGTCATTCTTCACTGTATATAGCAGGTTCAAGAACAAAACTTCCATCTCTCACATCCTCACAGCCATCTATCAGGTAATGTAGGTGAAAAAAACAGTTTTCCCTTCCAGGAGGACAAATACAAAGCTGAGACAACAAATACACTCCATATCAACTTAGTTTGCAAAGCTAAACCAGACTTATGACATCATGAATCCTTGCACTGCATAGGGAGAATTCCACACACCAGAATCGATTGCAATATTTAAAAAAAAAAAGTCTTTTTTTTTTTTTTTAATGTGTCCGATAATAAAGAAGTTCTGAAATTCAGAGTGTTCTGCTTTGTGGTTTGTATTTTAAAATGCAATTATCTCTGTTAGCTATTATTACCAGAAGAACATGGCCAACCTTTCTGCAGAGGCAAATTTCCCATCTTGGTACAAGAGGATTCAATACTTACTGTTATTCCAAGCTGTATATAACAGGGGAAATATTGCAGAAACAAAGGAAAGAGATCTGAGGAGCAGCAGTAATCATCTGGCTCCCAAAATAGATTTTGGCAATATATAGAGCTTAATCATGTATTACTCAGTCAAGCAGCCTAACAAATACTGGAATCCCTGGACTTGCTATTATGTCCAAGATAATTCTGGATACATACCATATTTGATGGTCAAGAAATACGCAATGAAATGCAACCACACAGATGATACTCTGCATTCAATTCACCAGAAAATTATTTTTCACACATTTATTACACACATTTTATTACAAACATCACAGTTTAATCTTACACAGTTAAAAAAAAAAAAGTAGGAATGCAATAATGTTTTTCAACCTTCTACCCTTCTACCTAATATCCTGGGTTTTCAAAATTAAAGAACTTTGGAGAGAAAAGGCCTGAAAAATCTCTTAATTGTAGGGACTTCTATTTTCTTGAAATGAGAACCATGATAACCAGTTTTCATGGGGCTGACTTCTGGTATGTCTCCTCACATTCAACTCATCATGATGTTAAAAACATCAACCCAGTAGTAAATTATATCCTTTGAGTATCTAAAAATACTGTATCATGCCAAAGACCCATGTAGATGAGCTCCTAGTTAAAAGAACAGGAATGACATAATATAGAAAGGTTGGTAGCTGATGGTTCCCAGTGGGCTCACTGTGAAATAACCCACAGCAAACAGTTTGGGTCACAGCTAAGGCCCACAAATTTAGAATGTTTGGCTTTGCTTATTTTTAAAAAGAAACCAACCAAACAAAACAAATAAATTAACCTTTCTCTGGATTTAAGATAAGTGAAAAAGAAAAATAGACTCCTCTTTAACCTCCATTCCTTCTTCCATATATGAGTTACAGCACTCATCTAAACTTGAAAGTTAAATCAAAATTGTTATCTGTAATAATAAATAAAAAAGAATCATATTTGGCTGTTCATACTGACATTTAGAAAGTAAAACTTCTCTATCTACCGTATTTTGGTAGATTATGGCTCTGCCAAGTCATAATAATAGCGTGAGACAACACCTAAAAACATTTACAATTCAAGCTAATAACCAGCATTACTACAGATTTCAAATAAGCAAGAATACAGGAAAAAAATGAAATAATGGCTGTGGTATCACTGTCAGGGGGCATCTAGATGAACAGATATTCTCCAAGATGAACAAGAGTTGGTTACAGTTATTATGATACGGATGATTTCTGGTTTGGCCTCCTCAGTAATCACCTGATACATCAACATCACAACAGTTTATGAAGCCACTAAATCAGGGACACCCTCCTGCCTTTTCTGTTCTTTGGTCCCACCATTCATGCATCCCTTGCAGTTCTCAGCTTCAAGAGAAAAGCAAACATATACAGTACAGAAACATCAAAATGTTCTACCACCATCTACCTGGAGATGTTATACAAAATGTACTGCTATCATTTTTTTGTTTAAGCGAAGACAACAGTTTAGCAGCATTGTGTCTATCTGTAATAACTCAGGAATAGGCACAATCTTCCAAAATAATCTAGGATGACATAAAAATACTATGTTTTTGTATTTTTTTTGTCATCTATAGCTGGTATACAAGATTGTTCTCCTTTGACAAAATTAGGTGTTTCAAGAAGTAATAAATTATTGTTGGTTACAAAACAATCTTTCTTTATCCTACCTTGTCATCTGAAACTTTGAAAATTTAAGACAGAAGTAACAGTAAACATGGTGTCATGCAAATATGCTAGATTATGCAATAAAACTAATGTAATCCAAGTACCAAAATGCCTCATGAGGTAGAGTAGCATTCAAGTTATTTGACCTTCTGAATTCTGAGAGAAGGAAGCATTTTCATTAAGTTAAAAAAGCCATTTTTTGCTGCTTATGTAAAAACATTTTCATTCAGGAAGCTTTGGTAAGCTATTTCGATAAAAATAATAATTTAAATCGTAATTGTCAGAACATAAAAAGCTATACTGACCCTAGAGCTCTTTGTTTAGGCTTATGCATCAGTATTTTCCTTCTAGGTTTAATATTCAACCAGCCAGGCAGTCTAGGAGTACTTAGGGATTTAGCTGTAACTAACATTTGCTTAACACTTACCCCAAGCCATAGTGTTTGGTATTTAAAACAGGCTAACACTGAAAATTCATTTAAAGGTCCGCTTCACTCTGCATTTTTTCACAAATATCTCACTGATTAAAATGATTGAAAATATGGTAAATAAATAAAATAGAATGAACAATAATCCCCTTATGTTCATTACAAGCTTGTGGCCCGAGTTCCCCCACATTTTCAGAAATTGTTCAAAACTATAAAAATTCCTGTCAAAGATGATAATAAAAGTCAGTCATCAAAACAGAAAATTTAAGTTATTTCTAAAAGTTTTGATTGCCTCCCCACACTAAACACTATTATGTCAAAACATTTTACAACTGAATATTCACAAATTTGATGTACCACTACAAATTTAAAACTGATACGCACTATCAAACCAATTATTAAAAAACAATACACATACTAGGAGATTTTAAGGAGCAACAAAATTTTGACTGCTATCTTAATAAAAGGATGATATGAACAAACAGTATTTATATTTTAAGATCATTAAGCTATGGAATCCATCTTTTAATTGTAACTGTTTATGACAGTTCTAATAGACTCTGAGCAGGGGAAGTCTTTCTTACGCTGGTAGCTGTCCAAACATATTCAAAATGAAGTCATCGTGTTCAAGACATATTATTCTCCGCATATAAGCATTGTCAATCTGACACTTTAATCAAACTCTTCAGTGATAATCAAACAGTGACATGTGGAAGTAACATTTAAATTTCTGATTTAGGGGAAATGAAGCAGGAGTAACCACAACAAAAAAAAAACAGCCCTTGTTCTTGTGCTTTGTCCAGCAGCCTTTCTAAACCTGTAACAAAAGCACTAACCTCTACCTAGAGCAACCACTATAGCATTATGCATCTGTACATTATCCGTCTCAGGCAAGGAGGGCAACATACAGTGGTATCCACCAGGCAGATTAGCCTGACTTGCCTTGTGTTTTGGATTTCCTCTGGCCTGCAGTTCCCATTCTGCTTAGGGATAAACGGGGTACAGTTACACGGGGGATTTGCAAATGAAACTTCTGTTATTATTAACAGGAGATGCATGACTAAATCCCAGTGCATGTAGTAGAAAGCTGTCCTGAGGGTCTGTTCTGTTTTCAGTAGCACATTGATTTTATTTCAAGACCTAAATAAAACTCTTGAAAAATACTGAATTTAAAGCCCAGTTTGGGTCCATTTTACCGGGGTAGACCTCTCTTGCAGTGGGACTATAATCCTCAATTACAGGCAAATAAACAAATCCCCTAGACTTTTCCTTCTTTCCACCGAGGCTTTAGAACCAAAAGCAGAGAAGAAAAAACAAAATTAGGTTTCATGATATTTCTTTCTGCAGTCAAATAAGTGACAAAGTAATAACATTGATGTAGTGAATGGATGTAGTTTTATGATTTATATTTCTATGGTGAAATAAAAAGGGACATCACCGTATTTCAAAATAAGCAAATCACTGTATATGTAGCTAACCAAAGAACATTATTTAATAGCACATATTAGTTCGTCAGGTTTCAGTAGGTGGCACGCCATTTGAGAATTACTGGCTAAAACATTTTCCCAGCTTTAAAGGGCAAAGCGGAGGATGGATACACATTCAGAATTTCACAAGAGAAATTACAAACTATTTTCCAAATGTACAACTGTTCCTACTGTAGTATTCACTGAAATCTCTATCAAAAACTCACAGTTTACCTAATGTGAACAGGAAGGAAAATGACAAAAGTGTTCAGGACAGGTTATCACTTTTTAGGGTCATAAACATTTATTGCAGATAATATTGCTTGAGAAAATTAAGCTCTAGTTTTAGAAATCTATTGTTGGATAACTACATTCCAATTGCTTCCTGTGTTTCAGATGACACATGAACTTTGCCACTATAAAATAAACCTGGTGACAATTTTGGGTTTATTGATATGAAATCCATTGTCAATTTGTTATTACTGAAAACACCCTCTGTAGCTGTGTGAGAGGAAGTTAGCCAGTTACTACCGTATCCGAGGCTTTTGCTGACACAGAATTACTGATGATACTTTCTTAGGCTTCCCATTCTTTGAATCAAACTCCCTAGTCATTTAGCGTATTAGTCATTTAACTACCACATGGTAGTTAACATGATAGCTAGACCCAAAGAATCATGAATTTCTTGTGATCCATGTATATTGCACATGCCTGTCTTAAGAGATTCACATTTCCATGTGTGATTATCATTTCAGTAGATACTAATGTTGCACCTCTCCTATGGAAGCCATAGTCTGTCTTAATTTTTAGGTTAAGGGGTCCGTATAGTAACACTACCTAGCACTGCTTTTAGGGGACATAAGTGTTCTTAGGAATACTACCTACAGTATTAAATTTGACAGAACAACACATTTTACATAGTGTTATGATGACAATCATATTAAAGTTCACATGGTGTTAAAAAATCCTTATTACAGACAAGTTTTTGTTTAACAGCAAAGTATCAATACTCTGAAAATAAATAAATAAATAAATAAGCAAAGGAAATGACCTGTCTCTTCCCTGTAATCCTGCAATTAAGGTGCACCTTACCATTTATTAAAGCCAGAATCCCAGAATAATCCTCTAGGTCTGTCATTCAAGCACACCATGTAAGAATACCAGCTACTATGATTCTTTCCCCCATCACACTGACATTTCCATTTTCATCCCCGTGTCATTTATGTAAGCCAGAAGGAACGGTGGCCATGAATTTTAAAGAGCTCAGGTCACATCAGGGTCTCTTTCTTCTTGATGAGATTTTGAAAGAGGAGAAAGGCTGCATAGTTGAAATTAGCACCCTAAACAATGAACTTAAAAAATGTGGATCCTATTCCATTTTTCCTCCCTTTTTAAAATTATGCAGCCATTTTGAATGCTGAAATGTCTTCTTAATGGATAAAGATTTTTTTCTACACAATGAACACAGAAAAAAAAAGAAATTACTTTCATCCTGAAAGATAACATGAATACCAAATTATGAAATACTGTTACAATTACAGACTCCTTCGCAATATATGTGTGTAAATATATTTTAACACTATTTAGAAAGAGTTTATTCAAATTTTATGCTAACCTGTTACTACAATTCTGGAAATGCACTGCATGCAGTGTAAGTACTACCATCTTGCACAGCATGTTATTTGCTTGAACTGTATATGCTTTTGGGACACTTAAAAATGATTTCAGTACTCATCTCTGCCTGAGGTCAAAGCCATGTAAAGAACTGTCAAGAATCATTTATGTTAAGTAAGAACACAGCACAGAGAAAGAATGGATATGAAAATTAAAATATGCAAGAATTTTCTTTCACCTCCAGTTCAGTTTTGGAAATTCAGATCCTTCTCTAATAGTTCTCTTTAATTATGGCTCCACCTGAACCGTAAGATGAATCATATGCCTAATAGAGCACATATCTGAAGCATCATTAAAGGAAGGAAAAAAGACAGTCTCAACATCTGTACTAAAAATAGAGATGAAAAATTGGTGTGGAAGTTATTTTCTTTGAGGAATGGGACACAAATAATAAGCTTAATATTATAGTAAAATCACTTTGTTCATGTGCTACTTACAGCCTTCATAAATATCTGTTGGTATGTGGACTGCTGCATGTTGGTAAGACGTTTGCCTTCGGAAAACAGGATCTTCTTCAAATACTGGTCTGATTCTCTGGCTGCCAGATTCAGTGTCATTCTTTTCAGGCTTTTTAAAGAAAGACATATGAAGTACAAAATATTACAATGTATGCTAAAAACAATTCCTCTTTTTACACGACAGACTCATAGACTTTCTCTTATAGCTAAAATTTTGCATTTCTGTATAAACATATTTATTTGCTTCAGGTCCAGAAATGCTTGTGTATAATTCATTATGAATTACAAGTCATCCAATGGAACTCGGTGAAATGAAAAGCTACAAAAGGAAAATGAGAGCCTAACACCTTATAAACCTAATTTCATAAGCTCATGGAATTTTTACACCCATAACGAAAGGCAACTACATTATCCTTTATTACTTGTAATAATTTGTACTGAATCTTAAATAGTGAATATCTCATTTTTATTTCTATAGACTATATAGTTAAATCACAAATCTAAAATGATACCAATAATATACATTTCATAAATATATTTTTGAGAAACAGTGAGGCACACGTGAGAGAGACAGGAAATGAAGCCTTTTCGTAAGTTCCGATTTTCACACATTTTATTCACTGGTTTATGTTATTAATAAGTTCTGAGGAAATGTCATGTACTATCCTGGCTACAGCTGCCTGGGTGGAAAGGCTCCCAAACACTCAGGTGCTCACCACCACCAGCCTGCCTCAGGTTTCCTTCCTTCCTCACCTGTCTGCACCACTGCTCCTTGATTCCTTCCGATCCACTCAGTCACTTGGACTAGGTTTTAGAAATTTTGTGAAACAAACTTTTTATTTTTTTAAATTCAGCTACAGACCTTGTATGAAGTATGGAAACCAACGAGATAGTGAAAATCAAAGAGAAGAGGGTAGTATCTTCACCTGCCTCATCTGCAGTTTGAACAGGAGTCTCCATGGCATGAGCAGACTGCCACTTAAATCAATAATGAGTCAGCTATGATACCAAATTATTACTTAGGCCAGCAATTGCAGGCAGTAATACAGATCTTTTTAATACTACAAAGTCATAATTTTTAAAAAATTTAATATACTTGAAAAATAGTGCTGACAAAGAAACATCTATCTGGTGGGCCAGGCACACATACATGGGCTGAGGTTATTCTTTATGTACTTTCACTGTGTCTATTATCCCCTATCGATATAGACAGATGAATTTCAATTTACCCACAAAATATCTTAATTAAACTTCAGTTTCCTCATCTTCTTCATCACAGGACCATAGAAAAATGTTATTGTAAGTACAGGTTTGAATGCTGCCTGAAGTAAGCAGATGTATCAGATGAGTTTCAGAGGTGGTTTCCTTTGGAAACACTAAGGGCAGAACTCATTCAAACAGTGACATGCACTGATTTCAACGACATAGCAGTCTATATGTGAGTTAATCACCCCAGGCTGCCTTTGTAGTCAATGAAGAGAAATGGGCACTTTTAGAGTACAATTCATCACATCTTAATTAGATACCTATTTTCCCATGACATGACTCATGTCTTCGCAGTGCCTCCTTCTTCCCATCAACAATAAAGGTAGCTCTAGGGCAATTACCCTAGATGTAAGTGCCTGTAACACAGCTGTCTAGAATTAGGTGAGCTACATATCACAATGCAAGTCTATTAAACTTCCGGAAGAAAAGAAAGCGGGCACTAATTCTGACTACTTTTTTTTCTTTACGCAGCATAGCTACCATAGCTTATGCTAGAAAGTTAAGCTTGTTACTTATCACTTAACCCAGTTCTGATGGATGAGACAGAAGGGAAGGCACAAGTCTGAACACTCAAAGTACAGGATGATCTTTTTAATTCATGTATATTATGACATTTAATAATCTAAATTGATACAATGCACTAATTACTTAACAACATTATTCTCCTTGGAAAACTTAAGGCAAGATGATGCTGTTTACTTTCCTGTGGGCTATTTTCATTAATAATTCTAGTAGACACATCTATTTGGTGTTTGGAGGTTTGGAGGCTGCCAGAGGATGTCTGAATAGAACACATCCGTATGAAGATGTTTCTAATAAAGTAGTGTTTTACCTTTGGGAAGTGGAGAAAAAAACAAACAAACAAAAAAAACACAAAACACAGGAAATGCTTGTACCATGACCATGCAACCTGGAATGTCTTGATCCAGTATGCCACTTGCTTAATTTTACAAGAAGGTGACACCATTACAGCTTACTTTGAAGTTTGTAAACTGGAGCCAGGATCAGTAATAGTTGGTGTGTTCTATAACTTGAAGTGACACAGCATTATGATGACTTTAGGCATTGTAATTTGGGTCAATTTTTACTTTATTATTATTATTCCTAAAATATTAGACACTATTTATTGATTGATTTATTTCCCAGACCTGGAATGCTGTGCAACATTAAGCAAATTCAGGAGTTCTTTTCACACGTTATCTTTTGGCTCCATGCTGTTCAAGGTAATGAGTTTGTCTAATTCTGCAAATGCAGTCTCAACAATCAATCATTCGTGTAAGAAAATTTCTCTCCTGCCTGCAAACCAATTGATTAAAAAAACCTAACACACTATTTTTGAAATTAGTTCCAACAACTGCAATTTCCTGTCACTTTCACGGAACACTTCAGGAAAAAGAAAAAAAAAAGGGGAGGGGGGGCATCAAGCCATATTATTACAATCAAATACCATAATCAGTTGGTGTCATAAGATTTTTTTCCAACTGATTTTCCACAATGAATGTTTAGAGGGAGGGAAAGAAAAAGGGGTAAACTGTAAGGTCCATAATGTAAGATCTTGGACAGAGGTTTTGATACTCCAGTACATTTACATTTTTATTGAAATTTCTGAAGCATCTGAACATTAAACTTTCATCAGTGCTTGGACTTTCATTCTGAGTAACAGATACTAGCCTTCAGTCTTTCCTGTAACTTATGTGCTATGGAAGAAGCTTCAAGTCTACTACCAATGTCTGATTGACTTTGGTGAAGTTGAAAGAACTTAAGTACTCCACCCAAACACCTTAAATTTTCAAATACAAAGTCTATTTCCCATATTTACAACAGCACACATACCAAGTGCCCCCACAGCAATGCCCAGTATAAAGACTGAGATTCTATTCTTCCTACCAATATTCCACAACACCAAAACAAGAACATGCATCTAAAACCTCTTCAATTATTATTATTGTTTTGATTTAAGTGATTCACCTGCTCCACCTGAACTGCCAATCTACCAAAGATTCTAGGGAATCTACCAAAACTACCTGTAATAACCCAGAAGCTTTTAGGTCCTTGTTGTTGACCTCCTGGGAGTAGTTTGTGATGTACAACTGTGAACCCATGCATATGTCTGCCCCCCAAACCCAGAAAAATCCTCTAAAAGCTCTGTAGTTCCCTTCACATGGCATTAATTTTGCTATTAAATCTAAAGGTGTCTGAAAAAGATCTACAGACAACAGGCAAGTATCAGAAACAATTAAGGTAGTTGCACTCAGTGAACACCTCTTGACTAGCAACACTAATGCTGTGCATGGCATTACATATTCAATATTTGTAGTGGAGCCTTCTATATAAAGTAAGAACTATTTAGTTTTCAGCTGTCAAATATATGAGTTATAAGTAAGCTACTTTTATATTAGAAAAAGAAGGATTAGAAAAGATGAAAAAGGAAAACCCTGATGTTAGTAATTGTTTACATCTGGTATTTCTATCAAAAGTCTGACTAGATTGCTGCACTGGTTATTACAATTTTAATAACCACTGAAACTTTGTTTTCAGGAAAGTAGTAAAACACCTGTTTTGGAGGAAAGTAATCTGGTTTGTGAACACAATTAAAATCCAACTCCAAACAACTTCTCTTTCAAGTCAGAAACTGAAATGCAATCAATATTGGCACAGGAAAGTCCCACATGAAATAGTGACTGAAGATTAATTTTCTATCTGTTCAAACCTGGTCTTCACTGATTGAATTACGTTGTTACCTACCACTGTCAGTCAGCAAAATAGCTCACTCATTTCTCTGAAAAGAATTTCCAGAAACATTTCTCTGTTCCTTGTAAAGAAGTTAAAAGCCTTTAAGGTCACATTTGTGCAATTTAAATACTTGATTTTTTTTTTTTAATCAAGTTTTTTTTTCTTCTTTTTTTTTCTTTTTCTTGTGTGTCTGCAGATCTCTCTCAGAATGAAGGGAAAATGATATTACAGATAAGACCCACATGAAATGGATTTTTCTGGAGACATTCCTTGTGATCTTGGCTAAATCACTTATGGCATGATCTAACATAAAATGAAGGTTATCTTCCATTCTGTGATTCCACCTGTGATTTTATAAACCAAATACATACTTGAAATAATGCAACTGCTCTCTCAAGGGCTTTGTGAACATAAACTACTTTATGTTCATATGGCAACTGGAAGCTTTATGCCAAGAAGTATCACAAAAAGATGTCACATTAAATGAAAATGAAAAAAAAAAAAACAGTTCTAGGAATTTAGACATAGCTTAACTGCCCATTTCACTGCACCTAAACATATCCCAACTCTTTTTCACAGCATTCAGTTACTTTTTTATCATCATAGAATCACAGAATGGTTTGGGCTGGAAGGGACCTTAAAACCCATCCAGTTCCAACACTCCTGCCATGGGTAGGAACACCTCCCACCAGACCAGATTGCTCCAGAACCCATGCAACCATCACAGCAATACCATCATAGTTATATGAAAATAAGTGGAATTCATATCTATACTAGTACATTTTCATTTAGTGGAAAAGCACTGTCTTACTGTAGAAATTAGAATTATTTTCTCTATAAATATAAAACACTTTTTTTTCTGCTTCTTGTAGCTGCTTAAAACTGAAGATCAGAAAACAGCTTTCATTCATTAATACCACCAGTGAAACAAACAAACAAACGAAAAGCTAAATAAAACCTTCAGTTGTTTTCTGAAGGCAAACTGTTTTCAGAAATGAGGTACAAGTTGCTGAAAGCATCAAAGCAGTTTTAGTAGCAGAACAACAGAACAGGAAGTAGATTTCCTTTTGATAATTGCTGAACAGACATCCAGCAAGAAACAAAGGCATCTGCTTTTCATTGTTATGTAAAATAGAAAGGAATTCTTTGCTAGTATTTTGCACTGACCTAGCATCTAGGGAATGTGTTTTGCATAAACCTCAGTCTGTACATATCAATGACATTTTAGAGAATGAATGTAGAGATGGAATTAGAATTGGTATGGGTCCAGAGAAGACAGAATTCTTCCTTTGTCATTCCCTTTTCTCTTTCCTTATAGATTTCCAAGTTTTTATCTTCATCTCTAGGATTTTGATCCTTCTTGATTTCTGAATATCTGTTTAAATTTCTACACCTAATTTTAAATGGTAGAGTCTTGCTGCCTGTCCTTTTTGTCCAATCACAGATCTATGCTTTAGAAATACTCTCATATTGTCTCTTCATTCAGCTATTGCTCCCCTCACTCAAAACTGTTTTTGCATTTCCCCAATAACATAATCCAACACAACTATATATGCTCTACCTGTAATGTTGCTTTAAAAAGGCCCATTAAAAAGTTGAAGCTGGGGCTGATGCTGAGAGTAAAGTGGAGAGTAAAATATGAAGTTGCTTGAATCACCAGCAATATGCCTACAAAAGGGAAAGGATGGAAACTGCCTTTCTACGGATATGACACTGAAATTCATTTGGAAAAGGCAGGTAGAATACATTTCCAACAGCTACAAAATTCCCAATAGCATTTTAGGGAATTTAGTAACTGCATTGCTTTCTGATAACGTTTTTTTCATCCATTTCCTTTCAATATATGTGATTTTCCAGATGTGGGTAAATTGACAAATGGAATTTAGGTGGTTGTGACATAACTGCAAACAGTTTCCTTCGGTTTTGTTTGTATGTCAGTGGGTGACTGCAGTCTTTATGCGGCTACCCTTCTGTCTACTCCAGGCTCCTAATGACAGAACTCTATGAAGAGTTATAGTAAGAAAACATTTGGCTTCTTAACTTAAAGATTCTTACTCCTTCTGTTAGACAAAAGAGGTGTTAAACATAATATACAGGGCCTGAGTGACATAAGATGTAGAAAAATATTTTCGTTTGGAAATGCTAGTATGTCATGATCAAGGATAATTTATTTAGAATGTAAAGAGTGCTTTAAATGTGGTTATTGGATACAAGTAAGAAAATGAATGGAACTCTGGACTGAGTGCTTACCTCTTTAAAAAAATGTATTTATTTTATAGCAGTCATTTTATTTTCAGCATTCTGCCACCTGAATAATTTAGCATGTACCAAACTCAGAGTCAAACTAATTAAAAAACATTTATTTGCCTCTTTAGTTATTTCTCTGAATGCAAATTATCCTTTGTTGATAATCATTTCTTAAACCTTTATAAACCTTTTCTTTGTATCTCAACCTACTCACCAAACTCATTGCATCATGAAATATATGGTTTCTTGAATAAATGAATCCTTGATGTAATTCACTTAATGTAATTCATAAGGGCTGGGAAATTCTGGCCCTGCAGTAGCAGAACTGTGAATCCCATTATAAAGGATCAGATGAAAATGATCATTTTTTTTTGTTTTTTTCTAATTTGTTCATTTGGAGAGAGTTTAAAAACAAAGTTTTTCAAATTCAACTGCCTGAAAGAACTAATATTCAATCTACATGTATGAGTGTGCCTTAAATAACCGTGACTCAGGGAATTCTAGTTTCTTAATGATAATAAAACTATTTTCTTCATTTCTGATTACATGTAGTATTTTTAAGACATAAGAAATCATTTGGCAATAAGCTAAAAAAAAAAATCCTAGAATGAAAAAAAAAAAAAAAACAACAAACGGTTATAAAGGATATGAACAGTTAATGAAAATTATAACAGCAATTTCTAATGATTATTCCTGCATTTTATCACCCCTGTTGTCAAGATAAACTTTAAAAGGACTGATACGCTGTTTTATTTAGAATCATATCCATAGGACTTATTCTTGTGCAAAGCATTAAATAAAACTTCTCTAAAATTTTGCAAGCAGGAAAATGAAAGAGTCAGACTGTTTTCAACATGATAAACCCAAGCATGTCACCGTACATCTGCTTGTGATTTAAAAAGGCAGAGAGACTCTATTTTGTAAGTGCCCTAACAAGTTGAGGGTAGGGAGACTAGAGCAGGCAGCAGGATGAGGGACTGAAAATCTGAAGTCACCGGAGTGTATTAGCAATTAACAGGATTTATTTTAAAGAGACCTATGCAGTCAGCTTTTCCTTCCTAAAACTGACATTTATTTAAGTTGAAATCTTGATTTCTTATTTAATAATTATTTAATAATTTAATAAATGCAATTGAAAGTTATGATATTTTCTCATTGTTACAGATTACAGCTGATTTTCACCTCAAAGTAAAGACAGCTCTTGTAACATCAATATGTAAAAATTAATTTATCCCATCTCCAATATTCTCTTTAACTACAAGGGTAGGCAAAATTAAATACATATTTTAAACATTTAGGCACATAAGACATTTATCTTCCTAAAGATGTGTGACCTTTTTTATTTTCTTTTATTTTTCCTCCAGTCATGAGGAATCTCTGCCAATGTTTCAAGGATGATGGAGAGCTGCCTCATAATGACATCAGCACCCTTGGATCAATCCCATCTGATCCCATGGATCATCCCAACTGAACTTTGACCTTGCTAATTCTATCCCTGCAGGCTCAGGCAACATCTCCATACCCTTCCTGGGTAGCATATCCTGGTCATGAGTTCAGGGGTCATTATGTGTAAACCCATCTGAAACTCTCAAATTCACCTGGTTCTCTTCTATATGGGGTGATGCTCTAAGAAAACTCAGGGATTTAGGACCATCGTGGTCACTAGGAGTGATTTTCCTGCCGTCATTAAGGTATGGTGTATTGGGTGTAACTATTTGCTTCAGCCCTAGACTGGTCTGACCTTGGCTGCAGTTTGACTGGACAAGATGATGTCATTAGACACCACGAGGAATATAACTATATATGTATGAGGAATATAAATATATATGTATTGTAATGTTAATATAAAAGCACATCTTAACTGATTCAAATGTTACAAGCAGTACAGAAAAGACACAGTGATTTTTTTTAAAAAATCATAGCCTCATTCAAATCATTGTACTCACATCCCATTAGAGTACCAACAGTAATAAAAGCGGAAAAAATAATAAATGAAAATAAACAACACATATTGATTGTAGCCAAAAGTCCTGCAAAATACCTGATCATCTACAGTTCCAAGACCATAATGCATTCTGAATAATTTAGATTTTTTATATAACATCTAAACTAGGCACTATTCTACTTTTATTGGAATAAATTGCACTATCTTTCAGCACCCCCACATCTGATTAAAGGTAATATCCCTCGGAGAATAAGAACTGTTAAATCATCTTAATGCTTCATCAGGAATTAGTCATAATACCCACTGACTGTGAACATTTAATTAATCTGATTTTTTCATCTGATGCAGTTGTCTTTGCCATGCTTTGCTAAGCCATTGACTGATCCGGTTTCACAGCACATTCTTATCTTCATCATACTGGTTGGAGTCCAGATTTTGTACATCTCACAGCATATCAATTGGTTGTTGCTCCTTCTTCTTAATTTGTCAGTCTTCTGTGTCAGTAACAACATTAACAACAGTAAAGCCCTCTTTGAGAAGGAGGTTGGACTGCATGACCTCCAGAAATCCTCCTAATGTAATTTTTTCTCTGATTCTCTGAGTTAAGACTAATGGGGCTCTAAACACTATACAAACATCACTCACTAATTAATGCCCACGTAAATATAATGCAGCTTTTCACTAATTAAATGCCTGCTGTATGTATGTAGATAAAAAGTGTTAGGTAACACAAAGCCACAGACTGACCTCTGAGTTACATACATGTATGGACCACAGACTTCCCCTGCAGACTCAATAAAGTATCATAATTTGAGTTAACTGCCATAATGCAGTTATATCTGCAAGTATAGATGGATTTAAAAAATGTTAGTATGGTGAAAACTTAAAAATGCAGCAAATAAGAATGACATTCATAGAGACTGGGAGGAATTTTAGAAGGTCATTCTGTCCAAGAAGAGAAGCACATCAGAAAAAAAGAAGATGAAATGAGAAAAAGAAAAAAAAATAAGGCAGAAGAAACAGGTCAGCTTTCAGATATTGCAAGAACTCACAGAAACTGTCAGCAAAGGAAAATACCTTTGTAAAGGGTCAGCTGAAGCCAAATTCAAAAGTTTTAATATCTGGACAAATGTGATTCCTTGCTGGATTAAAATAACATTACCAGCAATGCATACTGTAAAGGAGAGCTGCAGGATTAGCTGTAATTCACCTCTTCACCAACACTCAAAGTCTAGAAGGCAGAAGGCAACTGAAGAAGCAGAAGCAGAGGTGACCCTTTGCAGCCAGGCGGGCAAGAAGTGCTTCTGAACCTAAACCCCAGATTATTTCCTATTCAGCCCAAGTTTCGAAAGACGTGATAAAGGTGCAGAACTGCAGTGTAAATGACCTTGCATAAAACAAGAGGCTTCAAACTCTTGTCTGTAGCTGCTTAGCCGTATTTATGGCAAGTAAAGGAAACTAGGGGTTTAATGTAGAGAACTGCAGAAAAGATTAACGCTGGATACAATAAGAAAACCTTACACTTCATAGAATAGACTGATCATCATCTTATACATATCTAAAAATGAAATGCTTTATACTAGCTATAGTTACATTCTTCAATCTACTGCTTTTTCGTCCATTCTCCAAAGATAATGGGGACATTATCTTTGTGTGTGGAAATGCCAGGCAATGTGATCTGGCCTTCTGCAGATGGTTTTGACTACCTCAGAAAAACTGTCTTTTGCAGAGTCAGGAGCAAGGCAAAACAGCTGAGGAACTGCACTGCAGATAACTCAAACCACAGGGAACTCTCTGAAGACCCCACAACAGTGCAATATATGTATTATTTCCTGTATGGGGATATATTCAGGATGATAAACTACTCTGAAGGTACCTCCAAGTAAGCCGATATGGTGTTATATCTCCAAGTAATGTAGCATTTCAGGACTTCTGAGGAAAGTAAGGTTATATATTAATCTCCTGATCAATTAATAATAACTGTATATTTCCAGAATGGGGAATTTAGTGTGTCTCCATTCTCCAATATACAAACTGATTATTAAAGACAATTTTGTAATAATAATAGCTCCTTATCTCAGACATACAAATGATGAAGAGCTAATTTAGCCATTTGTTTCATTTGACATTATAAGTAAGCAGTAGGCCAGCAGAAGCCACAGGGGACACAGCTATCAGCGCATTTTATTTTTTCCTTTTTTTTACACCTCTCAAATTTGTAAACATGACTTAAAGCTTTTGTGATTTAGTTATCTTGATTCTTAACACTTACTAAAATACTGTAAGTGCTCTATTACAGGTTTCTTGATATGACTTGCAGCTTTCAAGTCCTGTTTTTGCCTTCAGTCGCCCATATGAAAATATCAGATTAAGGCTTTTTTGTTTGTTTTGGACCACTTAAAAAAAAATAAAAAAATCAATGTGACCAGTACATTTAAATATGACATGTCAAAATGCTCTCACAGCATTGTTATCTAGAATTCGGCAACACAGAGCTCAACAGAAATCACTACTTCCAATGCTATAAACACTCCATAACAAATTCAGATTTGTGAGTTGCTGTTATTTACCAATAAACAATTACGCTGCATTCACTGTAATTGTTAGCAGTCATGCATTTGATATTAGTATGAAATATCCTCAAGGAAGCAATTTTCTGTTAAACTGATGAATCACTGCCTTGAGGGCTGAATTTTGATCTGTGATGTGACATAAACTTAGCCTCCATGGGGAGACTTCAAGCACTGCTCTTTTGTGCAAATCTGCCTTCAAGGTAGGATTCTCTGCATTAAGAACTTCCTCATCTTTTTAGGACATTGACAACTACAGTTATCACTCTTGCCATTATTATTTCATAACTCTGTTTCACAAGTAGGAGGTAGCTTTGGGGCAGTCATATATTTCATTATCATGTATTTTTCTTTGCAGCCTTGAAAATGTACTCATCTGGGAGAAGGGTAGACTTGTGCAAATTTGAATAAAGGAATATAAACCTGACACCTAGTTTTTTAACCAGAAAGAAAGAAATAAAGAAAAAAATAAAGAAAGGAAACTCTTAGTCCCTGTGGCAACAGATCATTATAATTTCAATAGGAAGCTCAAAGGGATGCCTTCTCTCCCTGTGGGCTGGACTCAAGCTTTCCTGTAATACCTTGAAATGGAGCAACCCAACATCTCTCTCTCAATGACAGTTGGTGAAAGGCACATATTCCTCAGTGAAAAGTCCAAAACCTTTTGGTACTAAAGCAGCTAATGTCAGTCAGGCACTCACTGTCAGTTCAAATGCTCATTTTCCGAAGTATGGCATTCAAATCACACCGTTAGAAATGGTAGTCCCAGATTCCAAATATGAAAGAGGAAAGTACGCAACAAAAACATTGGTGTATGCATTTTCCTAAAAGGCTTGGAAGTCAAGTTACCACAAAATTACTAGAAATAGGAATAGTAAGCACTATTATATAAACATGAAGAACAGCAGATGTAAGGCCGAAGAACATCAACCTATGGTTTGCCTGCTTACTCCTCCTCCCCATAAGCTATAGGGAAGATGCTTAGCGCTACATAATAATAAGATTTTGCCACATACTCACTATAACAAGAAGAGTATATTTTAATCATAAACATTATCTTTGTTATAGACTGCAGTGTGAGAGACACAGCACCCCCAAAACACAATTATTTGGTTGCATAAAAAAGATAAAACATGAATCCACCTGTTTAAGTTGGTTCTTTTTTTTTCCCAAATATATTCATTCCAATGGAAATTCTATACCTTTTGTATCAAAGTATGTATATTCTATGATCAGAGAATCATAGAATAATTAAGGTTGGAAAAGGCCTCAAAGATCATCTCGTCCAACCACCACGCTACCACCAAAGTCACCCACTAAACCATGTCCCTAAGCACCACGTTCAACCTTTCCTTGAACACCCCCAGAGACGGTGGCTCCACCGCCTCCCCGGGCAACCCGTATCAATGCCTGACCACTCTTTCTGGGAAGAAATGCCTCCTAATTTCCAACCTAAACCTCCCCTGGTACAACTTGAGGTCATTCCCTCTAGTATATCCAGTATATACTATGTATCCATAATTTCTAGAATATAACAAAAGAATAACATCTTGTAAATTAGGACAGCAATGCCTCCTGCATCCTCCTCTATATTCACAGGGTAGGTTTTTCTATTCGGTGTCACTTTTCAGTCCAGCAACTGACAGTCAGACTTGCAGAAACCCAGCATCACTCTCCTAGTCTCAATAAAACTTTCTTTATAGCTGTTACCTCTGAGACTTGATCCCTGGACTGCCCAATCTGCCCTGCTCCAGCTCTAGACCTTTCTGCCAATTGAGTGTCTTCAGGAGCCTCAAGGACTCCGTCTGGCCCAATCTGCAGCTCCTGGCACACTGGCTTACAGAGAAGCTCCTTCTCTTCTGCTGCCCAACTAAAAAATATGTTACATACTGTTCTTGTTTGCTCATTAAATCAAATTACTCCACCTTTTTTCAGTGTATGTTATAAGGAGAAATGCCTGCAAATTCCTGAGTTCTGCTAGTAGCAGCTAAAAATTCTGGCCTTTTTGGTTTGGGCTCAGCAAGAATGAACGTGTGGGGATGTTTGAGTAAAGCAACTGCTCAACTTGATGTGCTGAGAGGGTTTTCAGAAGACACTGTTTGCTATCTATTTTTCATTAAAAAATTGAAAAAATACACAGAAAATGGTTAAAGTTTAGACTGAATAATCTCTATTCTCATTTGATTGAACTATCTACATCCCAGGTGTATTGCTTCTGGCTGGGATGGAGGTAATTTTATTCAGAGCAGCCCCTATAGTGCTGTGCAGTGGATTTGTTGCTAAAATACTGCTGATAACACACAGTTTTCACTTTCACTGAGCAGTGTTTGCAGAAGGTCAAAGCTCTCTCTCTTTCTTCTTCATGCTCCCCAATGAGTAAGCTGGGGCAGGCAGGTGGCTGGGAGGGGACAGAGCTGGGAGAGCTGACCCAAACTGACCCAAGAGATATTCCATACTGCATGACACTGTGCTCAACAACAAAAGCTCATGAAAGGAGGAGGAACGTTCATGGTTATGGCATTTCCATGGCTGTGGTGTCTTCCTCAGCAATCTTTATAGTGCTGAGGCTCTGCTTTCTAGGAGATGACCATGGGAAGTAGTCAATGTTTGTTTTTCATTTACCTTGTTTTTTCCCTTTGCTTGTGTCATCAGCTTTGCTTTCCCTATTAGATTGTCATTATCATGATCCATGACTCTTCTCACCTTCCATTTCCTCCTCAACCCATAGCAAAAGTGAGCAAAAGACAGGTTCTCTGTGGGCATTTGGTTGTTAACCAGGGTCAACTCACCATACCAGGTACTTGAGCAGTGAACAACCATGCTGCACTTTACCATATCTAATCTAAATCAGTCCAAATTTAAATTTACTCCTGCTCATTAATACCAGACAACTATAAATCACTGGGTATCGAATCCAGAACAGGTTCAGAGTTGGTTTCAAGTAAACCTGGCAGTCTCACTATCTGATTCCTTTTTAATAAATTAATCATAAGTGCAAATCAGAGTTAATTTTGCATTACTGGATGCCATAAATTAGAAGAAAAGAAAAATATTTGTATAAGGGTATAAGGAAAGAGTCAATAAATTTCCAAAAACATTGACATGCCTCTAAATGACCAGTGCCTCTTCCACTGAAGAGGCTGATCAAGGTAAATTGTGTCTCTAGACAACAATTCTATTTTCTGCTTACTTCTGACCAATATTGTATTTGATTATAAATACACTTAATAAAATAAATAAATGAATGAATAAAATTAAATAAATAAATAAATAAATAAAGGCTTGGGGACTTATAAGATGTGTACTTTCTCGAGCTAGTAGAGTGAAGAATCCAGATAGCTTTTTGTTTTCATGTCTCAGCTCTCCATTTTAAAATGTAGATATTTGTTGGATGGAAGGAGAACAAGTTACAGCTGACCTGCATTTCCCAATAAGGATTAGGGTTTTCTAAAAAGATACTTAGAAAGAAGAAGAAAAAATATTATTACAATCACTGTCTATGTTTTCGGTGTGATGCATTCCACTTTATACATGTATGGCCAAAACTGTGGCATGTGAAATGCACCAGAAATTTTTGGAGATTATTCATTCAAACATAATCATTCTTTCCTAGTTTTACAGTAGCTGATGTGGATATATCTTTTTTTTTTTTTTTCCCCATCATTACTATTTGGAAGGACTTGATAGCTGTGTTTATGCTGCAGTTGTAATCTCAAGGAGATCTAATGTTTCAAACATTATTCAAAAATAACAAGGTGTCACTAATGTACAAATGCTGTCTAAACCATAAGGCAAAGTCAGCATACCATTTTTAAAGGATTTTTCCCTGCATTACATAAAGTAACAAAAAAAATGTTTTTCATATTTAAAACAGCCATAGACACGCTCCTGTTTACTCCAGAACCCATACATTGGCCTTAATTACAGAGTTAATTCACATTTTGTGCATGTACTTATGCTCCAAAGAGAACTGTAATTCCAGGGCTTTCGTGTTAATTCTATAACATAAAAATAAAATGTGCTACTACTTACTAATACATGATCAATGCACAAGGAATACCGCTGTTAATCAAAACTGCAATCTAACACGGGACTGTACTAAAGAAATCTCTAATAAATCAATGGTGCTAAGTAGGGACACAGCTCTTGCCAGGAGATACATCTGTCAGCTCTCAATTAAAGCCTAATGAGTAAGACCTAGGTGCAGTAAACTTCCAATGAGGCATGACTGCTTTAATGTTAAAGAAACATTTGTTTGTATATTTGTAATACTTAGTTCTTTCAGTTAAATCACTGGGGGAGGGCGGAGAGGGGAGGGGGGATAGGGGGGGGAGGGAAGGAAGGAAGAAAGAAAAAAAAATCTGCTTTTCCTTAGGTTGTTTTTTCTTGTACAGGAAGGAGTTTATAAAAATATGACAAGAAAATTCACTAACAAGGTAGAAAAGGAACAAGATGCAAAGAGAAGATCAGAGAGAAGTTCCTTCATCAAGGAAGGATGAAAATTAAGCAACTGAACATTTCAATGCATAGTGGCAAGGTGAACAAATGAAAACAGGCAAATTCGATTTAGATAGGTTCTATAAAGAAAATACAAAATCATTCATAATAAAATAGAGACCAGTATGAAAAAGAGGAGAGGAGTAGACAGTGAAGTAAAGATAAATATAACTAGGGCGGAGCACAAAGGACAAGAAGGGAAAATAGGAGGAACAGGCAAAGCAATATTAAAATTTACGGAGAAGGGCATCCTAATGTGGATTGGGCTCAGTTGTCCAATACATGCACCACATCACTTGTACAGAGTTGGATGACACAAGTAGTTGACACCTGCAAATTAAAGTGCATGACACAGACTGCAATATATCAAACTGAAAGGGTTCTGGGGAATAGGACAGTGAGTGAAAACCTGAGAGGCCTATATTAAATTACAATTTTTGCCTTTATTTTCCAATGTGATATGAAAAATGGGAATATAATACCTCTTACCTTGTTGTGAGGATAAAACCCATTAATTATCATGAAGTGCTCACATATTACAGCACTGTGGGGGAAATGAGCAAGTAGAATCTAATTGCTGCTGTATGATAAAGAGCACAAAGGTATATTACTGATTGATGTACTAAGAGATTACAAATTGATTGTTTTATCTGAGAGTCTAAGAAATCCAAAGGCCAAAAATGATTGGTCTTCACATGCTTATTTTTCTTTAAAGTCCAAGCAAATGCAGTCATTAGGTTCAAAAAGGCTCATCTCAACTTCAGGTGAAAAATGAGAGAGAGGATCTTCTGAATGTGGTTCATAAACAAGAAGAAAGGAAGCAAAATGCATTGAAGAATGTTAACAATTCAAGTTAGAGGATTGTTCCTCTGGTAAAGTTATGATTTTAAAGGAGGCAAATGAAGGCTAGAAGGCACGACCTGCAAGATGAATTTCTTCAGCATCAAAGAGTTAAGATTTAAAAGGCTCCATTACAGTAACCTGGTCAAAAGAGAGAAACACACGTCTAGAAGCGATTCAGCTGACCTTTAGGTGGTGGACGCCTAACTCAAAATAAACCAAATAGAGGTAAACACAGTGACTACCTTAAGCTTAGATATATAATCCTAATAAATAAATTGTTGCTACTAGTTATTTCTACTTTTTCTTACAGAAAAAGATACTATCATGTCTCGTGATTACATAAAGGCTCACAGCATAAAAGAACAGAAAGTATGAATTTATTAGATACTAAAAAATGGATGGCAGCAGCAGTTTTACTAACCAGTGTTTCAGAGGTGACTCCAGTAAAATCTCTGTCTCTAAAAAAATGTGCCACCTAAGTTGCCTCACCCATTTCAGAAACATTCATTAAAAAGTTTCCATAATTAAAAGATCTGGTACCATTTAAGAGAAAGTATACATAAGGTAATATATGTATAGACTTTCAGGGCTAGTAGGGCTTGTTAGTACCCTCAGAGCTCCAACACAGCACTACTTAATCATCTTGTTGACAGTTTAGTCCAGATGGAAGCTGTTAGAGACCCTGCTGTGGGTTTACCATTAGCTACAGGAGGACTAATCTTCCCCTCCCCTTTCTTTATTTGGCTGATGGAGGTGGGCTACTCTAAAGGGCAATCTAGAGCAAAAGCATCATTTTATGTGCTGTATACCAGTTCTGTTGACTACAGCCTAAAGAGATTGGCTTTCTAGGATGAAATGTGATTCTGTGAAATCAGTCTTTATGAACAGCTTCCTTACTCACAAGTGCCCAACAGCCTATCTATTTTAAGCTATATTAGTGGGACATTTTATTTTCTTGTCATCAGAACAATAGGGAACTAAATGTTCAGAGCTGTTGATCTAGCTCTTTTTTTATATGGGGGACTGGAAGGGTTTTAAAAGAATTGGCACCAATTTTTAGTAAAACTTGCTGGATTCTGAAGAAACTAGAAATAGAACTCCAATGTCCACAGAAAAATCTATGGCGAATGTATCAATAAAACTGAGAACTTTTTAAGGGACCACAGGCACATAGCAAGTGCACTGATATTAAATCTTGTTGCATACGAAACAAGAAATTGTCGTTAATGCTATTAACCAAAAAATAGTGTGGAAATATATGTAAAGCCTTAAAAATCATGCAGAAAGGAAGTAACATGTCTTTGAAACCAGACCTATCGGATTATACAAAATCCAACAGAATCCTACTGTAGTAGGATTAATCAATTAAAGTAAACCAGAGTAAATGGGTTTTACCCATTAAAGACAAGTTCCTCTTTAGGAATGAGGACCAAGAAAGTGAAAAGAGACACTACAGGTTTCCACAGAAAAGAAAAAAAGAAATAAAAAAGTGGTCCAAGTCACCTCTAATGCAGGAGCGAAACTAAAATCAAGGTTTAAGTTCAATCACTTATACCTGTGAGCATAATCCTCTCTTTCTGTGAAACTGTTTTAAAAGTTTTTTTCTGCCTTCCGATGTACTTGCATGTTTCTCTGTAGAAGATGTTTTTGACAAACCAACAAAAGCTATGAAAGCAGTGTTGTGTAATCACACAATTTTATTTTAAAGTCATGGAAGATAAGAAGTTTGAAGAAAAGGACCTGAAAATAGAAGCCAAGTTGTTGTTCAGTCAAGAACAGAGAAGAATGTTAACATACAGGTTAGACTCGGATGCAGCCTGTTTTCTAAGCAAAAACTCAGTAATAGATTAGTGACCATCTCGTTCGTATTGCCTCTCCTTTGAAATTATATTATTCATCACAGCAATAGCCCAGATACAAATACACATAATTTAACTCTCAAAGTGTTATATCAGAAAGTACTTAGGTGGTTATTACCACCTTAATGAGATGCAAATCATCAATAAGCAAACCTTCACTCTACTTGCAAGGAAGTGCCACAACTAAAATACAAACTAAAATACAAAAAAAAAAAATACAACTAAAATAAAAACTGTTCTTGGATTTTCCTATTCTTCAATTACATGGTCAGCCTCAACTTTACTGTACTTTAAAGATTGTTTAGGAGGTGCATGGTAATGTTTACTGAAATATTTATTGGGCCTTTTAAAGAGATCCAATCTACATGTGTGAAATGTTCTTTTTCTATAACATAGATAAGATTTTTTTTTTTTAAGAATTGCCATCTATATTGCAGCTTAAGGAGGATAACTTTTAGCATCATTAAAAAATGTTTAGCTTTACTAAACAGCAATAAAAAGAATTACAGTATGTTTTTTTCTGGAATTAATAAGTCTGGCGCTCAACAGAAATGCTGAACCAACAAGTTATTAGTTATTATATACGTGTCTCATTTTCATGGAGTAATTAGAACTTGTAATTAGATACCATTAGAAGCTTTTTAATGGTATCTACCTACGTCACAACATGTTTTCAGTGCAGCCAGAAAAAACATCTGATCAGAAAGCCAATAAAGCTTAAATGGTACAGTACTACTTGTTTATTGACAGGTTGGCCTTGGAAACAAGGAACTATTTTTAACTCAACAATAAAAAGTATTATGATCTTCATTCCAATAATTAAAATAAAATAAAATAAAATAAAATAAAATAAAATAAAATAAAATAAAATAAAACAAAACAAAACAAAACAAAACAAAACACACAGAAATACAAACAAGACTTCGTGTGGAATAAAATTGTGTTTCTTTGGGGAAATAAAAGGTCTGGAACAAAGTCAATGAAAATGAGTAAAATCTAGAGCAGTGTTCCCTTTCCTGCTTTGCCTAACAAATTTGAATTCATATCATAGAAGCAGTCTCCTCAAGACTTTTCCCAATACCATTTGCATCACAGCAGACATAGCAGGCTCTTTTACTTCATACCATAACCCACCATTGTTATACTATACATTTACACTCAAAAGCTAATATTTAAGCTTTGTAAATTAAATCCTGTTTCAGAAGTGATTTGCACCTCAAATCCCAGTGAATTCAATCATAAGAAACATCTTTTAAATCTTTCAGATTAAGGCTCATTTTATCGAATTTTACTTAAAGCATGCACATTTAAAAACCTGGGGCAATTGATTTGTTTGTGGTATCTGAATTCCAGTACTCATAATTCTGTGTAAGCATATCAAATAATTTTTCTTGACATGATATATGCACCTTCTTTAATTGCCTTACAGCAGAAGCATCAATTACAATAGCGATGCCATCAATCTCTAAAGAATACTTGATTAAAAAGTGCAAATGAAGCATGCTGGCACTTCTGCTTAATACATTTACAACATCTTTTCTATGGTTTTATACATTAAATCTATAATGAAGATGAGCAGTTGTATTATCTCAAGTGAAGGTGAAGATAATTTGCCTTCTCCCAGGAAGACATCAAAGTTTTTAATAGGTAAAGCCAGATAGAAAACTTCAAACCACTTAAAGTAAGAGTTTTAGTAGACATTGAAATAACATACATTTTCTCTAAAACTTGAGACTGGATTTCCAATTGTTCCCAATCTTATTTCACTCATATGAGTGATCACAAAATGCATGAAATTTGTTATTCATTAGCATTTTACATCTGCTTTCATCTCACATGAAGAATAATTCTTATAGAGAATACAGAACAAGATAATATGAATTTGGAATAGAGGGTCAGAAAATGGTTCCCTTAGAGTAAAGTAAATTATTTACATTTATCATTTTGATTCTATCATCCTATAATTAGGATTATATTACATTTCAAAAGGTGAATGATTCTGCTGTCAGAACCTTTTTTTTCTTCCAACACAGTAACTCAGAATACTGTATGATGGAAGTGAGACCTTTAGAACTGAAACATAAAATATTATTTGTCTCTCAAGGAAATTTTAAAGACGCTTTTAAGTTTCTTGGTTTCTTACTCCTGCAATATATCTATATGTTGATTTTCATGTTTTATTAATCTTTTAAATCCCGTAATTTTCTGAGATTCTAGGCAATGAAAAAAAGAAACATACTACTTACATCATTCTGATCATCTTTTGCATTGTAATAGATTATATCATTATTCTGTAAAAGAAGAAAAGGAAAAGTAAATCTATTAGTTTAGAAAGAAGTGCATTAAATTCACTAGAAACATTTTGCACTAAAATATACTTTAAGCTAAACTTGCAATTCTTTATGGATTCTCTTTGAAACATGACAGAATCAGACTTTGCATTTACCATTCATATGTTTAACTTCATTAATTTGATATTTCTTCCCTTAGAAGTTACATGAGTCATACAAACAGCTAGAAAAGTACACATGGTGTTGGATAAAGTCCAGAGCTTATAAAAGACTACTGTAAACTGTTTCATTTACAGACATATAAAGATTTCACTATACAATTAGGTGGTTTACGCACAAAAAAAAATCTAGCAGGCAACAGATTCAACACATGGGTATTGCTGAGTGGGTTAAGTATTCGTTGCACACCTTTTTATTGTTTTGTTCACCCCCCAAAGCACAATAAAAATTTGGGAAAACATATCACAGAGGAGTCTGTAGTGTACAATAGAACATAGGAAACACGGTACCATATAATTCAAACAAATTTATTACCAAATCAGTAAGATTGTTATCAAGTAAAGCAGCAAATCTATTTGGCATATATACTGAAGTTCAAAAATTCTGGTATTTCCTATGTTTTTGTTTTCCCTTGAAACATTTCTAAACCATTTAAAAAACGTAAAGATTTAAGTTCACTGTAATAGTTTTCCAATAAATATAAGTGCTATAGTATGTCCTATAGTTTTTGTTATACTTTTTTGAATGAAAGCAATTGTCATGTTCATTTTTTTATGAAAGATATATGTGTAATTTTTATTTTTTTTTTAAGACCCATTAATTGTAAATAAAGCAGCAGCATCTACCTTCCTTCATGCCAAGCAGCTTGTTTAAAATTGGCAATGGATGGTAATCTCTGAAAATAGCCTTAATTTATATTTTCAGTTCTGTTGGTTATAAGCAATACTTTTAGACTGTTTGTATGTAATCAAAAAATTCACCACAAATTTCCATTTTCTTGTATGAATACCAACAGGAAACATGATTTCAGTAATCATTTTTCAAGTGGGCAAGCCAATGATAATTATTACTTGCACTAAAAAGTTTTGTGGCATGCAATTTAATGCATTTCACCTTTATAAATGATTTTTCTTCTCACTTCATAATTAATGATATCGTTCATTCTCCTTTGTGATGTTTTTGACATGCAAACATGAAATATATCACAGATGAGCTAAATGCCAATACCAGGTGAATGCTGTTAACATAAACTTATCCTCCTTCCTTTTATGTCAAAATGCCCTTTTCCACCAAAACACTGTTCTATTCTCTATAAGACAATGGGTTTTGTATCAGCATCTGGGTAACTAAGCCAGAAGTTATAATGTGTTACAGACATAGGATGAAATTCTTTCCATTGTTTGTTATGACCTGTAATCATCACCACTTGTTACTTGATTGTCATGAAAAGCTTGTGCAAGCCTTCAGGTAAGTTGAAAGAGGCAGAAGATTCAATTTCCTTGGAATCCTCTTTACTTTATACATGGTTGTATAAAACAACAACAACTCTATAAATACTAGTATCTGTTCAAAAATCTGTATGATTAATTTCACTAAATAAATAAATAAATAAAAATTAAACTGCTGAAGAACCAACCCTGAGCAGTGTGTTTTGATCACACAACGATCTGTTAAATTAAAAAAAAAAATAAAATAATAAAGATCTTTCAGTGTTTCAATTCAGAAGGCAAAGAAAAATGCATATTCCTTTCACCATGCCTCCTTATGTCATTATAGCCATTCTGCAAGTATTTCCATATCAAATTTTGTTCACGAAAGTATTATTCAATAAAAAGTATTACAGACATATTTATCTGGGTATTATATATATTAGTGTTTGCACTTTAAAAAGGAACATTTTCCTGTAAGCACAATTCTATTAGGTTCTCTCATGCACTTACAATGAAGACAGCAATTTACTTCCCCACTCCATTCCCATTTCTCATATTCACAGTACACATTCTCATAGAATCACTTAATGCATAGGATTTTTAACATTGTGTACAATTATGTTTACCTACTTAGATAAAGCAATTCTCTACTGTCAGTTATATTCCCTCTTTTATATTTTTATGTGTTTACTTTGATTTAAGGTGGCATGGCATTGCTATCTACTTCAATTGGACTAAACAAAAATTTTAAAATATCTATTAAAAATTTATGCTTCAGATGCATGATATATTTACAAGTTAATTAAATACCCCCCATTATGATTAGATACTTTGTTACACTACACATCTTGTAGTTCATTGTCCTGCAAGAAGATACTACCTACACAATGCATAAACTTAAAATGTCATTGGTCATATCTCACTGCTTTTACTACAGAAAACAAAACACACAGCACTACAACACCCTGAGTGCTGTACAGTTCACAAATTAGATTCATGGATCAATTATACCATTAGTGGACAAGTTTTCATAACTTAACCACTTAAGGATGGCAAGAACAAATTGCTCTGTTGCTGGTTCTCAAAGAAGTAGTTTAGTTATTTATTAATTCCTTGACACATATAATTTGAATTTTCCTGTTATTAAACACTTCGGCACCACTCTGCCATCAGGTAATACTGCACACTTTTTCAACAAGCCTAAAACAGAATGTAAATATCCTAGGTTAGTTTTGTTGTTGCTGTTGTTTTCCCCTTCATGTCATATTTCCTAATGCTGTGAGAAAGATGTAAATACTCACTATTGCTTCTGTTCATGAAAGAAGAAATTTAGCAATACAGGCCTGAAGCTCAGTTTTTGGAAGAATGACTTTGGAAGAACTTTTAGAAGAGTAACTTATATTATATTGTAAATATATAGTATTGCAAAATTATCAGTGCACATTTAAAAATACAAAACTAAGGATGAATTCAATCATTTTAATTGTTTTAAAACAAAATTTTCCCCATAATCTCTAGGTTTTTAATACAGAATGTGCTAAAGCAACCCAAACCAGACAGTGTATAAAAACACCTTGGTATTGCAGTTAACCTGCTAGTATAGTGATACCTACAAGGATTTTTCTGTTCTGCAGGTACGACATAAAAAACAAGAAAAATCAAACCATGTATCAAACATATTTCTGATTTCCTTCAGATTGATGTTATGCAATGTATAGTCTTGTTTTGGATGCATAAATACAAGTACTGCTTAGAGGTGGACACAGCTTTGTAAATGAACAATGCAAAAGCAGATGCTAGCATCTGCATGTAGAGTCAGTTAGTTACAGCTCAGCACTAAGCCCAACTATTTCTAAAGATTGTTTATTTGGTTGCAACTTCATTAGTCTTTCTCCTTCAAGGAGAATGATGTGCAGTCTTTTCACTTTTGACTATTTATTTTTAAAATTATGTGCTGAAAATTACACATACAAATTTGGAGAACGTTTTAAAATTACAATTTAGTCTCAAATACTTTGAAAAGACACAGAACACCAGGGAAAGAACTAGGAGTCTTACTGCTGAGTATGCAGCAATAAAAATACCAATAATTACCAAGAATACCAAATACAATGTTGTATTTTCTCTTCTGTAGACACACTGATCAGCTGAACACTTGGAGGATGAAATTAGTATAAATGCCAATGTTAAAAAATATTTCCTTAAGTGCTGGTAAAATCCATTTGCTTTAACACTGTCTTGTATCCCCTTGCATAAAGCTGTGTAAAAACAATAAAGCTCACTCTAATACCTTTAGGATAATTAAGATTTAAAACCAGCCTAATAAATCCTCAACAAATAATCTATCTAGTTTTAGTTTAATCCCTTATATAGTCTGACATGCAGCTTAAGGCACAATTAGACTCTTCAGAAAAGAAAGCTCATGTAGACTACCACAAATAAAAAAAAGTACTTTTGTTTCCAAATGGAGTAATGTTACAGAATAAAACCCTACAAATGGGGAAAAAAAGAAAGAATGGTGACTACTACAACCTCTAATTACAGCTTCATAATTTTACGTAAGATAAAAAGGCACATGAAAAACAAATAAGTTACCAGCTAATAACTTTTTTTTTTCCTTCTGTTTCTATGAACAGGAATATCAACTTACCTCCTGTCTTTACAGTGAGCACGAAATCCAGAAAAATAGCAAATTATTAACAACTACTATGTCTGAAAATTGGATGTAAGAAATGGGTTGGAAATTGTATTTAAAACAGGACTTATAAACAAGATCTTAAAAAAAATCAAACTACTTTTTATAAAGATTTGACAAATGTAAAACAATTCAACAATGTCCCAGTCCTCCTATATAATATTTCTCCCTACCACTCATAATTTCGGCAAATGACTCACTTGGGTTAGACGTTTTTCCCAGAAATGTCATTTGCTTTAAGAACAAGTTTCTCACAATATTAAATTCCATACAATAATTAAAAACTTCCAGGTCCGCACTGTGATTTATTATAAGCCTTTTCCATCTGGATTTGTGTAAATGGCTTTTCTCAAGATTCTACTGGGACTAATAATTGGAATAAGGAAATGAAGGTGAAGATTACAGGAGATAACATAACGAAGGATTAAATGTGCTGCATGCTCTTTGTCATAGAATACTCCGTATTTTTAAAGATGAGAAGATCAATTAATTCAGCATTTATTTGCTTTTTTCCTTCACTGAGATTAGCAGTCTGGGAACCTCCCAATTTATAGACAGTCTACATGAGATGAACACATTCTGTCCATCCAAGGATGCATCAGAACAATTGAGCTATTTATTAATAATCTGTATGCTAGATTGAGTGTGATTAAAACATACACCCTTAACATAAAGGGATAATTTATCAGGTAAAAGTGATCTACAAACACAGATTATAAATAAAATATATAATGTAATATACAGTACAAAAAAAAATGCACTTACAAGTCCTTGACGCCAATTCTGAAGGACTTTAATTCAAGGCGAGACCCAAACATTATAGGGTGGACAGTGAACAGAGCTTAGGCACCTCATTTAAATGCTGTGATCATGAATAAATTAATTGATGTCTAAACTTGGAAGAATCTAAAATTCTGGAAGTACCTGAGTTTTCACCCTTACTATTCTCTAGATGCTTTACTATTCTGTTTCCGTACAGACCTTTGAAGAAACACAGGCTTTGCACCTCTGCAAAGTTTGCAGAGGTGCCCTACCAATAGCAGAAACCATAAACTGAACCCTCTCACCCCTGCAACTTGAGACAATTGAATCACAATGGTGTAGTGAAAGCTATTTTCCAAGTCTGGTGATTGTGCTCCACAGAAAATTCAAGAGCACCAATTGCTTTCCTGGTTTTAGGTTCCTCATTTAGGTTCCACTGGTTCCCTCCAGGTTCCATTGAGAAGTAGAAGCTGGATGCTGGATTTTTCATTTTTATTGCATCATACTGATAATATGAAAGACCTCAGTTTGATTTCCTTTTCCTCTGGAATATATTTAAATCAAACTTTGCCATCTCCTATCAAATATATTGAATCAGGTAAGCAAAAGGAATGGACTCCATCTCAGTTCTCACCTTCTCTTCCCTTCTCCTGGCTATGTGAACTGTATAGTTATAAGGCTTGTGGACTAAAATTCTTTCTTATTTAGAAAAATTACATTATTTTTTTGCATAATAATGCAATAATATTGCATTATTTTCAGCTCTGAATTCTTGGTGAATTAGAAGATACCATGTCACAAAGCCAATATTTGTTTTCTCACAATAATTACCAATACATTTTGTGAAATATATTTAATGTAAATGGTTCAACTAAACTTCAAAAACTTACACTGTGAAGATGAAACTGTACTTATACAGTGAAGATAAAACCAAATCAGAAAATTTTGTGAATACAGTAAGATGGAATATATTTAAGAAATGCAAAATATATTTGAATTGTTTTCCTGCAGATATTGGACGTAGTTGAGAGATGTTATTTTGCCAGATCATTATAATTTTACTGCCATACGGCTGGGAAAATATTAACATACTTCTACCAGTAAATACTTGTTACAAATAGATCATATTTTATGTTATTACTGTTTTTGATACTTACAGGTCACAGGAGCATGCCTTGCCCAGATCAAGAACTGAGTAACCGAGTACAGTGAGAGACACAGCCAACAGCACAAGGCAAATGGGCTGCGTGTGGTGAGCCATGACACACGTGGCAGCACAGACAAGGGCAGTAACGAGCCTTGGTACAGGCTATGCATCAGTGGATGACATGAGAACACAAGAAATGCTCGTAAACTACGATAACAGACCAATTTGACTGGCAGCCCGTGACAACGCCTGTCTGTAGAGCAACCAGTAATAGAGACCATATGGAAACATTGCCAAGCTGATGTCTGACACACCGGGAAAGCCAAGCACTGAAGTGGAACCAGCTCTCCTTCGGTACTGAGCCAATTCCTAGAGCAAGTACCCTGCATCTGTATTACCCAGCCTGCCCTTGAACACCTGCAGTGACGGGGGTGCCCACAGCTTCTTTGGGCAGCCTGTTCTAGAGCCTCACCACCCTCACAATGAAGAATTTCCTCCTAATGTCTTTGCAGCTATTGTCCTGTGTTCTTTTTCTCACTGCGACAGTATCCAATTGTATGTTGATTTTAAACATGCTTGATGTAATTTGTCTTGTACAAGTTATAATCAGTAAAGCTGAGTAAGAAGTTGGTTTATATACAGCATGTTCGCACAGACTCATATATGCATAGTCATGCATATCAAGTTGTGTGCAAAACCTCAAAAAGCAGCATAAAATGCACTAAAATGACTACACCTGTCTTCATATCTGTAGAATTTATTACATAAACTCTGCCAGTAAAGAATAACAAAAACTTTTCCATGTTAAACAAAACTCCTCAATCTTTAGATATTTTTCACCATAACAATTTTTATATAACTGTCATTGGACTACTCAAGCTGTCGGGATGATACATTCTGAAAACATTAAGAATTTGTTTTGACAAACTTTTGACTAACTTCAATTTGGCTTTAGAATTAAAAGACAAAATTGGTTGAATGTGTCAGGTTAAATGGAATACCACCCTTATGTCGATGAGAAAATGTTGGAAAAACAAGCACCTGAATCAGACTCTATACAGATCAGACTCTATACAGACTCTATACAGGGTCTGATAAGGCAACACACTAAATGAGTAATTTCTGCATAATGTCATCCTAGAACTCAATGGCCTGTAATCAGAAAACAGTTCTGCTGGACATGAAGGTAACTGGCAGTATAACATTAGTAAGGATAGGTTTATCTTTATGAATTAATTGTTTCTAACTTTGGCGATTTTCATATTTTTTAGTGCAACTAGTGGACTAAACTGGCCAAGCATATCAACCAGTGATATGCTTTTTTATTTTGTTTAGTTAGTTTTTATTTTATTTATTAGTTTTTATTTTGAAACATCAAAGGACAAATACGTCATGAGTATTTAATGACTGAAGATTCAATGACATAAAACCATTTTGCTACTACCCTCAGACATTATCTCACAGAGATTATCTTACAGAATGGCTGTTGCTTTAGTTAGTCAAACTGAAAACACCTCTTCAAGGAGATTTTAATATACAGCAAAGCCATGAGCATTATTATGCAAAAATATTTCCAAACATTAACCACTGTACAGTTCCAATTCAGCACATCACATGGATTGTATATGGGGGAAAATGCCAAAACCACATAATTTTACAGTTATATCCTTTCAGAATTATGTTACAACACTCCTACAACAAAAGACTTTTTTTTCTTCCTATATTTAAAAAGAAATTCAAATATATTTTACTTTTCTATTAATCACCTTCTTTTGGTGCCAGATTTGGTGAGTGAGAACTTTTATGTATCCACAAAATGGAAAAACTAACTCTGTAGATCACAGAATCACAGAATCACAGAATTTCTAGGTTGGAAGAGACCTCAAGATCATCGAGTCCAACCTCTAACCTAACACTAACAGTCCCCACTAAACCATATCCCTAAGCTCTACATCTAAACGTCTTTTGAAGACTTCCAGGGATGGTGACTCCACCACTTCCCTGGGCAGCCTGTTCCAGTGCCTAACAACCCTTTCAGTAAAGAAGTTCTTCCTAACATCTAACCTAAAACTCCCCTGGTGCAACTTTAGCCCATTCCCCCTCGTCCTGTCACCAGGCACGTGGGAGAACAGGCCAACCCCCACCTCACTACAGCCTCCTTTAAGGTATCTGTAGAGAGCGATAAGGTCGGCCCCTGAGCCTCCTCTTCTCCAGGCTGAACAAGCCCAGCTCCTTCAGCCGCTCCTCGTAGGACTTGTTCTCCAGGCCCCTCACCAGCTTCGTCGCCCTTCTCTGGACCCGCTCAAGCACCTCGATGTCCAAATGTCCAGATGATACATAGTGGCAGTATCTTCAAGACTTCCAGCACTAATTCAAATTGTAGACTTTCCTTTTCTTAAGAAAACAATTTTTACAGAGTACTTTTCTCCTTCCAATAAACACTGGACATGATAATATAAATTTATTTGTACCTAAAACTACCAAATTTCCTGTCCCCAGCTTTCTATGCAACCTCATACCTGCTGTTACTGCTCATTTTCATATTGAACTGAAACCCTTACGCAGCAGATACTGACAGCAGCAGGCTACTGAAAAGAGCTGTAGCTTAATTACACTTACATAGCTTAGACAATGAAGTAAACATTTCCATAAAGAACTGTTTTACTTACTTCTTCTGAGAACAGTAAGTTTAGTAAGCACCACAAGTCTATAAAATATTGGGGAGAATAGCATGGGCATCACTTGGCAGCAGGACACTTCCAAGTTTCATAGGTATTTATTTCTATTTGTTTATTTATGCATTTTCAGCAGATCAAAGTGAGGAAATTTACCTGTATTCTGAAAATTGAATTTCCCTCATAGACTTTAATGGGAGAGGTGAAACAGAGCAAGAGGCTTAGTGTTGGGAAAGTCAGTTGTTTTCCTAGCAACGATCTGTTCGTGTTGGTTTTTACTTAAGTAAAAAGCAACAATTAATTGTAGGAACAAAAGTATTATTTGCTTACTTTCATGTGTACTTACTTTTCATGTTGCTTACTTTTTTATGTGTACTCAATAGCCAAGCTACCAGTCAGGAAGGCCACATCTAAGGTATGATTTTAAGAAAAAAATATTCAAAATCCTTGGAATGGATAGTTATTTCCACCTCCAAAAGGAAGTATTCAGTAAAACAGCTCTATGTGACAAAAATAAGGTGACAGACATTAATAAAGCTTCAGTTCTTCAAAGAAGCAGTGGCAGGATTCCCTGATGTAAATCATATTAACCAGTAGAGCAGGGTAAGATTTTCTATTTTCTAATCATGCAACCAATTGAAAACAGTGTTGACATGGCTTAAATCCTCTTCACTGAATTTTTAGAATAGTTGTTCCAGATATTTATTTATTTATATATATTTTCGGAAGAAAAGTAGGATATTGAGGCAGCATGGCAACTACCATCAACTTTTCACACAATTCTCTTCAGTCCATGTCCAAGGACTTTTTCAAACATTTTACTTCAATCTGAACTTAAATTCACTGAAGTCAATAGAACATCCTCTAGAACAGGTTCAGTACGAACATATTTTTCATTATATATTAATGGGAAGTTATGAATAATGCTACTGTACTCTCAACCTTCAAAAAATCCACTCCTCTTTGGGAAGAAAGATTCATAATATCCCTTTGAACTACCCTGGTAGACAAATAACAAAAGTTAACAACTTAGAACATCACTTTCTCCCTCTCCTTCTACCAGTCAAACCTTCCTCAATATCCTTACTATTTCCCCAAAGAATGACAAAAGAAATAGAATCTTATGTACATGCATGTGTACATAACAAAGTTTAGCAGATACTTTGTTTAAAAGAACTAGCTACATATATAATAAAGACATACAAATAACTATCTTGCATTTTTCACTCCATTCCTGTAAGTCAAAAGCAGGATGGCTAGACATGATTGTACGAGACAAAAATCTTTCAAATATATTTTGTTTTTTGGTAAATATATTCTTCCAAAATGTTCAGGAAACTTCTAATCTTCTCATCATAGTAAATTCCCCAAAAGCATAAACAACTGAGAATGACTTCTTTTTATAACGCAAAATGCAATTGATTACAAAGAAGATTTCCAGGTGGGAAAATTAAATGAATTTGTTAGCAGCTAATTAACCTCTGTATCACACTATCCAATCTGTTTAATTAAAACAGCAAAGTACGTTTATTTTAATTTATTCAGCATTACTTTCTTTAGTTGATGAAAGAACATACTAATAAAAAAAAAAAGTAGAAATTGCCAAAACTGATTGTAGATTTTATCTAGATTGTAAATACTGGGACCAGTACAGTACAGGAGCCTAGTTAAACAATTTTTTTTGGACATCAGCTTTGCAGGACATTGGCATTGGTGTTCTGAATTCATACTTAAGTATGTGCTACAAAGGAATGAACTAGGCTACACTATTTACATTTCTTGCTCTAAAATACAGGAAGTACAGAAAATACAGACAATAAGACAGCTCTCCAATGCCAGCAAATCTGCAAAAGAACCTTAGAGGAAATGACATATTGTATCTATACGTATTATATACTTATATATATAGTATATAATATTTACATATTATATATTTTATCTATACCTATATATGTGTGCGTATGTATTATGTATTATTATATTATATACATACATATATGTTTTTTAAACCATGCACTGGGCAAACTTGAAGACATGAGATTTTGAAATGAGTTTAATACCTTCTATCTTATCATAAAGAAATAGTATATGGCAAGGAATGTATTACACAAAGCCATTAGGATTAAATTCCAAGCAAAACCACACATAACATTAATCTCTTTTAAGAATCTCATTGTATTAGAAAAAAAAAAAAAAAAAAAAAAGCTCATATTTTGGATAGTTGCATAAATAGCAGTGGCTGAGGGGTTTTTGCATCCCTTTCTTTCCTCTTTTTTACATATGTAAAAACTAAACTACAAATAAATTATAATGTTGATATTTTTGCTGGGAAAATAAACACACAGTATATTTGGCTTAGTATTACAATACTGTGTAACACAGGAGTTTGTATCTAAATTATGAAAGTCTAATCCAAATTGTGGACCACATCATATATACCTGACACTGACCTGTGAAGGTAATGATCTCTCTTAAATAAAATTTTTAAAAGAATTTGATTTCATTCCCTGCCTGCATGAATTCTTTACCTGGTTAATTCAATAGCCTAAAGTCTGTCCACAAAAAGCCACAGAGATGTAAAATATACAAATAGAAGATATATAGTATCTAAATCACAGCAATAACTTATCTTAGACAGCTTGCATGAAGATTAAAGAAAAAAAGAACCAAATTTCTCCATTTCCTTCTAAGTGCAGAAAGTACCTTTACAAAAGGTAATAAAGTTGAAAGCATTTCATGTCATCTTTTCAGACTGCTTTGGTTCTCAGACATAACAAATGTGACTACCATATGGACTTCTAAGTATATTAATGGTGCTTTTACCAAGACAAATCTTACCCTCTTCATTAAGATTCTACTTTAAATGATTTTGCTATATCTCTGATGTCTTAAAGGAAAACAACTGTGGACAGCAGTTACCAGGCTTAAGAAATATCCCATGCTCACCTAATTAATAAAGAACAGAAGGAATCATAATTTAATTATGCAGCTTTGACATCTATTTTGTGCATGTCTTGCACTGAGTCACTGCAATAAAGCAAAGATCCATGAGTACACATTATTTCAGAAGCAGTTTAGTAGCATGAGACAACCCAGAAGCTGTAAAATGTCATTCATTTTGCTATTTAACATAAAATGATGAAGACTTTTCTAGTTAATCACTACAAGAAAAAGGACTACATCACAAAACATAATTACTTTTCTTCCTAATTATTGGATACATTACACTGGAATGCTAGAATTCATGTAGAAGAACTCTGTGATTTAAGAGCTGTATCAATGTCTTGCTATTATAGTTCTTGTTTTGTGTCTTAACAACCGCATGAAATTGAAAGTTATCTCTGTTTTCTTCCATGGACCACAACAGGGTTTTTTACTTGCCCTTAATTTGATGCTTATGCCAACAAACTGCAAAGAACTAAGGAAACAGACTTCTAAACGAGCTAGAAGCTTTCCATGCTCCCTGATACAGCTGCTGACTGCATGCCTGTTCCCCTCACTTCCACCTCTGTATAAAAAACTTTAGAAACTGACATCTAATGACATCAGGTATTATTTGTCTATTTGTATATTATTTGTATATATTTGATATTTAAGTGCACTCATTTCTATAAAAATGCAGCCATACCCTCAGAGCCAGGCTAGGTACAGGCACAGCAGACAGCTATATAGCTCATTAGACTGCAAGGGCTGCAAAATGTACTCAAAGTCCACTTTGCCTGCACCAAATCATTGTAAAAACAGACTGCTGGCTGTCAGTAGGATTCAGAGAACCCCAATCTCTCCTTGGAAACATTCCCTCCCTTAAAACCAGTTTCAGCCCAAGGCTGCACATATGCTCCAAACAGCAGGAGTAGCAACCCTGGATCTTTATTGACAACTTCTGATTTAATGTTCCATTTCTTCCTGTTTCTTCCAGCTCTTCCCAAATCTGCCCAGAGGAGCAACTCAGAGGAGAAGGAAATGGCTAGTTCTAAATCTGCACAACTTGGCACTGGGACAGGCTCCTCAGGGCAGTGGGCACAGCACCAAGCCTGCCGAAGTTCAAGAAGCATTTGGACAATACTCTCAGGGGAGTTGGAACTGGATGATCTTTAAGGACCCTTCCAATCCAAACTATTCTGTAATTCTATGATCATTTGCAATTAACAAATGTTTAGATGATGTACTCAAAAAGTCTTAGTCCAGACTGTGTGCTCTTTTGTTGGTATCCCTCAACAAAACAAAGTAACACCCTTTGCTGACGTAACACAGCCCTACTGAAAAATGCCAGCCTATACAAGTTGAAACAAAAATGTTCTGAGTGGTGAAGTGTATGGCAAGACTGTATTTCAGTCTTATTGCAAGCCTACTATTTCAGCAATGCATAGTTTATAGTATTTGAAGTCTAGAAGTCAGCTAAATTAGTAGAATAAAACAGAAGAGAACAGAACAGAACAGTTCAGCTGGAAGGGACCTACAAAGATCATCTAGTCCAACTGTCTGACCACTTCGGGGCTAAACAAAAGCTAAAGCATACAATTAAGGGCATTGTCCAAATGCATCTTGAACACTGACAGGGATGGGGCATCAACCACCTCTCTAGGAAGCCTGTTCTAGTGTTTGACCACCCTCACAACAAATAAATTTTTCCTAATGTCCAATTTGAACTTTCCCTGTACAGCTTTGTGCCATTCCATGTGTCCTGTCCTCTGTTACGAGGGAGAAGAGACCAGCACCTCCCTCTGCACTTGCCCTTCCTAGGAAACTGTAGAGTGACTGCACTGAGTGAAGTTGTTAGCAAGAGGAAATTGGGTGAAATTAAACTTGCTTACACAAGATCATACAGACTGGTAGAAAACTTTGGCTGGAAGTTTTATTTCACTTTTTAAGTGGAAAAAAAAATAATCACTCACACAGCATAAAAAGTTTTATCAGGAAAAAATACCAGAATTATATGCAGACACTGAAAAATATCAATAGTGCCAAGCTCCTCAGTTTCACTGTTCCCATGTGTAGCTCTTAAGAAATGTAAAACTGAAGTTCCTCTCTAGAGAAGCAGCAAATCTCACAGGACTAAGAAGAGAATCCTAGCTGAATTAATTATTCATTAGGGGTTATTCATCCATGTTTAAAAGCAAAGATCTGCTCCAGATTAGAATAGTCATATCTTTATATATTTTCAAGGCAGTTAAAATACAGAGTAGTTCATTGCAAGTATAGTTTGTGACTACCAAATGGGAAAATGAAAATAGTGTGATAGCATCTTCCATGAAGACATAAATTACATGCAGTTATAGAGTTGGCCAAAAGCTGTCAAGATTTCCTAAAACTTAATGTCCCTCCACCAAGACCTACACTTGTTTGTGTATGTATTTATGCAGTCCTGATTTGCTCATAGCTGATAGAAAAAGGGAACTGTAGAAAAGTAAACAAACACTTAGCACAGGCCACATTTCTGGTCAAATCAAGCAGAATTCTATTATTGCTTCATTGCATGATGTAGAATAATGTTGCTCATTTTGAAGAGTCTCTCTGTTCCATGTTATATGCATCTCCTGCTCTGTGGCAAGCCCTCAGAAATACCTGCCATTACTTGCACTGCTACTCATTATTGTCAAGACATAGAAGAGTCAGAATTTCACCTTTTGTTTAAATTTTATGAAAAATCAGAAGTACACTATGCACAGGGGATAGAAGGATAAGGTTTCCCAAACCCCTTGAGCAAAACACATCTCTTAAAAATAGGATTGACTATTGCTCTTAGAGTATTTTAAATCAATTCAGAATGAAGCTTGAATTAACACTTATACCAACTGCAAAATAATACAGACATCAAAACATTTCTGCTTCCAAATACTGCATAAGCCACTGTTCTTACAACATCAACTTTTGCTATACTTTAGGTACATAATGTCTAGAAAATGCTTTTACAAACTTTTAAATACCCAAGCCTTCCAAGTACCACTTCAGCTCCTTTTGCTCTTTCTAAAGATGAGTTGTGACAAAGACAGCCTGAATTTTCATCTAGTATCTTAAAAGAATCCTGTGGCAAAAGAACAAGATAAGTTATCAAAGCCTGCACAACTCCTGAGGATTTGTCATTTGAAAAACAGGGGGCAATGGAGTGAAGACAAACACAAATACCTCTGCTCAAGAAAAAAAAAATCCAGCCCACCTATCTCAGAATTTCAGAAAAGCTAATATAACATAATATGCACAGTCCCAAGCCCATATCTGTATGCTTTTATTCTTTTTTGACATTAAACACTTTGAAGTATTTTTGGGTATAATTTTCTTTAAATAAATTTGGAAATCAGAAAGAGTAATTGCCAAGTTTCCTATTATGAATTGCATTCTGTCTCTGAAGTAAGAATCTAAACTTTGTAATATTTTCTGAACTTCTATATATTTTAGAAGTCTGCCTCCATCATGGAAAATCATATTTGAATGTTAGTGTCTTGCTCCATTTGTGCATGTTCTGTTATAGCATTTTTTCCTTTATAAACAAAAAAAAAATATCCTCCAATCAGTAATTCAAAATTAGTAGGATTAAGTTCATACTCCTTTTCCCAAAAACATTAACACATTTCTTAAATTCAGCAATTAAAAGAAAAAGAAAAAAAAGATCAGGACAACACCAATGTAGTGGGGAATGAGGGGAACTGACATACAGAATTTGCCTAGGAGATAATAGAAACTAGTCAGAGCCCAGTTATACTGGCAAAGATAGATCAAGAAGAAAAACACCATTATTTTTCAAGAGATGATATTCGAAAAAAAAAGTTTAAAGACAAAGAAAACAGAGTCCTTCTAAAATAAATCTTATTATATTATTTTACCGATTCACCTAGGATAGTAAAGCAATTGTAAGAATTATTTATCACAAATTTAAATTAGCAACTGAATTTGAAGGTGAAATGTAGAATCATAAAACTAATTAGCTTCATCTGTGTTACATATTCAGCAAAGTCTCTTAGAAAATAAGCACAACAGCAGCATGCAGAAAGCTTTTCTTAACATATTGTACCTCTCTATTGTAAACTAAAGAACCTGCAGGGTGTTAATAAATTGAGTACAATAGCATATCCTGCCTTTAATAAGATTTTTGTTTGGAAAGTGCATTAAAGAATCATGCAAAAAGATGGCATTAATGCATTTGCATGCATACCATACATGGTGCTTTAATGAGAAATCACACCTTTTTTTTCCCCTTTCCTCCAGTTTCTTCCCTCCATCCCTTTTTCAGAAGCTTTTTTTTTTTTTTTTTTTTTTTTTTAAACGAGCTGCCTGGTAAATAAGTAAAAAGCGTATTAGATGTCTTTTACCATATTTGATTTTTCAGATAAAATATAGTGCTTGAAAGATTCTGCAGTGATTGAAGGTGTTTCATCTCTTTATTCTAAGAGCCTTTTTGGATAGTTCCCTACCACTGAAGTACTCTGCTGCCCACATGAGATTCTTTCAAAGTTTTGTATTACAAAATTATGCACGCCTATATTCAACATAACAATATTAAGAGATGATAAATAACCAAAAGATATAGCAGAGAAATTCTCTACTATAGTTTAAGAACTCTGCCTACATATAATCTTGATTTTGATTGTAAAGCTTCTATTTGCCAGCTTTTTTTATCAAGCTCCTAATTGATTTAAGATTCCTATTGTGTGGGGAAAAAATGAAAATAAAGACAACAGCCATAAGTGTTCAAATGATTAATCATGCTAACCCAAAAGACAGATCCTTCATTCTTTAAACAAAGGCATAGAAGAACTGTTCTGTTACAACCCAGATTTTATAAGAAGCCTATGATTTGGTGGATGAAAAATTATATATGAGCCCACTGTGCATGCTTGCAGCCCAGAAAGCCAACTGCATCCTGGGCTGCATCAAAAGCAGCATAGCCAGCAGAGCGAGAGATTGTCCCTCTCTGCTCTACCCTCATCAGACTCTACTTGGAGCCCTGTGTTCAGATCTGGCATTCAGCTCTTGGGCCCCCAACAGAAGAGGGACATGGAGCAGGCCCTGAGGATAGCCACAAAGATCATCAGAGGGCTGGAGCACCCCTCCAATAAGAAATGGCTGAAAAAGCATGTTTTTCAGCAGAAGAGAAGGCTCCAGGGAGACCTTTGCAGCCTTCCAGTACTTCAAAGATGGGAAGAAATTTTTAAAAGGCACATAAAAAGAAGGACGAGAGGTAACGGTTTTAAATTGAAAGAGGGTAGATTGAGATTAGATATAAGGAAGAAATTCTTCACTTGAAGAATTTCAAGTGTTCACTGGAATAAGTTGCCCAAAGAAGCCGTGGATGCCCCATCCCTGGCAGTGCCCAAGGCCAGGCTGGATGGGGCTTTGGGCAGCCTTGTCTGGTGGGAGGTGCCCCTGCCCATGGCAGGGGGGTTGGAACTGAGTGATCTTCAAGGCCCCTTCCAACCCCAACTATTCTATGATTCTATGATTTTTAGACTCAGAATCATCTGAGGGACTATAGGAAGTTATAAAAGGAAAACTCCAGGCAAGCTAGCGAGAGGAATTACCCTTAAAGGTTGTTTTTGTCTTTTTTTTTTTTTTACTTTTTTTTTTTTTCCCCTTGTTTCTATACCCAACTATTGTCTTCCAGAAATTTGTAAACCAGAGGGCACCAGTGAGACCTTGTGAAAAGAAACCTGAACATTAGTGGCATGATGCTGGGGACAGACAAGGCGACAGTGAGATCCTGTTCCCCGTATAGAATGGTAGAAAAAAATCAGCACTCATCTGATGAAACCTAGAAACCTCCAGAAAGGCATCAGGACAGGCTTGTTCACAGTGAACTTGTACATTAAGATGAATGTCTTCTTACTAATTCCAGCAATCCTAGGAATGTAAGGTCAGTTCTTCAAATACTGTAACTGTTGTATTTCCTATCCAATTTTGAGAAAGCACTGGTGAAAACTTGCTGAAATGTTTGTTCCTGCAAAATTTGCCCTGCATTTTTACAGATCAAAAAGGTGTGAGCACTAAGTATCAGAAAAACATCAGAACAAACCCTGAAACCACACAGTTTCAGTAAGTGATTCATTCTTATTTCCTTCTTCACCTCACGATGCACACACATAGCTCTGTCCCCTGAGTGGTAAGATGTCAGAGTCCAAACAATCACTGACGGAAGAAAGGTATTTCATTCCTTTCAGTGAGATATGGCACATTTAATTTAAATTATGCACAAATCAAAGCTATATGTCACATAAGTGAAGGTGGCACACAGCCCTTCAGAGAAGAAAATATCATCTTCCCTAAGACCTTTACCATCTGCCTGTCAATTGAAATCAATCATTCCACATATTTTTTTCCAAGTCACATATGGTTTAGACGTGTGAGGCCTCATCCAAAATTAATCAAAATCAATGGAAGATTTATTTCACAGTGTTTTGGATCAGAACATTGTGTCAAGATACAGACAGCTTTGACACTTTGCCCATCGTTAGCGTTGTTCAAACTTTCACAGAATTATTAAGTACAGATTACTGGGAAAGGATCCCACACCTAGTTTGCACCTGTGGGAACGGGTTTTACACCCCAGTTCTAGAGCCAAATCTAAACATTTTAATTCCCCATGGATGTCCTTTGTGCTGAAGAGGACAACGAGAGATACAAACCATAAGAGAGCTATATCCTTTCTTTGATGATATTAGAGAAATAAAAAAATACTTGTTTGTTACCTTCTCTGAGCATCTCTCTTTCAAATGGCAATCTTTAATAAACTGCTTCCCTAGAATGAATCAATACTAACACTAGAAAATTAGTTATTTTGTTTGTTTTCCAGTTGAAGCTTTTAGGATGCAAAGATGCTTTGCATTGTCCATTTATTGTCCATGATAAGTTACAGACAGTCCTGAAATCTAAAATCTTTGATCTGCAGTAAAGGTCATGAGCTGCCTACTACTGCCCGGCTCCTTCAGGTCACCTCTTGGGTCACCCCTATGTATCAACTCTTGTTATGAAAGACTTGTTTTATATCAGTTATCTTTCATTTCTTTGCTGAGCAACTTTTCACTACAATTTTACACAACTGATGTTGATTAAAAAAAACTCATAACCCCAAAGTACTATTTCTATGACTTCCTGTTTTACTTTTAAGGCCACAAACACAAGGCTATACATTAACATCACAGGAAATGCTGTCTTGGAAGTATCAGGGTTCAGGAAATCATTATTTACACAGAAGAACATAAAATTGTATTGTTTAAAAGATAAGGCATATTGAAAGGATTTTTCATGTGGCATTTTAATATGATAATTAATTCCTAAAAGTCTGAGTTTCAGTCTTCATATAAGTAAGAGGATGCTAATAGTCCATGCATAAAGACTCTCCTCGCTAAAATACAAATGAGAAATCCCTTATGTTTATACATGTGTAAGTACAATTAATATTGCAACCCAACTGGAAACAAAATTGCTTTAGTTAACCAACCATTGCAATGCAATCAAATGTGGTATCAAATGTAATTGTAGAAGATTCATTTGGGGAATAACAGCAATTATTTCATAAAGAATTCTCCCCTCCTCCTTCCAATTCACATGCACACAATTTTTTTCATGCATCTCTGCACCAGCAAAGTAATTGGACCATCACAAGTGTCAAAAATACCACCATTTCATTCTGCAATACACAGGAAAATTCAAACTGACAAGGCTGTTTCATTTAGCAATATTGGGTTGTACCTCTGATTTGTAACTGCATTAATCTAAAAACGTTTAAGTAGTTTTTATTTCTCCAGCTGTACATGCAGCTAGGGAATTGTGCAATGCTGATGGAGTAGGAAGCAAAGAATGGCATTTCTTTGTCTGCCTGAAGCTAAGTACTTTGGATTTGCCTTCACACAACTATTCTCTGAAGACTTAATACTTTTCTAATGTAAGTATTCTTCTAGGGCTGTTGAGGGAAACTGCAGTTCAGATATTTTAATTGACTTTGTGTTTAATCAGAAAACAACCCATATTGCAATCCAATGTTAATGATTTTTTTTTCCTTTTTTTTTTTTACTCAGAAGACATTCAGTATTCTTCGTTAGTATTCTTAATTAATAATCCTTTGAATTGTTTTGTATTTTTTAGTAATTTAATTAGTCATTACTAAAATTATCTTGACATTTAATTATCAATGCAAACCACTGAAAACCATTATGATTTTTATATCTGTCAGACTCCTAAAAATACTTATGTCAGCTGCAATGTGACTGTCAAGGACATTGATCGTGAACTCATTAGAACCAGAGACTGTCCCAAGTAATTTCTTTCTATAGTTATTTATGTGCAGTGCTGCTGGAACGGCTTTCATCACCCTAAAACAAGTCCTGAAAAAGGAAATAAACCTCATACAGCATGATGCAGACCATTCATAATGCTATCAGAAGTGTCAGAAGAAAGGCTATCAGTAAGAACCCTCATCTGCAGGAAGTTTTCCAGTATATCTTCCATATGCCATCACAGCCATTAGGAGAATGAATTTTCCAGTGAAAATTAAGTTTATCAGAAAGATCTGTGTGCAAACTAATTTGAACAGGCATTTTCTAAAAAGTAGGCCAGAAGAGAAGAGAAGAAAGATTACTTCTGGCAAAAATGGAGCAAATTAAATTATAAGAACCCTAATACATTTATTTGAAATTTAATTGCGTAACCTAATGTCAAGGTTATTATATAGTCCACAGTGTTTTCAGCCAATTTCAAAACAGTAAAGTACAAGCTTGGTTCACAGTTACTTTATTATAAATCCAAATGCTTTTTTTTTTTGCTTTGCTTTGCTTTTTTTTTTTTTTTTAACTACAGTCTTTTTCTTGAGCCATGACATTAATACAAAATCACATTTCAAAATTACTTTGAGTTCTTTCCTTGGCATTGAATTCTGATGAGACCAGAAGCTTCTCTGGTATAAATGACTCCTACTGAAAGTAAAGGGTAAAAATAAAAACAAGAAGTTGAGACAATGTTGTTGATGTGTTGATGTGCTTCTTACTGGGCCAGTGTGCTCAGTAAGAAGCTGTATGATTAGAAGGGGCATCTGACCTTATTCACACTGTTCTGCACAGAGTCCATGAAACCTGCAGGCTTTGTTTTCTATTGAAAGCAGAAAAGGTTCCTGTAGCATTCTCATTATTGCATCCCTATGGAACAGGCCTTCTGTATTTTACCACGTATTAGAAATTGTGCCTGAGCAGACAGCATAATTAAAAGCATTCATGCTGTATCCAAGACCCTCTGCATTCCTGAAAGCCAGTCACTTTTATCTGATTTTTTTTTTTTTTTGGGGGGGGGAGGGCATTGCAGAAAGCCCATGTTTAAGTGTCTGAAGAACACTGGAACAGAACACTTTAGAAAAGCATTGTGCATTTAACTTTGTGCCTGTATGATGCTAGAGGGTGTGCAAACAGTCTAGGTTGGTAGCAAAATCACATAAAAGCACCATCTGCTTTTATTTCTGAAGGAACAAGTCATAATGGCATAATAAATGACTTTGACACTCAGAAGAGAACTGTAGCCTAAAATTAAAAGGCTTATAATCATACAGAATAATATTAATTTGGCTTGAATAGTAATAAAAAACTAATGCTGTGCATTTTACAATTGTCTCACTTGTTTTTCAGTGAAATCTGAAATGGTTGAAGAAGAAAATTTAGCATTTGACTAGGGTCTCTTTCATGAGTACCAGAATATTGAAGAGAAGAAGATATTAAAGTATAGAGAAGGATTCTTAAAGAAGTCAATGACTCAATATATATGGCTACATAGACAACAAAATCCTTCTCTATTAAGCTTCTACCTACCAAATAAAAACAACTTGTTAAAATCATTTGTATGATTCTGTGTTTCAGTGCTTGGAGTAGCACACGATTTACTGACAGGAACTATCACTCAGAGATGTCTTCTCTATAATTATTCCTTGTACAGTGAGACAAACATGTTTTGTGTATACCTCAGAACTACATTATTGGGCCTGTGAAGCTCCCTATGAGTTTATGAAGGGTAAAGTCCATTTTATTCTCTATAGAGATCTGGACTGAGGCACTGGCTATTGCATAAAATGTCCATTTGTAGGCAAAGATTCCTTCTGTGGTGGTTGTATAAACAGCATGTTTGTAAGAATATAGTTAACATTAGAATGAAGAAAATTCTGAGAAGGTTAAAAGGAGAAAAACTTACCCCAAACTCATCCCTCCACTGATGAGATGCTTGATACTTCTCTGCTTCTTTAGCGAGGTGCTGAAGAACAAAAAAAAAATATACATTTTAGTCTTCACTGATTCTTCACATAGCAAAGCCTTTCTTTTTTATTTTCTTTATATGCATGTTTTCTCTATATAATTCTCTATATATTTACACCTTTGCAATTGAAATTTTTGTATACTTGAGTAAAGATGTACAGTCTTTTCAAAAATGCCATTTTCTATATTATATACTAATTTAAGCACTGAAATCATGCATTAGAAAGCTTAACCCTAATTCCAATGTTATTTGAGATGTTCTAGGCAAGTCTGAAATCCATCAATACTGAAAATACTTTCTCCCTACACACCTTACTTTATACATATGAGTTTAATCTACCATCCAATTACAAGTATTTATTAGAATCTTAAAACACATAACAAGTATTTTATTAGAATCTTATTGCCCCATCAAATTATCTAGCTTCAATTATACAAAGTACTGACATACCCTGTCATGATTAGGAACCCATAAAAACCTCAGTAATTTGGACAAGCTGTAGTCTGGTCCCATGTACTGAATGAACTTTAGCCACCAGAGAACATCAGTAATGGTCCTAGATGGCATTTTTCCAGTTTAAATTAATTTGAAAGAAATCCAGTTTAGACACTTAGCCCCACAGGAAGCAAAGGACAGTGCACAGGAATGATTAGATGAGCCTCTTTCAAATCAGTCTCTTGTATAGACATCCACTGCGTTGGTTACAAGTTTCTCCTCAAACAAAATTATAATTCTTTGAAAAATAACTGTTTGCACAGCAGCAGAGCTACCTGATGTGAACACAGCTCATATGGACTCAGCCACGTCCTAATTTCTGAGTGTGACCTTGAGAACTATGTTATTTTATAATTAATAACAGTTTCTGGATAGTCATGGTCCCTTTCTAACAGAACTGCTCTATCCACAAGCTAACTAGGGATGAAAATTCTTTACCTCATGATGGTGTGTACACAATAGGCCCAACGATCCTTTTAATATTCAGATCAGTTCCTACCCAAATGAGCTGGTGGTCTAAGTCATGTTTTCAGTTGAGTCGACTGTCAATTCTTGCTAACAATCAAAAGGGGTATGACCGGAAAGTTCATGGAAGCTGGAATTGTGGAGATGGTGCTGTCAGAATCTCATCTCAGCCCCAGTACAGGATGGCAACAACCATGGTGTCTGATCCCACAAGGACACTCCATCTCCCCCCCAACAACTATCAGGTTGAATCAGGTCGATAAATTTCACCAACCAAAACTTAAGACCTTTTCCTTTCTTTTTCATTTGAAATCATCACATTAAAAAATAAAATTGCGTGCTCCAATGTCAGAAAATAAGCATCCCTCTTATGTGTTTTATCATCAATTCAAATGATTTTTAGCTCACAAAATTACTAGCATCTTGCAGGTATTCCCAACCAAAGCTGCCCTCTACAGTAGCCAAGTACCACATTTACAAAAGCAAAACTGTAATATATCTTGATGCATTACATTGGCAAAATGTAGCCTAACTTCCCCTTGCCCTCAATAGACAAATCCATTACTTTAGATACCTACAGTATTTCCAGTTTTCTGGTAATACACTAGAATAATTTTGTACAAGTACAAAGCAAGATAGAACGCTTACTGACACCTACTACACAAGTAAATAGCTGCAGATAACGCTGCCCTCGTTTCTCTCTCTGTCTGCTTCATAACCTTAAGGTACCCACTGATCTGCAGTTCTTCTCTGCAAAATATGTTAGAACCCAAATTTACGAACTCATAAATGGATTATGAACAGAGATCTATAGTAAGTACTAGGAATTTCACATTGGAAGAACTGCAGCCACACCTGATATTCCTCAATTTTGTGAAAAACTATAAAATTCTTAGCTAATCTGAGCTATAAATCAAAAAACGCTAAAAGCAAATTTTAAAAGCTCCTTAGCTCCTCCCCACCTCTCGATTTCTACAGTTCCTTGTGTCTTAAAATAGCTTCCAAACTGAGAAGTTGCCTTTTGCTATATGCTTACAGAGCTTTTCTCGTATGAAAGCACAAGCAACTGGTTATGGAGAAGCAATAATGATCAATGAAAAAAGTCTATGTTGTTTGACTCAAATAAACAAACAAATAAATGCCATTTTAATGGAACTGCATGTTGCCCCTGTGTACACTAGGTACAGCAAGAGGCTGATTCAGCCTTGTGATGCTGAATGCCTACATGTGATGCTCATTGCCTACATGAAGAATCTCTGTTTCACAACAATTTAACTTTTGTGCCAGTTACTACACCAGTCTTCCAGAATATATCTAAAACTAGCTGGAGTAAGAGCAGAATGTAGGCCTATTTTTTTTTCCCAGTATTGTATGTCAGAGACAGAAATACAGCCTAGCCAACTTGATATCAGTCCAGTATTGGTTTCCATGAAACAGATCATCTTTTCCATCAACAATTCCCATAAATGCTATATGAATTATTAATGGTCAGTAAAATGCCTCTTAGCCAGGACTAGAAGAAATCTGTAAAATGTTCACATGAGTAAATCATTTAATCTCTCAAAGTGGGGATGAATATTGTAGTTGCATCTTATACCCCTGCAACAGAACACTCCTGTAATTTTATAGCTATGTAAGTTACATATGCAAAAAACACACAGGATCACTTCCCAAAGATCAGTATACTACAGTACTCTGATTTCCCAGCTCGCCTTCAACAGACAACTATAAATGTTCATGGGCAGGATATCACAGGGACAGATCATGCAAGGATTTCATGATCAGAAAGGTGGCTTTTGTTTTGTTTCTGGTGTCTCTTTCGTTGTTTTTGTTTGTTTGTTGTTTTGCTTTGTTTTAAAAGATAACAGAGCTGATAGGAATGTTGTGTATACAAAAAAAAGAAATCATTCTCTCCTATGTAACATCTTTGATATTTTTAGGGAAGATAAAGGAAGAGTATTCAAAACAAAATAGTAAAAAAAAAAAAAAAAGTATTTTGTAAAGCTAAGTTGTTCTCAGAAGTTCTTCATTTCTATGCAAGGACAAATTCTACTGCTAGAGATACGTGAACTCTAATGACTGATGCATTCATTCATCTTTCCACAGGGAGAGTGCTTTGTTAAGACAGAGTAAGAAGTCAAGACTCTATGTCAACAACAGCTAGATTGTGAAGCAAACTCAAATTACCTATGCCCCTTACTGCAACACAAGGAGAGACTAATTTTTCATCTACTAATTTTTCATCTCTCTCAAAGAAATCATGCCTGCTTGCTTTTGAGGTATGCAAATGTCAGGGCTTGCCTTCCCTGTTTTGATGGAGGAGTCTCTGGAGAACACCAACAGAAGAGTAACACAGCAGCATGCTGACACTCCCCATTTTCAGTCTCATTACAGCACAGGTTTAATAAGGTAACACCTTCTTTAACTCCATGGCCCACTGCAGCTCCCTATAGGTTTCTATAGCAAATACTAAAATTTTTGAGGTGGTTATTTTTATGTGTCAGAAGATGTGTTAGAAGAGGTTCTAAAACTAACACACAAAACAGTAATTCTGCATATTAGGCTTCAGTCATTTCTCACTCTGTGCCGTTGTATGAATGCTGTGAGCATGACAGCCGTAAAACGTATTCAGGCCTTGAATGAAGCCCTATTTACACCATCTTTTTAGTTAGAGAGGATGAGAAACCAAACACTATTGAAAAAGGGGGGAGGAACAAAACTAATACACAACAAACATTCTGGATTACTTCAAGGTACAACAAAAAAAACAACAACCCACTCTTTACAGTGGGCTGGAGAGCAAGGATTCTCTATTATGGCAGTGATACTCCAATTACTCTGAAAGGCTACACAAATTGAGAAACCTTGCCTGCAAGGTTTCTCAAGAAACCTTGGCTGCAAACACGAACAAAATGCTGTAGCATCTATTCCTGTGCTTTTGGAGGATGCCTGGCTGCTTCCAACATGGTTTGAAGTGCTTCCTGGTGCTTCCAGCTATGGGTAGAAGAGAGCTGATGCTAGATTTATGAAATGTGATTGACAGTCAATTAAAGTCAAGGTGCTTGAAAACACCATAATTAAATAAATAAATGTCCCATAATAAATGAAACAATTACTTCTATTTAATTAATTAATTCGATTAAAACTTCTAATAAAAAGAGCCTTGCTATTTTTTAAATATCAGTTGTTCAGAGTCTGTTATCTTCATGAATATTCAGGATACTTACATCATTGATAAGAGAACAATGATCCCCTGAAAGTCAGCCACTGTCCACAAATCAGCATTTTTTTTAAACAAACAGTGAAAGAAGTCAGGAGTTACCTGTTTCTAGTTTCCTTATATCTTTCAAAGAGAATTGTTACCTTTAACGCAAAACTACTTGTTGCGAAAGATACAAAAAGATGCAAATGCAATTTACTCCATTAGCCTATGAACTTTTCTTTAACTTTAAAAAGGATTACAAGATTATCAGAAAAACTACCCCAAAAGCCAGCTGCCTGTCAAATCTCCAAACTGACCATTTTCAAAGGTCTTGTCCCTAGATTCCAAGTGTATGTTTCGAACTCTGAAAGACAGCCTTTGATGTAGCGCAGATGGGAAGAAAGAGCCCTGAAGAATCTTTATCTGATCTGGAAAGATCAGCTCCCTAGAAGGCCTATTCATCTCCCAGCCTTCACTTGCGTGTGCATGTGTCGTATCTTTATCTCCTCCTAACCAGCAAAGAATTCTGCCAGCTAATGGCCCAATTACAATTATATTCAGTACAATGAAATCAATCTTTTTTGTGCTTCCAACTCTCCACTAAGTATTTTATCTTGAAAATAATATTTGACTACCCCTTGATATCCTAAGCTATTAGAAAAATGTGTAAGCATGGAGTTGTTAGACATCAATAGCTTGACAAAGCTTTCTAAAGTACTGAATCCGTGATATTTAAAAGCTTATTTTAATAAGAGAAATATCCAGGGAGAATACAGAAATACCAGGCTTGAATAGAACAATATAGAAGCATGCAACTAACTTCAAATCCTGATTTAAAATATGATCCAAGTACTTGATTCAGTTCTTGCATAAACAAGAGAAAACCCACAAGTGTTATCTGTAACAGCAGTGCTAAACATGGTTTTCACATCTGCATCTGAAACACAAATATTGTTCTTCTGTAGCTGATTACAAATTGCAAGTCACTTACAAGAGAGAAAAATAGGAAAAAAAGCATCAGACTGGGATACGGTGTCTGAAGTAACAGTGGAAATTTCACTACCGCTTTAATGCAAACTGACAGAAATCTAAAAATTTGTATTTTCATCTCAGTTGGCTGTTACACTCTGTATTAAGCTAAACCAGAACTCTTTTCTGTCCCCTTGACTTGATTCTATTGTCTTTACCTGCATGGAGCAGGTTTATTATGATTCTTTTTTTTTTTTTAAGTAATAAATTAGTCAAACACTCATGGATTATGTTATTCATGCGTTTTCCATTACTGTACTGTATAAAAAGATCACCCAATTTGGCCAAAAGGGGTGAGATTTCAACAAGAAACACATGCAAATTGGAAGGTCAGTAGCCCAAAAGTGATCCTGGGAGTGCTAATGATAGCAAGGTCATTACCCCCATATAAATGACACATGAGTTTATTTTTCTTTGTCTTTGTTTCCATACTCCCAGCGGGACTGGGAGGGGTTAACAGGGAGCAGTTACCTTTTTACTTGTAACTCTCATTAATGTATTTGGTAGATGACCTTCCTGACAAGTGGGCATTCCTAATTATTACCAGCACAAAAGCTGATCTAGATTTGACAGAGCTGCAGCACTTCAGTTTTGCTAAGATTATCCCCAACCATAAAATGTTTTAGATTGTGCCAAACACATATGTAATTCTGCTGATTTAAACTGTAACCACAAAGTGTAAGATCCACTCTTTCAGATTATTTTTTTCTTTAAAAATATTTTGAATGCTAATGCAGTATGACAAAAGTTTCCATTATAATTCATATTTCCCTCCTTCAAATAAGGACTGTTTCCTTATGTACCATTGTATTCCATTACATAAATGTCATAATCCTCAGTGTAACCAGAATTTCAATACTTGCAGAGACCATTAAACCATACACCCCCATTTAGGCACTTCCTCTAAGAACCACAGAAATAAAAGCACAATTTAAAAGTAAACTTGCAACAGCGTAAGAAATCCTAACAGTGCAGATTAATACACAGTTGTGGTTTATACAGCCTTTGCCACTGAAGTAACTGTTCACAGGAGAAATTATGTTTTTAATTTTCTACAGAGAGAACTTGTGCTTAACTCTACTAACACACAAACAGACTTGGAATACCAATTCATAATTTTGTCAGAGAGAGGCACTGTTAGGTCAAGAGTAAATTATTGGCAAGAATTAGTTACAGATCTCCATCTGGCCCTGTCTTGTTTCAGCCATATCTAAAATAAATGATTCTAGTATAAATCAGGAACCATCACCAGTTTAGAACCAGAGGGCCTCAGTTATGAATTCTTACACTAACAAGACACAAAGGAACAGTAGCATAAATAAGTAATACGCAGTAGTCACTTCTTTAAATTTCCAAGAGATTTTGTATTAATGCAGTATCCCCCTTCAGCTGCCTACATACAACCCGTTCTTTGTAGAGTTCCAAGTTTTAGAAATAAAAAATGCAACTGGATTTCCTCTTTTTAACACAAATCTACTGTATATATAATTTATATCTCCTTTAAAGCATTTTTATCTCTGTGACAGAGAAATAACATATTGAGAAAATGAGCACACAGTAATGCAAGTGGCATTTGCATCATATTTTCTAGACTTCATCTGATTAAATGTGAGGTAAGTCATAAACTGTTCTATGCAGCATGTCAGCAGCTGTATTATGTTTGAAAGTTGTTATGCTCAAATACATTTGCTGAAGTAATCCTGCAGCAACTATTTGAGAAATTAGAAGTTGACAGGATTTTATTTTTTTTACACTACAGCTCCATAGACACTATGTTTATTCAGAGCATGGCGAAATCTCCCTTTTCTGCATATCTGATTTTTTAAGGTTTTTATATGGTGACTGGCAGTAAGTGTTTGCTTTGTGCTGATCTCCAGCATGGTTTTATTTCATGTATTTACACTGCAGAGTCACGGCCTCTCTCTCACTCTGGCATCTGCTGTGCCACACGATGACAGGCTGATCTATGGTCTGTTAATGAGAACATCTGAAGCAGATAAGGTCACAGACAAAGGATGTTTATAATTGATCTCCTGTATTCAGCATAAACCTTGTATGAAATACTCCCCAGCCATTGTCTGGAGCCAGTTTTACTTCTGTCATTGGAAGCAGCAGATGAGTCATATTCATAACGAAAAAGGGCATATGAGAAGTCTGCTGACATTGTGAGCTTTACCAAAGCACTCTTCATACCGATTATTGATCTAAATTTATACATAATCTAATACATCATCCAATCAGCAGTTCACAACATTTTTGAAAAGGATGTTATAGTCTGGACCACAATTCAAAATAATGCCTCAAATTTTGTCTTCCATTATTAAGTATTACTAACAACTAAAGTGCTAGAATTTTCTGTAGTTTAGCTTAGAAAAAAATCTATAGAAAGATTGCCTCATATCTAACACAAGGTTGCCATGTCGGATGAAAAGAAATCCAGTTGAAAGAATTTATTATCTTCCATATATTTAGAAGATAGGGCTTTTAAGGATTTTATATCTTTTAGCAACTATAGTGAAAAAAATGTTTATAATTCAAGCCAATCTTTATTCATGTTGTTTCATGTTTCACATGAGTGAAGAGTGATTCTCCACAGAGAAATTTTACCCTTCTAGCAGATACGCAATTCCAAAGCAGTAGACCCAAAATAAATTAAGCCTTTGGTCTGAATCAGGTCAGAAATCGATAAGAAGCCAAATCTGACCTAGAGTATTTGAGATTACAATATTGCAGGTGAATTTAATGTATTCTGACATGAATAATCACATTGATTTTAATAGAAAATAGTGGAATAGGGAGACCTAATCAAATATGTCTCACATAGGAGTTTGACATCTAAGGTAGTGCACAATCATCTGTCCCTGAAAAAACTTGAGGATATGAAAAGTCAAAAAGAATAAAAGCAAAAGGCCATTTGGCACAGTAACATTTCTCCACTATATAAAAGACACACTTCTCTAAAATATGAAATAGAGCTTTTCTCTCCTACTTCTTTTCTCTTATTATGCAGATTTAAGAATTTAGTTAGTGGTATCAAATGATCCAACAGAGAAAGCAAATGTGACAATGCCCGTGCTTCTACTGCTTAAAGAGTGCTGAAAGACACTTAAATATATACTATAGTGGAATTCTTAGTAAGATTTGGTAAGAATCTAAAAAGCTTCGGTAGTAGTCAGAGGTACAGTTAAGGTCAAACAATCATTGATTCTGTCCTGAAAACAAAACTCTGCTCCCAGGGCAGAAAAAAATACATACAAATATATATATATATATATATATATAAGAATAATAAATAAATAACTAAAAAACTAATAGGGACACATTCAAACTCCCAGGACAGCAGTATGGCTGGGTATGCACCTAGGAACATGCACAACAGGTGAGTGTTGCAGGGAGGATCTTTTTTGTATCAGTCAGTAGCTGTCTGGAAACTTACTGGTTTCCACCTCAGCTTGGTCTCTGGTGTTCACAAACCTAACTAGTAAGAAAATTGGTACTAGATGAAAGGAAATTATACATGAGCCAGCAGTGTGATAAACAAATAAGGTGCTAAAACATTTCTGAAGGGCACCTGAGAACCAGAGAACAGGACAAAACAAAAGCACCCACAACAACAGACAGAGGTACACAAATTTGTTCACCATGACTGGGAGGAAACATCACTGAGGAAATAGCATACCAATTTAATATGCTGCAGAATGAGTGTACAAAACATTTCTGTTCTGCTATTGTAGCAACAATGAACCTCGGAAATTCTTATCAGAGTATTTTATTAATTCCATACTTTCCACATTTATGGGAAGAGGGAGGGAGGAAGAAGGTTTAGTTTGCAAGTCTGGGTATATTTCTAGAATGTGTAGAATTAGGAGATTGAGAAGCTTGCAAGATCATGACAGCTTGATACTGCCAAAATATTTCAGTAGATGGGGGAGGAAGAGAGAGAACTGTAGAAAAATAGCATGAAGAAAAATATCAGAAAAGGAGAGTAAGAAACAGTCTGTCAAATGCACCCTGACATCTAGCAATGAAATTTTGTTAGTGGTTTATAGAATCAGTGAAAGATCACTTCTTTTAACATACAATTTATCCTTCTCATTCACTGAAGTTTCAAACCCTTAGAGGTTCTTATTACACTTTCACTCTAATAATTCATCTGCCTTAAATGCAAGCCACATTAGTGTTACATTTTTAAACAAGCTTGAAGTGAAGGACACATGCTGAAACCATTAGACTGAAATTGCCAACTGCTCTGACAAATCACAAACTGCATAACACCACCAGCTACAGTTCACTGCCTGCCTTAGGAAACTCTTTCAAGCTTCACAGCTGAGCTGGTAACTTCACAGCCATGATTAGAAGATGACACATACACTGAGTAGGCATGCCTTGTTACCCCGCTTTCTCAGCTGTAGTACATGTATAGTTTTTAGCCACACAGGGAGAAATCAGGACTACATACATTTATTTTAGAAACAGCTAAACTAACCGACTCCAAAACAAGTGTTCTTAAAAGTCACCTATGTAATTTTCCTCTATCACAAAGAAAAAAAATGAAATAAATGAACATAGATGCAGTTCAGTTTGTTTCACAGCTCCTTCAACATTTAATTTGGTTTCTAGTTAAAAAAAAAAAAAAAAAAAAAAACTGCTTAAAATGTCTACATGCTTCTAGTGCCACTAAAATCTGAACATGATACAAATGGGAACAGGCACATCTGAAATACACATCCAACTGCCTAATTTCAAAGAAAAAAGGAGGAAAATGAATACATCAAGTAAACACAACCTTACTAAAGGCAAGGAGAAGAACATATCGATATAGTCCTGCATCACTTATGCAATAAAAACTCTGCGAAGTCAGTTATATTTAAACAAATTGAGAATGCAACAACAGTTGCATTTTGCCTCATCATCTTGTAATTGAATTGGAAAAAAAATGTTATATATAAGTTATACCAATTAGTTATACAAGTTTAATAATAATATATCAAGACTTCATTCCAATAGCTGTTTATCTTTTTTGTTTGTTTGTTTGTTTTTGTAGCATTCTGCTAGTTAATGCAATTCACAGAAGTAGAATACAACCAGGTACAAAACACTGCATTTCAAGATGTGCAGTGAGTTCTGGATTTACTCACACTTTGTATGCTGAAAAACACATATAGATATCATGCTGTTACAATCCCAAAAGAAGATCAGAAAATTGGCAATAGAGTATGTGTTGAAGAGACAAGTCTCTTTTGGCCACATCAGAAACAGCTTTAAACTCTATCAGAATTGGATAGGCATTTACATTAAAAGGATCGAAATCCAGAATTTCAACGAATAGCAAGAGGAGGCAGACATTATTACTACCTCTGTAGAATAGGAGGAAATGATTTTATTTATGACACATACATAACCTAAAACAGCATGATAAGGTTCAAAGTAATTTATGATTTACAATAAAACTGAGAAAATAGTACTTAATCTGCATTAGCATTTCCAGAAATGGGCCTAGTAAATATGCAACCTTATTCACAACATAATCCAGAGCTTAAATGATATAATCATAATGTGAACTTAAAAAAAGAAACAAAACAAAACACAACTATCCTCCTGGATTTGCAGTGTATAAGCTAGCATCAGTCTGAATTTGATGGATTAAAAGTTTGTTTAAAAGAATGAATCCAGTTCTCAAACAGAAGAACAGAACAAAACAATCCTCCCCCCCCCACACACACACAAAAAAATCCCACAGCTGAATAACAAATGTGGCTTTTACAAAGCAAGACAGTGTATCAACAGTTTTGCATGTCAAGATAAAAATGGAGCAGGTGGTAGGCTAGAGCTGCTGAATAATCAACTTGATCTGATCAACACTCAGTGGGCAAAAGCCAAAGAAAACGTGTTACTGTTGGCAACAGCAGAAACAAATTGTACATTTAAACTGCATGCTATTTTCAGGCAATATTTCTCTAATGGAAGTAATTCTAGCCAAAAGAAATAAAAAGTGTTTAAACAGAGTACTGTGTAAAACTTGGGAAATGAACTGTGGAAGGAAAATGATCTTCTATAAGCAAATGGGAAAACAAACAAAGTTGTTTTTTTTTTCTCCCCATAGAGGCAATAAATACACCTGCTGTAACAACCACACCGGAAACACCAAAACATCAACCAGTTCTACATCTAGCTTTGCACTGGTTGGAAATCATGACATTACTGTTGGAAATGAATATCCCAAAGCTATCCTAAATAGTCTGTGGCTGTATAGGGACTGTAAGAAAGTAATATTTAACTATAAAACCTATTGATGTGCAGAATTTGTGTTGCCAACCTTCCTTCTCAAAATGAACTTCCAAGGAGCCAGAGGGTGCTGTTGATAGCTATGGGAGTGAAGCATTCTAATGGGATGTAAAAATCATTAATTTCCTCCACATCCCTATTAAAATAACATAAAAAATTACCGTGTAACTTTAAAACTCATTATCTATAAAGTAAACTGAGCTATAAATATATGTAGGCCATCACTAAGATTCCTCGGTCTATCATTCCCAAGTCCATATAATGCTTTATGTGCTCCTTGTAGCACACTGGAATAATTAACCATGAAGCATTCAGAAGTAAATATCTGAAAATTGGCTTTAGACCCATCTTCTTGAAAAGATTTAAAAAAAAAAAACAAAAAAACAAAAAAAAAAAAAAAAAAAAAAAAACTCAGTACCCTTCTCATGCTCTTAAATTACTACCTAACTTATCTTGTGCTCTTTCTCTCCAAATATATACCTAGAGAAATAGGTATATATACTCCTTGGAGTCTCTTTCCTTTGTTTCAACTCTTTACTATTTGGTTTACAGCTTTTACCCTCCAGTCAGCTCTTCCAATTACCTCATCACTTTTCCTGGTCCAATAATAAAACCTGATCATTCAACAGTTTCTGTCAGTAGTGACCTTCCAAACTTATTTGAAGCACTTTTATTTCATAGATCCCAAAATTCTGTTGCCTAATGTCTCTTCGTTTGTTTTTTTTTTTTTTTTTTTTTTTTGTCACGAGCAACCAAAATTGTCCCAATTCAGGGAATTACGTTTCATTTGTTTTATTGACAATCAATGCAAACTTCTGATTACTGATTGTTGTCTTGAGAAATCTGACAATGAAATGCTTCAGAAATGCACCTCAGCTTTACTCAGGATGCCCCTCCATAAAGCCTCCCATCCACTAGCTGCCCTCAGGCCCCATGATGAAGGTGCCACAGAAGCCTGTGGTCAGGTTGTAACATGTTCCTTTTCTACTGCTGCTCCTGGCCTCTCACTCAACAGCTCCTCCACAGGAAGCCCCATAGGCCGCAGCCCCTCAGGGGACAGCACTGTACAGGCCGGGGGTCTCCTCACCCCCACTCTGCCCTTCTCTTTTGCCTCCTTGCACTCTGCAGAGCCCCCTCCCTGCCTGTGCACCTCCCAGCCTGGCCCAACAGCCACCACCTGCTCTACAACATCTTCTGGCAGAGGCGTCCTGGCTTCCTCTGACTAGTTCCAGTTGGGGCACATGGGCGACAGCCGTTCTATCTGTTGCTGAGCCAGCTGGAACCAACAGCAGGTGGCACAGGGCAGCCCTGAGCTCCTCATCTAACAACACAGTCATCCAGGTTTTTCTCTTTCCTTCTCTTTTACAGAGACCAATCATATTGCATAACCATTTTCAGATGTAATGTCCCATAAATCCATCACCCTTCTGACGAACTATGGTTTTTCTTCCTGTGAGAAACAAAGTCGTGTTTTTGCAACAACTCCTTTATGATTTCACCTGCAACATAATCCAGATCTCCTTTGCTTCTTTTTTATTTCAATGATTCTTCTAAACTTTCTGAAATGTTTTTGAAAGAGACAGTGCACTCCCAGCCTTCTCTATACTTATAGGTTCAAGTTTTTACTTTTAGGCATTGCCATGTGATACTTTTAAAAGCAATTCATGTCCTTGGTCAATTGAATTCCTCTTCTAGAAACGTCTACATGGGATTTACTTTTTTCTTACCCTCCAACAGCAAACTTTCAGATTCTAAAGTAAAAAGCACATGTAAGAGGTGAACTCTTAAACTTGTGCCCTCTAGCTTTCTTCAGTCTATTTAGCCTCTGTAGTATCCTCCCATTTGCTTTGAATGTGGAAGAAACTCAGCTCTTTTATGCTCCCAACCATTTCTGTTCCATCAAGTAAAAGTCTTCTCTTAATTTAGTTGCGAGGTTGTAAAACAAAAATTGCTGAACCTATAACATGAGAAGTTTTTAGTGGATGTTACAAATTCTCATCCAGCTCCAGGCAAACATAAGGTATATAAATATTAAGCATATATGCATAGGGATAGTTATTAAAAGATCTGTATTAGTATATTAAGCATTTCAGCAAATATGCAAATATCTCTCGGGGTTGCCAAGTTCCATAAAAACTTTTCTCTTAGGATGAAATGCTGACCCTACTGCAGTTCATGTGAGGACTTGCACTGTCTTCTCCGAGATTTCCCTCCTGCTGTCTCAAGCCCTGTGCATGTGAGATGATGAAATTTATAACCAGAGCTACTCTTTTATATTCATTGATCACTAATAGTCATGAATTGCTTCAGCCATTATTTCTCTTCAGCATCTCTTGTCATATCTCTGTCATATGTCAGATAAAAAACAATTCTTTCTTTCTAGGCAGTACAGTGCATTTCTGGGTATTCTTGTGATTATGAAAAAAAAATGTAACCTGGTTTAGGTTAACATTTGCATGTTAAATAAGAGAATTAATTCTATAAGATCATTGAAATAGTACGTGAAATTGTACGTGAAAAAGTATTATTTTTCAATTCAAAACCTACAGATTAAAAACTAATGTAACATATTGTCATGGCTACAGAAGTATTTAATACACTTTCACAGCCATTGTGAAGTAAGTTTTGTTAAGGGTATTTCCCTTAAAAAGGAAAATAAAGCAGAGAGGTTAAATAATTTGACCAAAATCACACAAAGCTATTCCTCTTCCCCCCCCCCCCCCCCCCCCCCCCCCCTTTTTTATGATTCTAAAATCTATCTAATTCTATCTAATCTATCTAATTCTATCTAAAATCTATCTCATCTATCTGATTGACTGGCTTAGTGACTATAATGTTCATTCTTGAATCACCACTCAAATCACAATTTCCTTCCAATTAAAAAAAAAATAATAATAAAAAGAGAGTCTTTTCTAGTGTTACCCTCACATGGTGACACATTTGAGAGCTACTACAAGCAGTTTGGGTTGATCAATGATGACTTCCACCAAAAGGTGTTTAATTAGGATGTCTCACACTTTTCTGTGTATGAAAAACTAATTGCCACCTTCTAGCTCAAAGAACACAATCAAAAAGCATTATCCCATCTCAAAATTGCCTGAGCATTTTCTTCATGTCATTTGCACATCTGGTGTTACTTCATTTTTTATAGTCTTGTACGCTTCTTCTCTATAAAGAAAATAAACTATACAAACAAGTTTAGCATCCTGTCAATAAGTATGTTTTCTTTTATTTCAGCTAGACCTACCTACTGAAAATTATCATCTGAATTAAATTGTGAACAGCAGAAGAAACACAAGAAAGCTAAAACTTAATTTTATGTATATATATATATATATATAAAATAAAAAAGGAAGAAAAAAAGAAAAGCAAAACCAGACAGACATGTTAATAATGTCATAGTGCAAGTATACCTTAAAGCAAAAGATGGCAGTACCTCAGCAGACTGAAAGTTTGAGGCAGCCAGCTCAGCCTTGTGCCTTTGACTGCAATTGACCTGAGTTACACTTAACAAAACCTCATGGATCCTGCCCACAAGGAAGAATTTATTCCACAGTCCTGTTTAACTGGTATGTTACATGGCAGAGGTGATATTCAGAAGTCAATCTGAATCTTAAATTAAGAGATCTGAAACATGAAGGACTCTGGTAGATTGTTAAAGGTTTAGATTTTTTTTTTTTTTTAATATACAGAAAGCTCATTTTAAGATTATTTAATTATTTATTTAAATCTTGTTAGGCTTATATTCTCAAGAAATACTGGAAAACAGATTAATTGTTTTTGGTAAGTGATGAAATGCTGATCCTACTGCAGTTCATGTGAGGACTTGCACCGTCTTCTCTGAGATTTCCCTCCTGCTGTCTCAAGCCCTGTGCATGTGAGATGATGAAATTTATAACCAGAGCTACTCTTCTTCTGTATTCATTGATCACCAATAGGCATGAATTGCTTCAGCCATTTTGGTAAGATGAAACAAAGATTTGACCCAGACACCTCATTAACAAGGTCATATCTCAACCATTTTCTACCTTTCATATCTGCATTGATCCAGTAATACCAAAGCTGTCCTCCCGCTAACCTTACAAAGTATTACCCAAAGTGGAAGGAAAGTATTTCTTTTCTTTGCCTCTTCAAAAGTGACTGAACTAGATTTGCTCAGATATGACAAAAATATTCAGATGTAGGCACAACTGTATCTGGGAAGCACTGATGCAAATCATAGAAGAAGAAAGGAGAGCCTTAAGAAGCAATCTTTTTGCACTACTAAGATACATTTTTCTCAGCTTTCTCATACAATGTCTCAATATTTGACATTACTCAAAGTGTAAAGGAATTTCTAAATCCAGGTGTCTGAAGGTTTTTTCTCAACATGTAAGGAGTCAAAAAATTTGATGTAGCTATAACAAGTCATTATAAAATTTTGACAATATTAGCTATAATGGTTACAGTCAGCACATCTAGAGAAAACTCCACTATCCGTCTAATCTGTAATAGTAGGCTATGGACTACGCATAAAATTACTTAAGCAAGAAAGTCACAAAAGAGAATGCTTAATGATTCAGGAGATTAAAAGATATTGCTCTTAGAAGCAAATCATGATATTTTGAAAGTAGGAAGAACTCTGAAATCAGAATGATCAATTTAAGTAGTCTACAAATTTCCTTACTTTAGGTAAAGAAAGGTGTTGGGTTTTTTATTAACTTATTATTTAATTTCATTTGCTTCCTAAGAGTTCTAGTCAATCTAGAATAGTGAATATTGCCAAACATGCATTTTGCTTCAATTTAAATGTTTCATAGCATTTAAATAAAATGAAATTCTTGTTAAACTGAATGGTTTTCCAGGCTGACGGTTTAAAAATATTTAAGCTTATTTCAGGGGATGGACATCTCTTCAGACTAATCATCTGATATATTTCATTTGCAAACAGAAAAAAAAATACATTGGATAGGCATACTTTCTTTTATACAGAAAGCACTAATTATTCTTTTCTTAAGCAATAATACTTACCGTAGCTTAGGAGCTGAATCTTAAATATATATTTTAATCTTCATATTTTAATTTATATGTTAGTATTATCTTCCATCTTATCATAAACCTAGTCAAAAGTCTCAGAAAGAAAATATTTTCCAATATGGAATAGAAGGTTATATTTGCTAATTCTTGAAATGTTTACTTTTCAAAAATGCTGTTTCTAGGTATAGCACATTTGACACTGTCACAGAAATACTGCTCGTTCTGCTTTTTAAACAATCAAGTTGTCAGATTTGTTTTAAATATGTTCAACACAGCACTGTACCAAAATTCCCTCAGTCTTAACATAGAAATTAGATTATTGAACAGATTTGGTTTTCTTTATTTTTGCTAGTTTTGGTTTTATTTTTTTTCATGGAAATAGCACTGATTGGATGATACAATGAATCCTAAGCAAATTCTGTAACTGGTGCAGAACCTGGGCACACTCTGAGGAGGGGAGGAAGGTAAATCTAGGAAGCTGCAGTAACAAGATGGTCATGCCATACCTCCTCCCAGGTATATTCAGGTATATTCTAAAATCAGTGGGATTTATTAGAACTATACTGCATCTATAAACAACTGATTTCTAGCCCAAATATTATTTCTCACAGATTTGAGATCTCTCAGGACAACAAATAAAGAAAGAAGTACTGAAAAGAAGAGAAAGAAGCTGTGTACCAGGTAAAGCTTTACATGTAAACTTTTTCTACTTCCTTGAAATAGAGGAGATAAACCCAGATCCAGTGTCCACTAGAACTTAGATCTTTTAAGAGACCAACTTGAGGAAGCCTGTAGCAGAAAGCCCAGAAAGTTATTTACTGCAGAGCCATTCCTCATTCTACATAATTATGGACAAAATACATTGTTCTGCATGATAGGCCTGTAACAATTTCTTCTTGGAAATGTACTCTCTTGTATGAGACAAAGCATCTGAAAATATAGCCAGAAAATAAAGATAGATTCTCAAATAGCATAATTCTACTGTTGTTCAATGTAAAATACTGAATTACTGTTTTGGGGGTAAGTCCACATCATCTAAAAACTTAATGTAAGGTGTAAGGAAATTTCAGTACAATTTCATCTACACTATCATTATTCAGTTTTTCTCCCTTGTCAACTGCAATTTCACATTCTGCATTTAAAACTATATCATCTCTAGGCATATACGGATTTCATGTTTGTCACAGAGATTCAATGAACCATATATGTTCATGTGTATACAATTATGTTTCTATCTCAGACAATGTATGTGTGCTAACATATCTAGGTCTGAGAGATTAACAACAGCACTCCAAACTACCTAGATTTTGTACTTAGAATATTTTTTTTTTTTATTATTATTTTTTTTAATGGTTGTCTTACAAACAAGTACTTCTATGTATATGTAAGATAATCCTTACCACTATGTGTGTAAACAAACAGCTCCATACAGTAAAGAATCCTATTATTTGTTGCTACAGCACATGTGCTCAGTCTCATTATCATCCAGAAGACCCAGTTCTGTGTATACACCACAGAATTTACTGCAGAACTGGAATGTAGCAATACAAACCAAACTTTTTATGCATATGAAGCCCTGACATACCAGAACAGAATAGAACAGAAATTCCTAAAGAATAAGTGTTCAAACAGTATTATAGCACATCCTGAATTGTAGTGTATAAAATAGCCCAAACTTAGCTGATTTGATTTTCTTCAGTTATTTAAATCTCATTACATATGCCCTATTTAATTCCCTCTCCATTTAAATTGATATAAAACATGAAAAATCCTGTAAATAATTTAGTGTGAAAAAATATACAAGCTAATTAAAAGCTAAAACTTGAAACCCAAACACATTGTAAACACTTTTCTTTTTAAGAAGAGATAACTTTTTTTTTTTTCATTTTTGAAGCTGTCCTTTGTTTTGTTTTGAAGAACCAATGAGATTTTGTAGTATACTTTTACAGAGTAAAACTGCTTACAAAGAAACCTTTAGGTTTCAATTCCTTTGATTTCATATTACCAACAAGGGTTTGGTGGATTTTTTTTGGTTTATTTTTAATGCTGTTTAAATTATAATTAAATGAATAAAACCTACATGTATTCTTTACCATGCAATGTAATTTTCTGTAATTACAAATTAAAAATGTCATCATGATTATTAATTGCTCTCTTTAATTGTAATTTGAGCATTTGAATGCCACCTTACAAGATATTACTGAGGTCAGACTTTGGTGGCAGATGTCAGTGGGAGGAGTGGAGGGGACAGGAGAAAGACGGTGCATTAATGCAGCAGCACTTTCCATCAGCAGATCCATGTGCCACAGACATGTAGAAGGTAATAATTAAAAACAAAAAAATCCTCTCCTTTTATTCATGAGTTGCACTGCTGTATACTTCACTTTTATGCCCAACAGATCTTAAAACAGATATTCATACATTAAGCTGTTCTTGCTCTTCAACAATTTTCAGGTAAGATCTTCCTGAAAATATAATAAGTGTAACATCTAATTAATATTTTACATTCATTTGTATTATCTACTTTCAAAATGATGAGAATTATCCAAATAAGATTTATGACCTTATGTTAATCTGACTGAAACTGCATCATGTTCATTTTTTTCTTCCCCCTTTTTTTCAGAAATTTCAAAGTAGCTTTTTTATCCCTCAAGAGACCTGTTTTCAAATGCACATTAAGACACATACTGTTCACATTCCTGTTCCCTGCCATCTGTGGAGATCTTCAAATATTCAAAACACAGTTCCAAAGGATTCCAGTTCTATTTCTACTATTTGACATTTTTATTCCTATTCTTTAATAGTTCAGTCATTAAATGTATTAATGAAAAATCTCTTTTTGAAATATGAAAAATGAGTCATAGTTTCTGGTAAAATAAAACTGTGTTTATCATTTCAATGAAATAAAGAAATGCTTAAGTAACATGATTCCAAATATCATTATTCTTACTTAGCTTCCTCATTAGTAAGATTATCCTGGAGACAAAGCTCTTCGTGAACCCATTATCGTCTATTATCCAAACTGTTCTCTGACTCTTTCTCTCACACATATACACACAAATTGTCTAGCCTATAAATCCAATTGTATAGAACCTGGCAACACCCTGACTTTATATTGTCAATTTGAGCCTTAGATCTGCAATGCGAGAAGAGACACCTGCAATTTTTTATTTAGAGAAGAGTTGCTTTGTAGCTTAATTAAAGCAGTGTCTGACAGTTCAGAAGATGAGAATTTGCTTCTTCTGCAAGGTCTGACAGCATCCTCAGCTTAAATGTGATAATGCAACTTATGCAAGAAACAGTGAAATGTAACATTAAACCTTATCCCTCAGCTTTATAGAATTCAACCTTTAATAACCTTATCTTTCTTTTATTTCCACTAATTTATTTAATACAAATACATGACTCCCAACTTAGGAAGGCTCTTTTAACTAGAAGTTTAAAGATATATAAATATATTGATATATCTATATAAATTTATTTATAAATATAAATGTATATTGTATAAATATATCTTTAAATTTAGATATATATAAAAGTATGTAAATATATTTTTAAGAGTGCCTGTAATGAGCTTAGTAAGTAGCATCAAAAACGAAGAGAATTACTTTCATATAGTAATCTACTGTACTTCAAATAGGGAGTCCGTACACATTTACAATTAAATATCAACACAGTAGTAACTCAACTATAATCCAAGTGGATCATATTTTTTTTCAACAGTTTTGTGTGTGCATGTGTATGTTTTGATTTGGTTTGTTTTAATTTAAAAACAGCATTTTTTTCTGAATGAAGAACTTGTATTGAAAGTGCACCAGTGTTGTCCAGAAATGGTCCCTCAGATCCATAGAATTATTAGTTCAAATAAAAACTATGGTGAGGAGAAGGAAAAAAAAAAAAAAAGAAACAGAAGGAAAAATAAGAGAAAGAGAGGGGAAATAAAAAGGAACAGAAAGAAAAAAGGGAAAGTAAGTACACATTTAAGATGAAGTGATCTGTGGATCAAACTTCAGATCAAAGACAAGAACTCACACCACAGTTCTCCCCAGTTCTTAAGATCTCAGTTAAAGGGTCAGCTGCAAAATAAATAAGATTTCAGTAGATTCATAATAAAGAAAAAAAGTTGTAAGTATGTATATGATAATAAGACTGACCTAGATCTGAAAATTATTTTGTGTTTTGGTCAGGCTAAGCAATACAATGTATTCTTGTGTGATACATGCATTCTTGTATCACACCTTTCAGGGTAATGCTGCAGTGAGAAGCAGCAGCTTCTTCCCTCTGGCATGTATTGCAGAAAAAAAAAATATGAACCTCCATGCACTTTGCTTCACTTCTCATATGAAATGAGAAGAGACATTTTTCGCTATTTCCTATTGCAAAGAATGTGTTTGCCTAAAATGTTAATCCTTACAGGTGTGGCCATGAATATCTTAGGGATATACTCTGGCAGAAATGGTGTCAATTACTACCAATTGACTAAAAAAGGTGCTGCAAAGCAACTATCCTATTCAATTAATTTTACTCCTTTTCCTTTCTCTTTTCATCCAGCTATCTGACACACTGGAACACTGAAAAAAAAAAAAAAAAAAAAAGGAAAAAAAAAAGAAAATGCTTTCTCTATTTTGTCTGTTCTCAATTTTTTTTTGACGTTTTACTTTTTTTTTTTTTTTCCCCCAAATTCTGTGATCTTCTAGACGACGCTTGTGCTCCTGAAATTCTTGCTAGCAAAAAGCACACCACTTTCTTTCCAGCAACAACAAATGTAAATAATGCTGCAGACAAATCCTTTTGGGTATCTGCAACCCCCATAACTTACAGAACCACTGTGTGTCCTGTCATGTTTCAAGAGTCAATCTGAGGGCTATACCAAGTGCTAAAACACCTGGCAAACTCTAGCGATGTGTGAAAGGTGAAGGTATCACTAGAACTACATTTTATCACGCTACTAACACAGTTTGTCATGGCACTGACATAGTGAATGAGGGCTTGACTCTGCTTATTCCCTTTCTTTCTACACTTCCTTTAGAAAATAATTGGTAGCAAGTTGTCAGCCTGCTATGCACTGCAATTCTGGCCAGTTCCAACCTGTCAGCACAAGAAAGCAAAAAGTCCATCTTCCTTACTCTCTACTTCTGCATAGCTTCATGAGCACTAGGAATTACCCTTGCTCTAAATGCCAGACAGCATACAGACACACATGGCTGTCAGTAGAAATACACATTCATATACTACTGATTTTTTTGCACAAGGTTCTCTTTTCTTAACATGCATGAATGGAGAAAGAAGACAGATTTAAAGTGAGATTAGATCATAATAAATTCACCATAATTGTTTTCTTAATGAGGTGTTTTGTTTATCAGGAAAGCAACTAAAGATAAAAATCACAATGAATCTCCATCTTCTCCTGCATAGTTTCTTGGTAGGAAAGCATCCAATGAAAATGAAAATGAGAGACGGAAGCTGCTCAACAATGCCGAAGGCATGCTCTCTTGCTTCTTTTTATTCAACAAAAGCTGTCAAAAATCCACATCTTCTGATGTACTTGCATTTAGCATAGGGGCTTGTCGATTATTTATCGCAGAGAGTTCTGTCAGACTAGGATTAAGATGTCCTAAAATTCCCAAGAGGGCAATTCATCATTACACAATATAGTGTGTGAATAATGGACACGCACAGAAGCCTCAGCTGACATGATGGCAGTGAATGATAGGTGAATTGAGGTCACGGGCTTGATGTGAAGACATTGGACAATGTATACCGAGGCTGTCAGTCAAGCCATTAAAAAGGAGAAAGTGCATGAATATGAAATAGCAAATAAAAAGACTAGCTTTTGTCTCCTTGTTCCTAATAGCTTAAAGCAAATAGATACTAGAGCTAATGAAAACGTGTGCTCCGTCTGCAAGTGTACTTCACACAGTGGCCGTTACCAGCAAAGAGAAATATCCTGAAAGTATTCAGTTATAGATTAATAAGGCCAAGAGTGGGCTTTTCTTTTGCCAGTACTAATGTTTATTTCTGTCTTTTCCACTCCTAGCATACTTATGAGAACTATGTTTCTGTAAAAACCTACATTTTAAAGTATAGCAAATTCATGTTACTTGTTTGTTTATTTATTTATTTATTATGTGTTTGACTACCACAAACCCATAACTCTAGAAATGCCATTGATGGTAAACTATTTCTCCAAACAGGACTACGTAAATAAAGTAGCACCTTGGAAAAAAAAAAAAAGTGATTAAAAGGAAACTTCCTCTGAGTTCAACTAAGCCAACAGAATTCTCAGTGTTCCAGTGAAAAGGGGGTCAATCCACTCAGAACCTCATGATACAATGGGAGAGTCTCCCTGACATGTCTTGACTTACCCTGTCCTCTGTGCAGTTAATACTCAAGTGTACCTTGCCATCTTGAATCTCATTAAGTCAGTGTTTTATTTATTTATTTATATTGCTGCTTCTCTCTTAGGAGTGAAGTATATGATTTCACCCATGACAAGGAAATTTCATAGATGTCTCTTTCCATAGAAGGACTGTTTATATCTGCTCGCTAATATGACTTTCAGCTAATGCTCCAGGTTGGAACATAAGCTAATGCACTTTCCGCTCAGTGAATTCCTTCTCTCTTTCAGTTTAATTTTTACAGTAACAACAATGTTCTTTATCTTGCATGTTCTTTACCACCAACAAAGACAGAAGGAAAGAAAATGTTGTTAATACTACATACAAAATAGTTTACAGGTTCTGTCTGATGTGCTATCCCTGTCATCCCACTTCATCCATTCATGCATTTTAATGATTTAATCTTCGGCATTAATAACATATTAAAAAATATTTAACATATTTTTCATTCAAACAAAAAATAACCTTGTGCTAGCATACAGAATAAAACGCTCTCTTGGACTGGATTCTCAAAATGCTTTTTTCCCACTATTGCATAAGTCAGCAGATCAACCAACCAGCTAGTTATGTCAGTTTATTTCTCCTGTCTTCCAAGTTACTGCATATTCAGTATAATCCAGTAGCAATCACAACAGGTCCCAGCTTTGGCTTCTGCAGCTACCTTCCCTTCAATTAATCCTATCAGACTTAAATCACAGCCTGCCTCCCCAATCCTCTTGTCTAAAGACTGTGGTCTCCACAGCTTCCACTCCCTCCTACTTAAGCAGGCCATAAGAATTTATTTTTCCAATTACTGAGGCACACTTTGCAAACTATATTTTTATGAACAAAATATCCTGTGCATATAGGCAGTCAAGCAGAAAAACTACCTTAATAAATGTATTTACACCTATAAACTCCCATTTTTCAGTACTGTATTAAATATTCTTATAATCTGTGTCATTTTAAAATTAATTCACTAGGCTGATCAAACTACTTTCAAATATCACTGACCATTTACTTCTTCTGCTCAGTAATCCAGTTCTCCTAAAACTAAAACGATATTCTAGATTTTTCAGAAATTTCAGCTAGATGTCACTTGGTTTAACATAAGCAACTAACTAGGTAAAACCAAGCTAACAACCAAAGATATGAATAGCAAAATGTGGAATAGATTGCTTAAAAAAGGGCAGTATATTATTTCCTATACCAGTAGCAGATTTAATATATATTTCATCATCTACCATTCTGAAGGTGATGTTTCTATACGTCATCTGATTTTACCAAAAAAAGGAGTGATAAACATTAAAAAATGTGTATGAAAATATAAAGCCTAACACAGTTCATTTTAAGAATATTCTATATTATTTTGCTGTTAGTTCTATAAATCTGAGTTCTTAATAATTTATATTTTTGAAATGTAATTGAAGCAGTCACTTCCAACGGATGAATGGCAAGCTTACATTTCAGCATATATCTATAAGTAGTTTCAGGTTGGAACATAAGCCAGAAAATGAAAAAAATATATATATATATATATGCCTGACATATATGTTTCAATGTTCCTGTAAGAGAAAAAATGAAATTTTAATGCAGATGAGCTTAACTACATCCTTTATAAAAACACATATTTATAATAGCAATGGCTGCACAAACAGGAAGTGAAAAACCCTATAACCTCATATGAAAGAAGTTTGTAGATTTATTTTACAAAGATACTGATGCTGTCTTCACATAGAAGTATAAAGAACAAGAATAAAACAAGCACTCTGAAAAAAAATCTGCATCTACTCACATGAGACATTGAATGGCACTGAATATATCACCATACACAAAATAAGTGATATTCAAGAAACGCTCAAGTCATGTAATGTATGGATTAAAATTACATTTCCAGGACTCTTTCATGTGCTGCAATGTTAGTAAAAGAGGGCACGAGAACTAAGAAGAAACTGTCCTGAATCAGAGCACCAACACCTGGTTCAATCTGAGCCCAAAGCATGGGAATGAGACAATATTGAAAGCATTTCTGTTTTGTGGCAACCTAATATAATGACCTGATCAGTTGTAAGAGTGTGGTGGTTTCACACTGATGGCTAGCTGAGCACCACTACCCTACTCTCTCACTCCCCCTTGTCAGGGTAAGAAAATATGTTGGGTGGGAAGCCATTGGGTAAGGACAAGGAGACCAGTTACCATTATAAGCAAAACAAACTCAGAATAGGGGGCTTATTGCCTACATTAATTTATTGCCTACTACTAATGGACTAGAACATTGAGAAACTAAAAGCAAACTTAAAAACACTTCCCCAACCCCTGTACACCCTCTTCTACCTTCTTGCCCTGAGCAGCACAGGGAAATGGGGAATGGAGGCTGTGGTCAGTCCCAAACACTTCGTCTCTGCCGCTCCTTCATGGTCACTCTCTGCCCCTGCTCCATGTGGGGTTCCTCCCATGGGATGCCATCCTTCCCAAACTGATCCTGCAGTGGCTTCACACAGGCTTCAGTTCTTCAAGAACTGCTCCAACATGGCTCCGTACCATGGGAACAAACTGCTCCAGCAGGGGTCCCCCATGGATCCCCCCCCCAGATCCCTTTTCCTGCGTGGGCTCCTCTCCACAGCGCCTGCTCCTGCGGGGGCTCTCCATGGGTCACAGCCTCCTCCAGGCCACATCCACCTGCTCCACCGGGGGCTCCTCCACAGGCTGCAGCGTGGAGATCTGCTCCATGTAGGACCCATGGGCTGCAGGGGGACAGCCTGCTCCGCCAGGGACCTCTCCACAGGCTGCAGGGGAACTTCTGCTCTGTGCCTGGAGCACCTCCTGCCCTCCTTCTGCATCAAAAAGCCATACAGTCAGCAGGTGATTCTCTTTCTCTATTCTGCTTTCATAAGACCCTACCTGGAGTGCTGCATTCCGTTCTAGGGCCTCCAATAAAAGAAGGACATGGCCTGTTGGAGCAAGTCCAAGGGAGGGCCACAAGGATGATTGAGGGGCTGGAGCACCTCTCCTGTGGAGACAGTTAAGGCAGTTGGTGTTGTTCAGCCTCGAAAAGGAAAGGCTCCGGAGTAACCTTAGAGTGGCCTTCCAGTACCTAAGGGGGACCTACAGGAAAGCTGGGGAGGCACTCTTTGTCAGGAAGTGTAGTGATAGGACAAGGGGAATGGCTTTATTTATTTATTTTTTAAGGGTAAATTTAGATTAGATATTAGGAAAAAATTCTTTACTCTTAGGGTGGTTGAGGCACTGAAACAAGTTGCCCAGAGAAGCTGTGGATGCCCCATCCCTGGAAGTGCCCAAGGCCAGGTTGGATGGGGCTTTGGGCAACCTGGTCTGGTGGAATGTGCCCCAGCCCATAGCAGGGGGTTGGAATTAGATGGTCTTAAGGTCCTTTCAATCCAAGTCATTCTATGATTCTCCTTCTGCACTGACCTTGGTGTCTGCAGGGCTGTTTTTCTCACATTTTCTCACTGCTCTCTCCCAGCTGCTGTTGCACAGCAGTTTGTTTCCTTTTCTTAAATCTACTTTCCCAGAGGCATAACCAACATCATACACTGGCACAGCTCTGGCCAGCGGCAGGCCCCTTTTGGAGCCGTCTGGAGCTGGCTCTGATCTGACATGGGGCAGCTGCTGGGCTCTGTTCACAGAGGCCACCCCTGCAGCTCCCCTGCTACCAAAACCTTGCCATGTAAGCCCAATAAATACTCCAGCATTCATTTGTAGAATTGCTCAAAAATAAGTAATCTTTACTGTCCCTTTTGTAACATATATTATATGTTATATTATATATTACAGATTTACACAGGGATAACAGCAGGCACATTCAAATGCCAAAAATTTCCCTACAGTACTTTCTATAAGTTTCTATTCCAAAAGCAGGGAAGAAAAAAAAAAACATTCAAAGACAAAATCTAAACTGTTTCTAACCTGAAGTTAAAAAATAAAAATAAAAATAAAAATAAAAATAAAAATAAAAATAAAAATAAAAATAAAAATAAAAATAAAAATAAAAATAAAAAGAAGATTTCATGTTTTCCAACTTTGATCCTGGAAATGACTAAACAACTTTTGTGAAATGTTTAAAAACCTGCAGCCTGACTCATTCATAAGGAAGGAGTTCAGAGAAAATGATTAAAATTTCTCAGTGTTAGAAGTAACCAAAACCAGATTTATGTCTTGAAAATATGCATGCCTCACTGTAGAATTACAACTATACATTTATTCTGAATTGCTATTTTAAAATAGCTAATTATAATGAAAAAAGAAGCATATGCAACAAATATCTACAAGTATGTGTTTTCGTCACATTTACCTTCAAAATCTTTACTGTTCATATTCTTTTCTGAATAATACTCTTGTGACATTTTAACACAAACAACTGAGTTACCTCAATTAATGTCACATTAAAATATATTTGAAAAATTCCCATTTTCAAAGAAATACAAGTTAATTCCTTTTTTTTTATTAATTCTTAGTTCTTCTTTTCTGCCCTCTGCCTCCAATAAGGAAAACTGGAGTCTTTTTCTTCTTTGTTTACCAAGATATATCCTAAGTAGCTTTATTATTTTTTTTAAACGTTCACAGTCATCATTGCATTTGTCTTATAAATATCCTTAAAAGACTTTTAAAGTTCTGTTGTTGTTGTCATTTATATTTTAAACACAGATTAATTGCATACATACCTTTGTTAAATCAACAAAGTATTGGTTGATGGAAATTATGAAAGTTCATACTGTCTAGAGCAAAAGTTGTTGTAGTCTAGAAGCCTGTCTCTGACAGGAATGAACTTTCTCATCTATAATAGCCTTGGATAAACTGCTTTTTTAATCCATTTATAATTTGACATCCACAAAAACCTACAGTTTAACTGTGTTCTGTGAAGAAATACTGAATGGACCAGATGATCTCCAGAAGTCTTTTCCAACCTCCACTATTCTATGATTCTACAATTTACTTTCAGATTAAGATGTGTTCTAGATGTTTAAATTCAAGTATTAGTAGAGATATAATTAGAGCAGTCATTGGATTCTAGACACAACTTCAAACGAATGTAGTTGCCCACCTGAAATTGGGCAACTTCAACCTAAAAGTGTGGATTTAGATATCTGTAACTGAAGCTGGATCTCTCCCAGATAACAGTTCTAGATCCAAACCTAGAAACATGAAACACCATTCTGCAAGAATGCATTGGGATTATTTAAGTCCCATTTATATCATATATGTAGATACCTAGATTTGTTCCTAAAAAGGATGACTATATGTCCATAAAGAGTGCTATTGTGTATCTAGGAAGAATGAGAATATTAATTCTGGTGGATTTAACATTACAGCTCTAGGGAAGCATTGCCGTATTTTTGTCTTCCCCTGTGATTTATTTATTTATTTATTGAATTTTGAGAGATTTTGGTCTTCTGACATATTAACTTTGATTCTAAATTTCCTACTCTGTGAATCTAAGAGGTAATATTGATCTGTGCCTTCAAAATTTACTTTCCATAGCAACCTTTGATATTTGTGATTAACTGACCATTTGTCACTTTCATTAAAATGAGTCATCCTCTAAACATTTCCTTTGTTGTTTTTAAGGTCTAATATAACTATTGATTTATTGTCAACACTTCATATCTTCTCTGTTAATAGAATCTATAGACTTTATCCTTCCTTATTCTTTTCTTTAATTGCCATCTGTGGATGTTACAGACACTCTATCTTGTGCACAATTCTGAAAGGCAAAGAGGACTTTTGTGATAACAATGACATTTATTTATTTCCTCACTCCTGTCTTTGTGTCTTGACATCTTTTCCCTCACAATGGATAATGGTTCCTTTCAAGAGTTAGAAGGCTTTGTTCTAAAGATGCTACTTAGTTTGAATATAACATAATTTTTGATAGCAGAGAGCTGCATTACTCTCAATCAATTCTAGACTAATTTCAGGAATAAAAAAAAAATAATAATAATTTAGCTTGGAAGAAACCTATTCTGGTCAGCTGCTTCAGTGCCCACTCCAACCAGTGTAAACTTCAAAGTTAAATCAAGTGACTGATGGTTATATCCAATTGTTATTTGATTTATCTCCAGGATGGAGATTCCAAAGTTTATCTGGGCAACCTGTTCCAGCATTCACCATTCTCCTTAAAATTATTATTTCTAATATCCAATCAGAATTTCTCATCATGCAATTTTCATTCATTACCTCTTATCCTTTCTCTATGAAAAACATCAACTGTACACTGAGAATGAATGAATCTGCATTTCAATAAACATTCCCAATTTGTTCAAAATTCACATTAAGCAAAATGCATCAAGGAAAGCATGCTTGCCACTTTGTGTGTATTGGTACCTTCTATAATATTATTTTAAGAAATTGCCTCCTTATCCTCATCATTCTCAAAATGCCCTATTTTATTCAATTAAGATTATTCAATTCTGTACCCTTTCAGAAGACAAATTCATTTCATTAGTTACCAAATAACTACCAATGTTGAAAGAAAAAATGCAGGTTTCATTAGATTTACTAGTAAGTTTCTGTTAGTTATAATATTTTTCTTTTTAGAATTTCAAAAAAAAAAAAAAGTTTGAAATATCAAAAACAGAATAATCAGGAGGAAACAGGGAATTTTTCAAAGACAGAGGTTTTCTGTCTTTGACAGAGTGTTCTGTTTTCATAGAACATTTCTGTGATTATCTCTCCATTGTAAAGAGAGACATACATCTACTGTTTATCCCAATTAAAATTTTATGGAAAGTCTCAAACTTTCTGAGGGTTTGTACTCCTAATTTATTTATTTATTTTTTAAATCTTACAGTTAATGTTTATGTATCTGATACAACACTCACTGAAGTTCACCATGTGAATTTGTATGAGTTTGAGATCAAGCATATGTACAGAGCACTCTAAGTAAACACAAGTTATACTTAAAGTCATAGTAACTGTGACTTCTATAGAAAATATTGCATACTCATTAAAAAGCAACTATTAAAAATACTATTAAAAACAACATTTCCAAAGAAACATTTCATAGAAAAATTAATCTAATTTAATTCTTCTCTCTCTTATTCACTGCAGAGTCAAAGTAGAAAATCTTAAAAAAGTCACTTAATGATACAACATAGAACCTTTCCATGGGAATTGACAGTGAAGATTTAGCATCATTTAATTTCGAAATCATAATGGATAATACCTATGTACCTTGGATAAATGAGTACTTTCATTAAAACTTTGGTTCTAACTAAACACCAAAGGGAATTAGGCATTGTAACACTTTAGCAATTTTACCCTTTTATTAGGCTCATCTCTTTTAAAACAAAGAATTTAAAAAGCAACTGAACAAATTTTCGTGGAAAATTATTTTCTGAGTATGTAATTCTGATTTAATATTATTAATAATTCTGATTTAATATTATTGCTGGTTTATGTGATAAAGTAAATGGTGATGCATAAATATGTATCTATATATTAATAAAACTCTAAGCAGTAAAAGTCTTCTTGTTACCTGTCAGATATACAATTGTATTTTAAAGAGATCACTCAGAACTTACTGGATATAATGCACAACTAATTTTTTTGTCTGCTCCATTTTTTTTTTCCTATAAGAAAAATAATTTAATTACTGTTCTTGTCTTACAAGTAGGTTACTTGTAATGCACATAGAAGTGCAGGCCAGGACTAGAGCTGGAGAGGGAGGCAACTGCTCTCTTTATGCATCCAAACTTCTTGGTATTTCAAAAGGTTACCACTTCTTCCTGTTGTTTCCCCTAAGGATCCCCCTTTCCACATCCTAAGGCTTACATCTACCTATGATTTTGAAAACTAAGTATCAAAATGTTTTCAGGGAGATGGGATAATATCATGATATCAAGGAAGAGGGATTCAATACCTCAATTCCCCAGCCTGCCTGACAGTCACAAGTATTTTACTCTCAAATCATAACATAACTGGCAACAGGGCAGAAAAAGAAGCAAATAGCTCTTCTACAGGCAACTTATTCCATAACTAACCATGACAGGATTCATATTCTAGATCATTACATTAAACACCTTAATAAAAGAAAAAAAAAATCTAAAAATAAATGAAGAAATTACAAATTCCAATCCATATTTCATACTGTGAAAACAGGATCTCAACAGATGCATATTTTATGAGAACAGCAATAAAAGTACAGCCAGTTTTCCATATTCATGAAAAGTGTTGCTGAAAAATATTCATAGTATTCATCTGCAGGAGAATGTAAAATCTCCCTATCACATTGTGTAACATTCTATAAAGAAAGAAAAGTAAAGGCTTTTCTTTACATGACAGTTTGTTCATCTAGTTTGCCTTATCTGGGCAATCCAGTCCTTCTCCTCTTCATCTTTCGGTGTTAGGCTATTTTGCCTTTACAGCCTGCTCTCAGCTTTGTGTCTGCAGCTACTGACTGGCAGCAGTACCCTTTCAAGCAGACACTCAGTGGAGTTATCTGAAGCATTTAATGACAGTAACTTCTCCTAAGTTTTACCTAATAATTGACCTCGAGGGTACAGTTAAACACTTTTTTTAACTTTGCCTTGAGACTCCTAGCTGCCCAGCATGCTCAATTATTGCCTCTAATCGGTGCTTAACTATTAATATGTTAAAGTGTTTGACACTTTAAAAGGACAGTGATTGAAATTGCTTCTTGCTGTGTGGCAGCTCGCCCAGGCACACAGGGCACCTCCAAGCTATGGTTCTTTCCATCATCTGTACATGGGGAGCCAAATACATTATCCCTAGGAGCCAAAACTTAATTTCTGGGTGCTGCTCGCAGGTTGAATTGCTGCAGTGGGCTCCTGGTGCCATGCCATGGCACTTGAATGCACAAGGAGAAACATTCCTGCATACATGTATATGCAGTCTCTTTTCCTACCTAAATGCAACAACAGGGCAACTCTGGTTATATGCCTATGGCTGCATATAGAATAAGAGGGAATTTGGTTGGTCAGACTGGTTGTCCTCAGTGTCCTCTAGCAATAAGGAAGGAGACTGATGGGAAGCACACTGTAGGGCAGACCTGACCTTTTGGCTCCTACCTGCACCATGTGTGTCTCTACAGGATTCAGAAAATTAAACCATGATTCTCTTCTGAATTCTGTCGTTGGTTTGCCACGAGACCTCAGACACATCACGTTACATTAGCTGAGCATTCAAGTTTCACTGAACTGTGGATTCAAAGTCCTGCTGCTTTTGAAGTAACATACATGAAAAGGAATAACTTTCAAATATAGCTATTACACTGAAGAAACTTCTGCTAGGGAGACATCAATTTTCCAGTGGATTTCAGGGACATGTGCAAGTCTGCTAATGACAGAGTAATTTAGCTTTTTACACATTCTTCAGCTCATGACATGAGCCAGCTGCAAACTGATTGTTAGGAGAAATCCCTGTGCCATCTGAGTATCCCATAACTGCCTATGAACTTTCTTCAGAAAAAGCTGGTGCCAGCCACTATCAGAATCAGGATACTACAACAAATAATCAGTGGACTCACTCAAAATTGGCAACTCCTACGTTAAGTTTTAGGCATGTCTTAGCCTGGCACTCTGTCTCCTCTACAGCTGTTATGTTAGGATAAATGGCACAATTCACTGAAGCAAAGCAGTATTTGTTTCCTTGAAGAACAAAAAAATGTTGTTATGTATGGTGGAACACCTTTCCCTTAAAAGTTGTATGCATTGCCAACATAACTGTATTTCTACCAGACTGGTTATTCAAAAAAGCTTGGTGTTTTCTTTTGTTGTTTTTTTTTATTTTCATGTGCCTCTAATAGGCCAGCACAGCTGTGGAAGCTGCTGGTTAGAGCCCTAATTAATTGTGTTTCTGTATCCCTCACTTGACAGCACACAAAGTGGAAATACCAGTGCATCAGCCAGAGCTCTTGTAACCCAGTCACCAGCCCGTCAGATATAGAAGTGTGCTGCTCCTATTCAGTCCTTCCATGTCTAAATTCCCTAAATGAGCCTCCGTGGCACAGTCAGCTGCCATCCACAGAATGACAGATTTTAAAGACAGAAAGGTCTTGCTTCAAGCAGACCAAGAGAACACAGTTGACATCTCTGCATACTGCTGTATTCACAAGGCTTTTCATTCACGGCACTCTTGAATGATGCAAATTAGCTGATGTTGGAATGCATCTAGAATATAAAGTTCCCCTCTAAATCTTCACAAACATTTCATAGAAGAAATATCTCTGCTCTGCACTATTTCACTATTGGTTCAAATAGTGGAAGTTGTGGCTTCTTTGAAACTCAGAAAAAAAGATATCAAGACAATTTGATTCCTGCCAAATATTCATCATATTAAAAATCTTCTCATATGAACCTGGATTTTGAAAGAAAATATTTCCATTCTAAATGGTAATGTATTGAGAGGAAAAAAAAAAAAAAAAAAGAAAAAGAAAAAGAAAAAAAAAAGACCCGGGTTCTTGGAACCGAGAGCTTTCTGTTATTATTTTAAGGAAGAAAAAAATATTTTTTACGCAAGAATCTCACTTAGAGAGAGGAAAAAAAAAAAAAGAATACTGAGTTACCTGTCATTTGCCAATGCTTGCAACACTGTTAAGAGAAGCTGAGTTTATCTTCATTTCAAAGATGAATAATTATCATAACTGTACATGCTTCTTTATTTATCAGTATTACAAATTATAGTTTCAAACATCATTTTTTATTGTTTCTCTTCCTCAGGTTTTTCAGACACAAAAGTAAGAATTATTTTTCAACAGTACTTAAATGTAACAACAATGCCTTTATGTGCTCCTACTAATTGTTGCTTTAACATGGTCTGTTTTTTTTTTTCCATGATTCTTATTCTGTCATTGTTTATTCATAGAACTGATTTGGATATTAGAAATAAAAGTGTTGTGTTTTTTTTGTTTGTTTGTTTGCTTGTTTGTTTGTTTGAGTATATAATGAATTGAAACAGAAAATAAACTATTATAGGACTATAGCCTGACAAATGAGCAACTACTATTAGGACACTGCATTTATCCTGTTCTTCTCAGTCTTCTTTACAATGCATATACATACTACACATACTAAAAATATTTCAGTAAATTAATCATCATCGTAGGGCCTCAGACAACAGTTTCCACATACAAACCAGAATCAACCCACATTACGGAAAGTGACCCAGTTCTATTAAATACTTCCCTGTATTCAAAAGAATTGTGTTCTGTTTTTAACAAAGCCTGCCTAATTCTAACCAGTTTGTTCTGTTGGAACATATTGATCCCATAACTTTTGGCTATAAACTTCAAATCCCATTAGAAGCAGCTATTAGGCTGGATAATAAATCAGTGTCTTGACAACAGTATCATATATACATCACAATAAAAGCAGCTGCAGATGACTTTTGGAGTCTGCCAACATGTCAACGAGTTATTTGAAGCAGACGACGATACCAACTCATGCAGCTGTAGTGGACTGACCTCTGCCAGGCCGGTCTCAGGGCTGCAGCTTTTACAGAAAGAATGCTTTCTCACTAACGTGGAGTGTAACAGAACTTAGTCTCTATCTAACTCAGGCAATAAGTAAATAATGCTTGTAAAACGGATGGGAGACAGAGGGACGAGAGGGGAAGTTGCCTTCCTGAGCCTTAGCAGCTGTCTGAATTCCAACCCAGACCAGTCTGTGTGCGGTCAGCTCCCAATGCTGGCAGGCAACGACAGTGTGGGGATAATGACAGCCCGCTAACCTCTGAATTTTATACTTCAGTCTGGAAGATCCTTTGCCAAATTCTGCAGGATATGAAGGTTTTTTTTATTATTATTTATTTTATTTTATTTTCCTTTTCCTTTTAACCTCTCCCAGTTCAGCAGAATATGCTTCTGACTCCCCAGTTGGAGTCAACAGGGTTTAAGCATACACATAAACATAACCCCATACTTCCTAAGAGACAGATCTTGAAATATGGAGGAGATTCAACACAAAGCCCTAAATTGTCAGTTCTTTGGGAAAGCAGAGTTATGTTCTCCTTTCACAGGAGCACATAGCACATGCTGGATATCTGATCCCTGGGGGTTCAACAGTAAAGCTTTATTATCATAAAGAACAATCCCACATGTCCAGTGACTATGTGATATAATTTATTGTTCTATCTTGCTTGATCCAGCTATCGCATTCAGTGAGTGCTTACTCTAATCAGGAACAGTTTAATCCACTCTATTGTGTTGTGTTGCTCATGTCTTCTTTGATCTTGCCACATTCTGACTCGCACTATTGTTACTTTCTGTTTCTTTGGGTTAAGGAAATGTTTTTTCTCCTTTAGCTGGAAATTGATGTCAGTGTAATGAATTACTTACACTGCACGTGTTAATATGGTAATGCTAGTAAGTCACTGCTGTATCTTGCACATCTCAGGAAAAAAAAAAAAAAAAAAAAAAAAAACCTTAAAAAACACCACAGAGAGAGGGAAAAAACACATCACAATTTCCCATTACAAGATGCAAAGAAAATCAGCGAAGCTTATTTTTGTCTAAAGAATGTCCCATCAGTCCTTAGTGATTTTCTATTCACAGCAGGTACTGTGTATTAAGCATCCAGTTTGAAGCATCTGTCAATACCTCAGGCTGCAACAAAGCGGCTGCTATTTATTGGCTAGCCCTGGCGGTAAGAGTTCTCTAGGGAAGCTCGGATATTACAGACTCATGTTAAAACTGCTACTGGAACAAATATATTTTTGCTTGGCTGCAATATTAAAAAGTGATGCCTGACCAGTAATTAAATAAGCTGCCAGATAACACAAAATGTGTTGGGCTAGTTAATGTATGCAGATGTCACTACAGAGAGTGATCTAGTAAACAAAACAGGAAACAAAGCACTAGCTCAACAAATTAACCTTTATGGGTTAAGCAGGCTGTGAGCAATGAACAGTGATAGGATTTTCTATTATTATTTTTTAAATCAAGTTACAAAAAGATCTCACTACTTTTGTCAAATAAGGTGAACCTGAGTGTGTCACTCAGGTTTCTGACCTCTAGTTGCCCCATGGCCACTCTACACCAGCCATTATCCTCATCTTTATATTTAAGGACTAACAGTCTGTTGCATGTGATGCTGTACAAACCTAGTGTAATTGGTTTGGGTCTGTCAGCATTTTTATTAGATGTTTTATTGTCCATGTTTGTCAGCATTTTTTGCATAATCAGCCCTACCTTTGCATAAAACACCTGCCGGTGTGTTTCTCTGCTTAGCTAGTCAGTGTGCCTGGAATGCCTCCTGGATTAAAAAATAAATTGATTAATCCATGTAAAAGGATATTATTGCTGTATCTAGACAGGCAGCCAGCCTTCAGCCTTCAACACAAAGTGGATGAATCATAGAAAAACAGAGAGATCTTTGGTACCATGAAATGGGTGGTTTGGATTAGGATGTGAAAGAACTTCTGTTTTCCTAGACATAAATCTAGGGTCTGGTGTGCCAAAAAGTGGGTATTAATACCTCTCACAATTTTAAGATGGAAAGTTTCCAAGTGTTTCTGTTTCTGCATATATACTAATATTAGGCTACTATTTGCCTTCCACATGCTTCAGCTGAATTCCTTAGGTTAATTACACGCGGTATTTATGAACATTCTGTGAACAGTTGTATGAAATAAATAAGTCTGATGTAAGTCATTCCTAGGTGCTTTTTCAAGAGACAGACTTTTATCATTACCATCTGCCTTGTCAACTCTCTTCAACTCATGCATTATTTACCTGCTAAGCCATGGTGACAGTGGTGGAGCAATAATGCTCTGTTTTGAACCTCCAGCTGCCATCTATGCAAAATAGGTTGAATGCCAAAGAAAGATGAAATATTCATGCTTTCCCTTTTTCTGTAGCTGACAACATCCTAATGCACAGAGGACTCTAAAGGCTCGGTATATTGGTCATGCATTTACCTCTTTCACTCAAAATATCAGAAAGTGTGAAGGGCAGAGTAGGTAGGACTTCTTTCCTAGTATTACTTCTTGCTATAGCAATTAGTCTTTAATTTATGGATTAATTTGATTTATTCTTATTATCCTCGTTATTCATTTAGTCTTTAATTTATGGATTTCACAGAACAAGTCAGCTTTTAGACAGAATGATGTAACATTTGCTTCTGACCTGACAGATACAAAATTCAAAATTACTGAGAGGTGTGCAGATTTTATCATGATGAGCAGGAGTTTTGTTGGTTTTAGTATTTACTTTATCTATTATGTCTTATGTCATATTCAGCAATCAAAACCATTCCAATTTTTCCTCAAATGTTTTCTCCTTGGTGAGATGTTTCTATGTGGATTTCATTGTGTCCTGGAGAGTTTCTGTGATACAGCAGAAGACGGCAGATGTGCATACATTTGTACCGTGAAGGTAGTTTCATCTTTCAGGATATCCCCCTCATCTCGAAACTAAAAGATTTAATATTGTACAAGTTTTCCCTACAAGAATTAAAAATTTAAATGCAGCTTTCAGTTGCAATTAAAATGTAGATGACATTGCTTCACCTTACCACATTGCCATTGAAAGCAACGTAGTAGTCTCAAACAAAATACATGTTTTGTAATAGAAACACATAGTCTACATTTAGTCTTTGCTTCCTAGGTGTTGGACACAACAGTATTATTGTCTTGTAATATTCTCATGACTATCTTATACAACACTATAAAACCTTTGAAGAGGTATCATGCTCTATTCTGAATTTATGGGTATGTTTATATAAAAGTTTTCATCTTCTAGGAAAGCCATGCTATACCCTGTTTGAATGTAGACATAATAGGGTAAACAGTATAAGAAAAACATAATATGTAGAGCGAGTTTAAATTTGTAAATGCACTCTGATATTTTTATAGAAACACTTAAAGTTTTATTTTACTCTTTCATAAGCAGAAAATGATCATATAATCATTATGTCACAAATAAATTTGTGACTTAATGTCACAAATGTCAGACAGATTTACTGAAACACTCTGATTTCATTTAGCCCCAAACGTCCCATTTTAAACTGTCATACAAAATTTCCCAAGTTGCTCCCACGGTGTTGGTACAAAATACTCTTAAAGGAGCTGTCAAGGTCTACAAATGTCAAACACAAGCCTGTAATGAAATATTCTCCTTGGAGATACTTCGTAAATGATGCCTTACTAGTCTTGTCTAAGCCAAAGGCATTTTTGAAAGAAATGTAATGGTTGATGATCAACTAAGAGTATGTTATACTATATTTACTTATATTGCTTAGGTTCATTATACTGTGAATAGCCCCCTAAAGTGCCTGAAGGAGTGGGTCATGACAGTCCTTTTCCCCCATATTCCTTCTGTTATAAGAAAATGTCACCAGAAGTATAAGTAACTGAGGAGAGATTTTTTACTTCCTTGGACTTGAAACTGACAACAGAATTTCTGATAGAGAGAAGAAAAGGAAGGTGAAGTGAAGAAGATAGTGAGGGAGCTCATTATGCCAAAAGAGTATAAGAACAGAATTTTAACAGTGAAAGCTGAAGTACTGAGGTAACAAGAGAAAGCTCACGAAGGTCAGGTCAGTAGATGATAGATATAATTCACCACTGCAGACTAAAAAGCAGGAAAGCTTTTAAAAAATCAGTGATAAAGTGAAGGAGGGAAGAAGGAAGGTTTGCTTCTAAAATACTCTACTGGCAGTTTTCAGTATATAATAATTGTATCTCTAGTGGAAATGTCAATGATTTATTTCCCAGTCAATACATTCAGAAATACAGAAAGTAAATAAATAAAACTTAGTTGCTCTAAGATCTGATTTCAATCAATAAAATGACAGCAGCTATCTGCAGAAATATAATATTGCAGATCCAATATTCACATACCAATTAGCATGCTGCTAAAAACTTAAACTTGTCTCTGCAATAACCACAGTGCATCTTAATTTATATCAGCAAGCATTTCAGAAAAACGCATAAGGCAGAAGTCTGATAACAAATTCACACAGAAAGTTTAAACACTCAGCAGTTAAGGGCTATTGAGTACATTTAAACTCCCTGAGTGAAATCCCCTGTGTATAACCTACTATGGCTCAATTGATTTCACTTAAGAGTTTATAGAGTCTGGCATTCACTGAAGTCAATAGAGCTGAACCATTTGGTATCATCCACAGATCTTGCCCTATATGCATAAAAAAGGGTCAGACTTTGCCTGCTCAGGTTCTGTACTGTTGAAACTATCAGCTTCTTTGGACTCCCTTGACTTACACTGGTGGTCCTAAAATCACCATCAGATTTACGTTGCCTTGCAAAAAAGACAGGTGCTCAAAACTAGTGTATTTTCAAGAAGACACTGGAAAGAAAATGTGTGGGGTAAAAAAAAATAAAATATTGAGGAAGCTTGAATCTCTTAACCTCTTGCAGTCCCCAGAGCAAGCCTCACCACTCCCAAACTAAATAAGCTTCTTCAGTCGTCTCACAAATTCTCTTCTCCATCTGCCTCAACATAACAAACCTCAGAAACACCCAGAAGAACTCAATCTACTGTTCTGAGTATTTATTTTGTGCCTTTACCTGCTTTCACAAGACATGGTAAGGCAGAGCCTCTAGAGAGGAAGTACATTTTTCCTGCTCTTTGGATCAGCTGAGCAGGCTCAAGGGGAGAGATGCTCAGAGTGAGCAGTGTTTGATGGCAGGCCACCAACTGAGGCAAGAGAGAGAGCATTAAATAGTGGTTGCAAAAACTCCAGAAAAGGCTGAGAAACTTCATTGAGGAGCAAATAGCAGATTGTCAGGCCTCAGAGACAGAACAAACTTGTTGAGGACCAGAGGGGACTAACAGAGCATCTGTCTTGCAGCTGAAGGAGACACCGAGGTAATTGCAACCAAGCATGGAAGCAAGGACTTCTCTCCAGGGGCACACTAGTCAGGGTAAGAGCTGTTTGAAAACCTTTTCCTAATAAAAAAGTTTTTTTGTTTTTTTTTGTTTTTTTTTTTTTTTACCATTGACGTATGAAATTTGACTTTTTTAAGCTTGGAAGTCTTAGATTTCTTTGGGGAACGTACTATAGCAATTAAAGATTAAAGTTGTAGGTACCTGTTCAGATTCTCACACCACGCAGTTGCAAGCAACTTTAAATATAAATAGGGCAGGTTGAAAAATCTTCAGTAAACTGATACTGCTTTTATAATTTCATACCTCTCTCCTTTAGAAAAGCTTTAGAAAAGGACCCCTGCTTGAACAGAACTTTTGAAGTTTCTTTTGCCACTACTGAGTCAGTCTGAAAGTCCTTATCTGTGATCTGAATCCTGAATAGGCAAAGGATACGGCATTAAGGAAACATTCGACATTCATAGTGACTAACTGGTTTTAAACCTTTTTTTTTTTTTCCTGTGTCACATTTAATGTGACTTTGGCCCTCTTGGAACCGTTCATGGACTATAATTAAATGGTTATAGTTTCAAAAGTCTCCTAACAGACCAATTAGTATGGACTTGCACTTTTTTTTTTCACTGATATTTAATTACATTCTTGCAAAACAAATATACATTTATTATATATAACAGACTTTTTTGTTTTAGTGAATTTTCTTTCACACTCTGCACTGAGATAGGCACAGAAAATCACAAGTGTTATGCCAAACTGATAAGTCACACAATTCTCCTGTAGACTATTGTAGATGATCTGGGAAAGGAGAACAAGAAATAAGGACAACCTGATGAAGTGCTGCGGGCTTATTTCTTTCATTGAAGCAGTGTCAGGTGTAAACTGTAACTTTGACCTGGAATGTACCAAGATCCTATCACATCTTTAAAATACTTTTAATAAAGGGCTTTTATCCACTCAGTGGATCTTATAACAACTGCTGAACTGGTCAACAGTTCAAGAAGGAAATTCTCATTTAATTCAGAGCCAACTTTTTTTTTTTTTTTTTTTTTAAAAAAAAAGTCTGCTGTTTGAATGGTAGCAGCTACATTGTGAACCTTAATTTATTTTACTCTGATTTTGATTTGTTCTTATATAGGGAGATTTTGACACCGAAGAAAAAATGACCAAGTTGCTAATGAAGTAAATATAGTACTGGTACACTAAGTCATAAAATTGTTAGCAATACAGATGTTTTTCACTGTGTATGTCTACTTATGTTTTGGGAGGGAATAACAAATTATAAAAGATAATAAAATAGCCTCTCTTTTATTATATGATCTTCCTAATGTTTAACTTCATAATGTTGTCCTTGGACTTGATGTTCTGATGCATTATTTAGATAGTGAGATTTCCCTAGTAACTCTGAAAGTTATTAATAAATGATCTCATTATTTAATCAGCTCTTACTTCAAAATACAATAATCCTTTTATTTCTCAATATATCACAATCAGAGGAGCAACTGATAATAAAAATAAAAAAAAAGAAAAAACAGATTGTTCAAAGCTTTGTTGATTTTCTTAATTGCTAGTAATTCTAAATATCTGTGTAGCAGTTCTCCAAACAATAGGAGTGAACTAATTTTTAAACAAAAAGTCTAAAAAAGTTGAAAGAAACTTTATAACACTTATATACAATAATAACAAGGAGCACTGGCATAATAAGTAAACACCCAGAAATACACAGGATGATAAACATTTATAACTCCTCCCTTTGCAAGAAATCAAAGGAACAAAGGAATTCTACAGGCAGCTGGCAGAAGTTGCAAAATCATCAGTGTTTGTTCTCGTGGGGGACTTCCCAGACATATCCTGGAAGCACAACACAGCCCAGAGAAAGCAGTCTAGGAGGTTTCTGGAGAGCGTGGAAGATAGCTTCCTGACGCAGCTGGTTAGTGAGCCTACGCGGGGAGGTGCCCCGCTAGACCTTCCCTTCACAGAGGACAGAGAAGGACTGGTGGGAGATGTGGTGGTCAGGAGCTGTCTTGGGCAGAGTGACCACGAAATGGTGGAGTTCTCTATTCTTGGTGAAGTCAGGAGGAGGACATGCTGGGTGGATGAGGGAAAGGCTGTGGATGTGGTCTACCTTGACTTCAGTAAGGCTTTTGACCTTTATTTTTGATCTTATGATGAGAGACTGAGGGAGCTGGGATTGTTCAGTCTGGAGAAAAGGAGACTTAGGGGTGACCTTATCGCTCTCTATAGGTACATTAAAGGAGGCTGTAGTGAGGTGGGGATTGGTCTATTCTCCCACGTGCCTGGTGACAGGACAAGAGGGAATGGGCTAAAGTTGCACCAGGGGAGGTTTAGGTTGGATATTGGGGAAAACTTCTTTACCAAAAGGGTTGCTAGGCATTGGAATGGCCTGCCCAGGGAAGTGGTGGAGTCACCATCCCTGAAGGTCTTTAAAAGACATTTAGATGTAGAGCTTAGTGATATGGCTTAGTGGAGGACTGGTTAGTGTTAGGTCAGAGGTTGGACTAGGTGATGTTGGAGGTCTCTTCCAACCTAGATGATTCTGTGATTCTGTGAAATCACTTCCTCGTTTACATCTCATATTAAACTGTACATCTGAACACAGACCTCACTCATTGGGAAATAAATGAGTTTACCTAAGTGATAAAAGACTAACACACCTTCTTCCTTAATCTGTTACCATCTGATGATGGACTACGTGTCCAATCAACAGAACAATGTTCAAACAGGGTAATCACTTGAAAAAATGTTACATTGTTTATTTATCCATATCTCTATTCCAAGAGTACCTTTGCTCTTTGGGAGGGGAGGACTGGACCAGATGTCATCCTGCCCTTCCTTCCACGCTAAACTATTCTATGTTTCTAAACCAAGCAAAGGTGTATATAACTGAACTTTAAACAACTAAAGCTTTAAGGTATGACCAAAGTTGAAAAATAAATAATGAGTGAACGTATTGCTTTATCACCAGGGGCTGCTTTATCATCAGAGGTTGAACTTCTATCTCAATTATGTGTCTTACAAAACCAGTCAAGTATTCTCTCTGGGTTATATAAAATAGTAACATTTGTCAAATTTACATAAACACTGAAACCTGTGTAACACCACAACCAAGAAACCTTTTCTTATTCCAGCTCTCAGCCCTAATATACATGTATGTTGGTGCTTCACACCTTAAAACAGAAGCAAAGTAAAACAATGGTAAAAGGTGCATGCAATTTTCAGGTTTTCTTACTTTTTGTTTTGAATAAATTAAATAGAATAAATTAAACAGAATAAATTAAAACCAAAACAAAACACAATTTCAAATCCATATATTTTTAATACAAAATCTGTAAATGCTCTTAAGCATTTACTGGGTAGAGCCAAATTTTAAAGTTTTACAACAGCTGTTCACCTGATGATTAAGTGAAAATAATATCACTTTCAAAACAAACAAACAAACAAACTAACTAAACTACCAATTTTATGGCAATGGCAATTTTATTTTCTATCATATATTTTAGATAAGGGTAATACTATTATCATTCAGTACTCCAGGTGAAATCCTACGTAAAGCAGCAGTATTTTTTCTTTCTCTTCATATGATCCTTTCCCTTACAGTAGGCTCACATGGTGAATTCTACAGAATGGTGCATCAAGTCCTGACAAGAAAACAGTAACTTCTGAATTTACCTTTTAGTACCTACTTACCCGTTTTCAAGTGCAACAACTGACCCCAAAATTCTTGTTTTTCAGTGTGTGTTCAATACTCTTGCTTTTCACATTTCTGTTATCCACACAAGCTAGAACAGGCTAGGAGATGCAGGAGCAGAAAATACATGCTATGCATGCAGATGGTTTGACACACAGATATTTTCATTAGTCAGCTACTCAAAGCCAGACCTTGGCAATGCACAGGAGAATAATTACAAAAGTGACAGTGTGCAAGTGCTACAGGAATGTGTGGCAAGATTTATGATGCATGAAAGACCAAACTGAGATACTAGGGGAGGAAATTAGCGAAGGTAATTAATGACATTGTTCCAAAACTCAAGAAGCGTGGAGATGAAGTAGCTTTCAGCATAAACCTCGTTTACCACCATGTAGACTTCCAATGCATGTTTTATATGTAGCTGGTTCCAATGGCAGTACGCCAGCTTTGGAAACAGCAAATGGAATTGATTCTTTAACAGCACATTTTATGACAAAATTATTTTATAGGATAATTGCTCCCCAATAACATTGGATAGGAGAGAAACTGGCAGTACTTGGTGCTTGTGGTGTTTTTTGTTTGTTTTTGTTTTGTTTTGTTTTTTCCCCTACTGGTGAATTCTATGCATTCCTTTAATTTTATAAATACCTAGGTAACAAACCTGATGGTGGAGGAATTAGCTACAAGGTAGGGAAGCTGTCTTTTCTTTCTGTATTTTCTTCTCACGCTTTAAAGAAAATTAACATGTTTTCCCTGGACATCTAGGACAGTATCAAACTATCCATCTACAAAACTTACTGACAGCAGAATAGCAGGCTCCCTTTTTTCAAACCCTGCCCTTACTACAAGGGGTGACATTGCTTGGCCTTCAGGCTATGTGATCAGGTAAGGAACACAAGGGGCTGATTCTGTACCTGCACAGTCACTGTAAGATAGAGTACCTCCACTTCCGTAATTTCACACTCTAGTTTATTTTTATGTTTTCATCAATACAAGACAAGAACATAATAAAAGGCCTCTCTCTGATCAACCAGCTTTTCTCAAGGTGTAAATTGGTGACTTTAGTCTGTGTTCAGATAATCACCACAACCATAAAGCAGCTGCTCTGAAGCATCTCTGCTCAAGAACCTGCTTTGGTGTTTTCCGAGAAATTTGTTTATTCAGCTTTTATGGACTTTGAGAACAAAGAGAGACCTTAATGTTGACTTCTGCCCATCCAAAAAGAACTGGAGTAAGATTAAAAACCACCTTGTACAAAACAAGTATTTTGACTGGTGGTCAGGAATGAGAGATTTCAAGTATGTAGTTAGCAAATTATTTTATGAATTGGTAATCCTTTTCATAAAGAACAGTCACTCTGCTCAGGTCTCACAATATTATTATTCAGTACTCTTCTATCAAGACATCAAGCAAATGCTCCAGTATTGACAGGTGTTAAGAAATACTTAAGAAATATGATCTTAATAACACTGTCTTCAAAAAACTTGCACAGTTGTCATACTTCAATTTCCTATGGTATCTCTTTAACAACAACAATGGACTATCACAGGAACGTAAACTACCACCAGATTCTGCCTGCCTGTGGCAATTATCACAACAGGTGAGCACCAGGGGGTTGCCCATTAAAAGGAAAGTTTGGGGTTCAGTTTTGTTTATGCACAACTATGAAGGGCGAAGGGCCAATGAATCTGTGACTATTGTAGGAAAAAATCCAAATACAGGCTCCCACAGGGGAAAAACAACAACAAACACTAATTTTAATTATTCTTCAGTAACTGATTTGCATAATGGGAAAGAAGTATCTTTTTACTTTCTTTTTCTTTTTCAGCTTCATGTTGGCCAGAGTTAAGTTTCATTTATCATAATGAGATGGACTAATTTGACATATTTTTTATGACATAATAGGATCATTTATAACAAGTTATGCTACATTTATGATGCTGAGCTCTATTTATGATGATGAAATATTAATTTTTGTCTTAAGGTTTGTTTTTGCTTTTGTTTTTGTTTTTGTTTTAAATTCTTTAATACCATTGAGTTATTCTGATTAAAAATGCATATATTAGTTTGCCAACATTACTTATCAAATGAAACAAATCTCATGACAAATGAGGATAGAATAGTCTCAATTCAGAGGCAAAAATAACCCTGCAGATGTATTAAGCCTTGTGAAATAGGCTTAGTAAAGGTTTAATCAGACACTCATTAAATATTACGCAAACAGAGCTGAACATAAATTGATATTGTGGCTTTGGAACTAAAGTACCTATTATAAATAAAATTCCCTGTCACCACATCATTTTTATTCATCTGTGATAAAACCAGACAATACTACTTTTCCACAACAATTAAAAATGAAAAGAAAAATGCTCAGTTTTCTAAAAAAAAAAAATTAAAAAAAATCTAACATTCCTTGTTCACACTGTCTCCAAGCTTCTATTCCTTTATTACTTAATAAAGGAACTTCTATTCCTTTACTACACCATTTAAAAATTCCAGTTTCTTCCTGATTATTACTAGGCACTTGATGTTCTTCACAGCCTGTCATAAGGGCATACATTGTTCATCCACTTTCTGTACCAAATACAGGATTTCTTATGTAGTTTCTTTTATGACCAAGGTACATGAACATAAGAAATGTATCTGGTGTTAGATATAATCATCACTGATTAAACAAGGAAAAAACATATGTAGACTTTTATTTAGGCTTCCTACGCTTAATTCTTTTACAACTGTTTATTAATAAACTGGACAGGAAAATCTTACCTGAAAAGCTAGAATTTTATTTTATTTTCAGTGAGATTGGGTAATGTGTGGCTGATAAAACACTGCAAACAAAATCAGTAAATAACATATGTTTATAGAGAAAAGAAATTGCCTATTAACTCTAAATGAAAGATTGTATCAATTTAATTTTCCCATACTTCTTGACAATGATGCTAAAACGTTACATGCTCCTCAGGTGTTCTGTAATGCTCACACAGTGAATTATTTGAGTCTAACAGTTTGTTTTCACAGAATACTTTTGCTTCCAAGAAGATGACTGTACTGCATACAATGCATCCAACTCCTCCAAAGCCATATGGTCAGCCTTAGATTACAATTTCATCAGCAGCACCACAGCAGGACAGAATACAAACCTCAGACAGAGCTAGGCTTATTTCTGCCTCCAGAGACATGCTCCGAGCTGGGTTGGCTTGTTTGTTTTCCTCGACCTTTTGTCTACCCCATCTTAAAATGTAAAATAGCCCCAAAACATAAGAACCTTAGGCTGTGGCATGTATTGTGGTGATCAGTATGGGTATTTGATCTTAATCACAGATGCTATTAGCACAAATACCTGGCATATTTTTAGCACCAGTTCTACTGTTCAGATTCAGTATCTCCTTTGTAAAGAGTACATTTAGTAAGGTTTTAAATGAAGAGTAAGGAAAAGAACATATTGCAATCACTGATAAAGCTGTAGTAAACAGTACAAAAATCAATAGAATTTGTAAGCTTTTGGCCCTACATTGAGCTGTGTCCTGAAGCACTAAACATTGCCCTGTCGAAGCTTCACTCTTCGCATGGTTGTGATTTGATCTGAGGGTTAGGGTAAGGGTTAATGCTCTAATTGTATCCCTACTAAATTAAAAAAAACAACAACAACAACAACAAAAAAAAAAAAAAACAACAACAACAACAACAAAAAAAACACATATTCTAGAGATTTTCTTTGGAAACTTTGTACCACTTATTTTTAGTTTCACTTCTTATTCCTCACTTGTTTACTTGCAGAGTTGTTCATTGCTAGCAATGTCATCCAACTTATGCAGAGCATCACTTTACAGCAGATGAAGAATTCTGGACTATCAACTACATGTATAATAGACATCAGGAAGAGGTTCTTCACCGAGAGGGTGGTTACACAATGGAACAGGCTCCCCAGTGAAGTAGTCACTGCACCAAGCCTGTCCAAATTTAAGACGCATTTGGACTGTGCACTTAGCCACATGGTCTAAAATTCTGGGTAGACCTGTGTGGTGCCAGGACTTGGACTTGATCCTTATGGTTCCCTTTCAACTTGGGATATTCTATGATTCTATGATTCTATGAAAATTCAGCCTATGAATTAGTAGTCATGCTGAGTGAGATGCTATCTGGGAACCTGGCTTTTTTAGTCATTTTCTTTTGCAGATCTACCTAATTCCCCCCCCCAAAAAACACTCTATTGTTAAAGCATCTAAGCATCTAGAAAATAATCTCTCAAATCTAGTTATAATAGATATTCATTATTGACAGATTTTTATTTTTTATTTTTTAATATTGATTAAATAGCTCATTCTAGGATTTAATTTTTAAATGATTTACAATATTTTTTCAGACAAAAAGTAATAGATGATAAAGACTTACACCAGAAGTCTGGTTTCAAATTAAAACCAAACATTGCCTGAAACTTCAGTGTCCTTTAGAAACATCACCGTGTAAGCTATGCTTATGAACAGACACACGGCAAAGTTCAAGTCAGCAACTGTAAATTATCACATTACATAATTTTAGGGATACTGTTCAAAAATTAAATTTGTTATGCATTATTATCAACTTGGAAAACAGCACAGAAGAACATAGGATAGCAGCCTACAAAAACATAGCTGACACAGATGAATGGAGACTGCTTGATCTCTGTCTGTTCCGATACAAGCTAAAGGTAGGACGTTTCAAAAAAAGAGAAGGAGATGCTTCTTCACACAATGCTCAGGCTGCAGAACTTGTCACAGATTACTGAGAGAGCTAAACGTTTACATATGTTTAGAACAGACTGACATACTCTTGGAAAGGAAGTCTACCAAGGGTTATTAATGCAATTAAAGCCATCTGCGACCAGGGAATTCCTGGATTGCAAACTCTTGGAGAGCACTTTGAGGACATACCACTGTGAGTGTCCTGTGTTTGTTCTGTTCTTACACCCTCTCCTGGCCATCTGCTGGATACAGGCTACCGAGTGATAAGACTGCGGGTCCACTCCTGATGCTGTTGTGGTGCTGAGCAAAGCAAGCATCTGCACGTTCCGGATGCTAGCTCTTAATGGGGGCATCAAGCAGTAAACTAGTTCCAAAAAAAAACATGATGGGTACCAAAAAGCAGTATCTTCACAGCCTCAAAGGTTTCCTAAACCTCCCCCACCGCCCCCACCCCCCCCCCAGAAAAAAAAAAAAAAAAAAAACAAACAACAGATAAAACATATTCCACTTCTGAAATCCTTGGCTAGGAACATGTGGAGTACTTCTGTCTGGTAATGGAGAACAAAGGTTCTGGTCAGCTCCATCTCAGCAGGACTTTGTTTCATCTTCTGTGCTTCCAGGCAGGAATGGGGAAAATAAATATGCTAACAGTACATCAAAACCCGTGTCATGTCTTTTTGTCCCTTTTCTACAGACACACTCACCAGCAATATATGAGTATGATAACACACTAAAAATGAATAGATTCAGACCTCAACATTCGTAAATCATTGCCACAAGCTTGATGACTAATTGGGAAGGGGTGAGGGGCAGAGAATGGGGGAGAGGGAGAGAGAGATACTAGTACTGAAGTAGTACTGAAAAAAAATTTACACAGATTAAAAAGAAGATGAATATAAATCAAAACCATTGTTTTGAAGTTAGGGCAACCAAATTAAGTCAGACCCTCCCAGCCAATAGTTGATATAGTATGATAGTCTGAATTCAACTTTTTGGTGTTCGCTCTGAGGCTTCTTCTTGCTTTTGTGAGGGATTTTATCAGAGGTTCTGAACAAAAAATAAATGACCAATAACGTCACAGTGAGAACATGATACTCTGCTACATAGTGATGTTTACTTTGGGACCAAAGAAATTCTGCATATTATGTGTCAATTTTCTAAATAATGGATACCTTAGCTTTTCACAGACTAAGGTGATTACTTCAACCAGCAACCCTATAGTCTTTTCTCAAGTGCAAATGCCTCTGAAATAAAGTGAAGACTCCTGCTGCTTTCTGGCATGAGAGCTGATCACACCAATTCTCAGATACCTGAAAGATGCAGGGCAGCAGGTACGCAGAGGGACATTTCTCCAACAGTTATGGATTTGTGAACCTCAAAAAAGGTCAATGACTTAAGGCTAGATTGTGGCAATGGGGCTCTGCTTGTGTAGAAAATTCCATCGGCCTTTTTAACGGGTGAGGTATAAATTGCCTATCTTTACTAGCAAGATCACCACGGTGAGCCAAGTAAATGGTTATTTCAAAGCTGCACTGAAGTCCTCAGCCACCTCAGAGTCATGGCACTGCAGAGTGGCAAGAAAACGTGAATACCCATAGAGGATATTCATTTGTACTTCAGCCAGGCAGTTTGCATTTTCCATTAATTCTCAGCATGCTCAATATTCTGTATAATACTCCTGGTGGCCTCTGGACCCTGAGCGCTGAATAACAGCCTGTCTGTTAACTCCTCTCTTAGGACTCCTATTTTCTTGCGGTTTAAGGCTGTCTGCCAAGGCTTGTCTTGATTACATACATTATTTCCCACGAACAGAGGGGCTGCTGTGGCCTATCAGATTCATACACAGTGTTTTATCAATGATATTTTATATCAACCTAAACAGACGTTTGCCTCAAACCACAATGTGTCTCTGTTAATTAATAGGGATTTCATAAATTTATATTGAAGACATAAGTGGTTGTTTGTTTTTGTAAATCATGAGAGTAGCTAACAGATAGCAGATGCTGATCTTACCCTTCCTGCCATTTGTCACTTCACATATTGTTTCTTTATAAGACCAGTCTTTGATTCATCTGCAGAATACTGTCTAGTTATTAATATTAAATTTGGAAGATATCAATGGTAAAAATATCTCAAATATGAATTAAGATCTGTTCATGTTATTTGAACAAATTCCTATCCAAAGCATGCTTTAAAACTAATTATTAATGAAATGTTTCCGACTCATCTCATTAAAAAATAAAACACTTCACTCTTAGCTTTTCAGCAGTTTCCCAGGGAAAGGCTTATTTTTCAGATACACTGTCTCTGCTTTTCAACTTCCCTGAAAATTTTTAGATGGCAAGTTGAGAAAAGGTTCACAATGAACGCCAAATACCGCTTACTACATGAGCAATAAAAGAAATGAGTTCCAGAATTTAAAAATCATTCCATGGCCATAGCTTACATGTAATGAAACGTATGTGGATGATAAATATAGAGGGAAAAATCCAGAATTTAAAGTATTGTGGTGTTTTGCTAAATGGCAAAAATTATTTTGAAGCACATGCCCAGCATACGGCAAATATTCCTATTTTTCAGATGCGAGGAAATAAATTGCTCAGTATTATTATTTTTATCTTCAAATTGCTAACAAAGAAAACAATAAATTTATAGTTTCTGGAGAGTTTCTTCTTCACAGCTTTTTCTCCTTTGTATACCTTCAAATCAAAATGCTGTTTTCAGAAACGTCTTTCCTAGATAGGCTCACACCTTAAAATACATACCTGTACCTAAAAAATAAGATCAAAGCACTGAGGCAGAAATGACTCTCACTCTGGAGGACAAAGCTGGAGTCGACAGAGAGTCATCTCACCAGCAGAGAGGCGTGACCTCACAACAGAGACGCTCCTAGCCTAGCTGTCTCACGACGCTATCATGTGTCAGTCTCTTCAGGGTCACTGGCTGGCAATAGTGTCCTAAGGATTCTCTGGTTTCCTAACTATCTCTGACACTTATGAATAAATATCTCCTTGTCTAACCTTGCCACATTTAGCAAGAATGCAGGCTGCAGGAGGATGTGTTACAGGCTCCGAACTCTCAGTTTCAAACATGGAGCAAAACCTCTTGCGTGAGTACAGTTCATTAATGAGATGACTGGCCATCTGTAATCGGATTGCCCCTTGCAATATGCTCACAATAAAATCATTCATTTTCCTAATAACCTCTCATTAGCCAACCTCAAGAATCCATGTGCTCAGACTTCATCTTTCAGCACAAAGCATATCCCAGTAACATTTTTTTCTGTTTCTCTGATACCACCCTTACCTAGTTGTCCTCCCACTGCTTTGATCTCTACTACACCAAGGTTAGCAGAACCTTTTCATTTTCCTGCAGGAGCTTTATATGGGCCTTTAACTACAGTCTTTTTAGTTTTATTGTTCCCTTTCACATCTTATCTCCAGGTTACATTTATCCATAGCTACAAGTTCCACTACCACTCACTAACTGCTGAGTTGATGTTTCCCAGCCTCATTTGTTCATTACAGCCCTGCAATTTCTCCAAACTAAAATCTTTCTGTGAGTGACTGACAACCTGCACAATCCCAGGGGGCTAAAACTTCCTTCTTTAGTAAAACAAAGGAAAAAAAAAATGATGAAAGCCAGGCAATTTCCCTCCATGCCACTGAGTAATTGATCCCTTCTATATCATCCACTATCATTTTTCTTGGGCAATTGGGGCGAGCATCTTCATTATAACTGTGTGTGCAGCTCCTGCATCGATGCGCTTGATGGTGCCAGTGACAACACAGCAATCACCAGCTAGGTTTTACTTGGCCACCACTATTCAGGAGCTAGCAAATGCCAGACTGGGCACTGGGCATGCACACGGTATCCTGAGAAGGTCTACAAAGGTGGTGAAGGGCCTGGAGCATAAGTCCTATGAGGACTTATGAGTGGCTGACGGAACTGGAGTTTGGTCTGGAGAAGAGTAGGCTCAGACCTTACTGCTCTCTACAACTGCTTAAAAGCAAGGTGTGAGGAGCTGGGGGTTGGCCTCTTCTCACAGATAACTAGCGATAGGACTAGAAGGAATGGCCTCAAGTTGTGCCAGGGGAGGTTTAGGTTAGAAATTAGGAGACGTTTCTTCTCAGAACGAGCTGTCAGACATTGGAACGGGTTGCCCAGGGAAGTGGTGGCGTCACCGTCCCTGGGGGTGTTCAAGGAAAGGTTGGACGTGGTGCTTAGGGACATGGTTTAGTGGGTGATATTGGTGGTAGGGTGGTGGTTGGAGCAGGTGATCTTGGAGGTCTTTTACAAAATTAATGACTGTATGGTTCTATGATTCCACCTCGAGCACTTAGCAAGAATCCCATAGACATCTATCTCCAAGTCCAAAATAATAATGACAACAACAACAACAATAATAATGTTATTTCTAAGCTTTAGCGACCCGACGGACGGGCTTGCGGCGGGGCCGCATCCTGAAGCCCCCCAGGCCGCTCTTCACAGCGGTGCCCGCCCGCTCCGTGTCTGGGGCCCGGGGCTGCGCCGCGCTCCTGCAGCGCCACCTGCGGGCGCTTCGGCCCGGCCGCGCCGCTCCGCCAGGGCCCAGCCGCCTCCATGCCGGGCCCGGCGTAGCCCCAGCGCTCCGCCGCCGCCATGAGCCGCCTCCCCACGGATCGCAACGTGTCACAGGCCTCGAGCTGGAGGCCCTGGCCCGGGGCCACAGTCAGCAGAGGGCCCCGGGCGGTACCATGGGGCCTGCAGCAGGCCCTGGAGGGTCTCGGGCATAGCAGCAACAGGGCTCGTTTGTGGGGAGGCATCCATCAGGTGTCGCTTACAGTCAGACTATAAACTGCCCAGTGCAGCCTGACGGCTCCTCGGTTGTAAAGCCTGTATTCATTACCCTTACCTACGTGCTACAGGTTCTCGTTACAAGCCCTTCAAATAAATGGTGCTTGTTCCAACTTCCCACCCGAGCGGAATAAAGCAGCTGTAATGCCTTTATCTTGAAAAGTAAGATGTAAGTGTCAGTGTAATGTATTTAGTTGTGTTTTAGAGTGGTAGGGAAGACTACTTATTTAAAAACACAGCGCAATCCATAAGTACCCATCCCACTGAGCAGCAATGGGAGCACCCTGCAAATCCAGAGATTATTTTCAATTTTATTACTCTTATCTTTTGCAAATTTTTCTCAGCTCTACGATGCTTCATTACTACCAGAGTCTCAGTACAGATTTTATTGAAACCCATTTTTAGGTAAGTATGCTAGCATTTATGCCTGATTTCCCTGTATGAAAAGAGGCCCTGATTTGTGCTGTGAGAATAAGCACCAGTAGCACCGCTCTGTGTTTATCTCTTATAACAAGCATATACCAGAGACAGAGTAACATTTACCAGTCATCCCTCTCATTGCCCAGCAGTAATTGCAGCATTTGTTTTAGCATGTTAAACTCAGCAAACGCTACATCACCCAAAAGCACAGGTCCCGTTGGGATTTAAGAGCGTAACATGAATTCTGAACATCATTAGTGTATTACAGCATGAATTATACTCTTACTGCTCTTAAGTGTATAGTACTTTTAATCATCACTGCAAGCACCAAAGAGCATGTGCATTTTAAGCAGCAGCACTGAGCACACCATGAGTTTAATTTTCCACATGGGGCTGATATTTACCGCAGTGCATAAGCCTGCAGCAGTGCAGCACCGTTTGTGTGCGTGATTTTGCTTATTTCCCAGGCCTGGTACCCTACTGAAGCACTGCCCATGGCACCTTTGTCCAAGGCATTTGCCCTCTCTCCTAGCACTCAACAATCAACTGCAGCCAGCCCCTTCTGTCTGCTCCTGCAATTGGAGGGATGCGATACTTGTCCTTCAAGACATTGAACCGGTAAAAATGGCCATCTCACCATTGCCTGCACTGGTGTTAGCTCAATTAATGCTAACTGGAAGTTTGGCAGTCAGTATGTGTATGCAAGCTGGGATAGGTAGCTGCTTTTATAATTCTCTTTTTAAATCAGGTTCTGTGTGACACTGCATTGATGTGCATAAAGTTGCAGCACACCTGCAACAGTAGGATGACTTCCAGATACATACCTATATTATCTGTCTCTAAAGAGACACTGTACTATAAAAAATAATTGGTAAAAATTTCAGGATCTCTTAAGGTAGTAGCATCAGACAAAATGTAAGCAATACCTCTGTTAGCTAACACCTTTCATTTCCATTGCACAAGTGCAAACTATAAAATCTTAATACACAAAAGCACCACAGTCAGGATTTTGGAAATAACACAATACACTGGCTAGCTTACAAAACAGATTACATTACTGGCAGATTACTTTGGCATTTGTATTACACCTTGGTCAGTAAATAAAACTAAATATTGTACCCAAGGCCAATCAGCAAGCTTGCACACCATCAGGCAGTTTTTAAACATTTTCTGAGTTTTCATTTGCAGTATTCAAGATTTGTGCAAAATAATTCATCTCAATATTTTTAAAAATATATATATTTTTAATTGCTATGATCTTTTTATGAATTGTAAAGCATAAAAATACAATACCTGCAGGGAAAAATTTAAGAATTGTAATCAAGCTATAGATGTTTTATCCAAAGAAAATGTTTAAAACAAAACCATATGTTAATTGTATGCTAAAACTTAATTAATAACTAAGCCAGTGCAAATAAAAATGCACTTCACAACAACTGATAGTACATCATCTAAAATTAGCTGATTATATAGCTTGTAACAGCATTGAGGCTGCTCCACTGATCTAAATCTGAATGCTGAACTGCTGAACCCATTTTCTGGGATAAATTTAGCTGTTCATTCGTGTTCCACTTTCCTTTGGTACTTGGATCAGTTATGCAGTGTATAATTATACTAGTGCAGTTATATAGTGCTTTCCATCTGAATGTCTCAACATGCTTTTCAGACTTAATTAATTTGGACTTGGAAATCCTTCATGACGTAGACACTATTAGTCAGATTTAACAGAGGAAGAAACAGAGGAAGAGGGGAGCACCCAGGAAAGGACTGGAGAGAAGCCACATCTCCTGAAGTCTGCTTCTCATTGCCACATTGCTTCGGAGACACAGGAAATTGATGTGCTCTTCAAGCTTAACCTCTGGACAGTGCAGGAAATACTTTGTCTTGTACCACAGGAAGTAGCTTGACACTTACCTTACATATACCTAAGTAAAATCCAGACACTAAATAATGCTTCACTATCCTCTCAAGTCCTTTCTGTCTGTATCCATCTTCACAAACCTAGCAGGTATCATGAGGGGCAGCACTGTGCACCTTTGTGCTGGTAGTGAAGCACTAACCTGGGCCAGGAGAACAAGCCCAATTTCAGCAGGAGGGGTTTCATACTCACATCTTGTACTCCACAGAGAGTGTCTTCTCACTTCATTTTGTGTGAAAGACACCTTTCCCCACCTAGGTATCTTTTAGCAGAAAATTGACAAATTACCAGTTTTCTTTTGTCTTTTTTTTTTTTTTTTTTTTTTTTTTTTTTCTGAAACAAATCTAGAAACCTGCCTTCACCAGGCTTTTCAGCTGGAGATGCCAAATGAGCTATTTCAGTAGTAAAGAGGAAAAGCATTTAGATACACCTATATTCTCAAAATATTTTGCCAAGTAAATTAAGATAACCGGAGAGATTGAACTCTCACTTTTTGCCAAAATTTCCTTATCAGGTGATGATCTGGGGGGGCTCATACTGAAAGGCAAAGAAACCCCACATTCTCATTTTCACAGGCAGCTTTTTTATCACCTTTTTCTTCCCAGAGGATTCCTAAAGCACAGCAGAGGGAGTTCACACTGGGGGAGCCCTGCTTGCTCTTTGCACAGAAGTGCTGGAATATCTCGGAACAACTCTGCATCAGGAGGGATGAGCACAGGAAACCTTGATGATGGCTTGTCAGGGTCAGGACACTGGTTTTGTTTCCCATCTCTCTTTCTGGGCTGTGGGACTTTCATTTGGAGGACATGGCTCCAATGCAGAATAGCTGTCAAGTAACAGCCATGCCCAAGCCACGTGAAGAAAATGACCACAGGAACAGCTATTAATGCTCCACTGTGCTTGTGTGAACAAGCCCAGCTGAAAGACAGGGCTTATTAGTTGGAATATAGAGTCATGAAAAGAAAGGATACCTGCACAGCAATGTACTGTGTTAAGTGATGAAGCAGTCATGCAGAAAGAGAGCAGAGAAATAAAATCCTTATTAGAATTCCCCAGCCATATCTTGCTTATCTAGGTCATTGTAAAGTACTCTCTACTTCTTTGTCTGCCAAAGATCCTTCTATAATGTGTAGAAAAGCACAACGAAGTAAAATCATTGCTCACATGAGTGGCATCATGAGTTGTTCATGTGTAACTGTGCAGTTATGTAGTATTACTTACAAAGAAATACATGCCATAATGAATGCAGCATACACCCTTCTCACCCTAACCAGTATGTGCCTCGTTAAACCACTGCACTTTTTGCAAGCAGTGTGGACAACACCAATGCAGAGTTTACTGGGGCCATAAGACTAGAAGGATTCAGTATCACAGAAGAAGCAAATTGTAAGGCGAAGGTCTCCGTGGGAGCTGAAGGAGACTCTTGAAAAAGATGTCTGTAGGTCAACTTGGAAAGAGCAACCTGTCTTTTGAAGGCTGACACAATAGTGAAGTGGGGTAGGAGAGGAAACCCTGCACTGAAGGGCTGCCATGGTGCAAGAAGGCCAATATCTTAATCTGGGGTGCCTTCAGCATCTGTTTCCACACAGCAGGGACTCTAAATCCTCCTCCTTAGATAGAACCATATGAGGGCATACCTGTTTATGGATCAATTATATTCCAGTGTTCTTGGGAAAGCCTACTCAGCTATTTCCTCTGAATCACAGTCCTTGATAAGAGTTAAGGATAGCTCTGATGCCTGGATAGAAAAGGTGTTGATTCCTTAAGGATGTTGTTACAGATGTGTAAAAATAAGCCATCTCAGAGCCTTGTAGCAAATATGTAACCACAGTTCCATGTCTGGTCTTCTCTTTGCTAATACTGCTTATATCTAGTACAGATGGTTAACTACAAATCATTCGGGATTAGCATTTAAATGCCTGAATTTAACAGCATCACAGGAATACAAGAGGTATGAGAAAACTGGGTGTACTTATATATTCCCTTAATTTAGTGCTTCACAGCTTGGCCTTTGACTTCCATTGGGCATTTATACATACATGTACAATGTTTCTCCCTCATAGCGATATCAGTGACTGTTGGTGACAAAGATTAATCTGATTAATCTGGCCTGGTAGGATGGAGAAGCACTGGCAGATACACAGAGTGTTTAATGACGCACATGGCATGCCAGAGAAGCTATGTAATTTACTGGGAGAGACGCTTGGGGAAAAAGTGCTCTGCTTCTCTTTATTCCTAAAGGAATAGAAAGAAGTTTGTTTATTTTCTTGCCCATGCTTCTTTCCCCAGCTAGGAATTCTGCTACAGCAAAATTTATGTTGCTTTAAAATGTATGCTTTAATGGTGAGGGTCATACTTAAAACATAGTAAGCTTCAGTTCTTTTGGTATTCTGGCATCGCACATTTGAGACTAATGTACAATTTGCTATAGGTATAGCTCATGGATGAAATGTTGTTAGTAGCAGTCTGAGCAAATTATGCATGCTTTAGAACTGGTGAATATTATCCATAAACCAGATTTGAGGTAGATACGATATATCTCAAATTGTTCACATGCTTCTGAGTGCAAAAGATACTCATGAGCACAAAAAGTACATTCAATATTAAATAGCTTGGTGGTAGAAACAAAAAACAGTCCATCTCAACCTTGTGTGGAAACTGGAATGGAAATAGCTGCAGAGACCACAGTGGAAGGCAACCAATAACACAGCCTTCCTGCAGGACTCTGCCCATAGACTCTACAAAATGAGCTACAGAACCCAAGGGAAGGTGCAGAGCATCATTCAAGCCTGTCCAATTAGACCAGTCTTCAAGGACTTTAACAAAGTGTCTCACCGTTTAAAGGAGTGAACAGAACCTTAGGTAGTATAAATTACTCTTGTCACTTCAATTCCACCACCTATTTAAACCAATTTACACCATTTGCCTTGGTGAGCAAAGCAGAAATTGACCTGAGAACAGATATTACACTGTATTTGCAGATTAAAACCTCTTATTTTCAGGAAAAAAAAATTGTGCCTGCAATGCGCAACCCATTTTGTTGCTGATTTAGCTTAGATAGCCTGGAACAGCTGTATTTTTAAAATATATAATAGCACTAATCACCGTGAAAACCAAAACTGTAGAAGCAACCATCACAGAGCTAGGAGAGAGCAGATATTTTCTATTCTAAGTAATGGTTTTGTTTAAATACAACATTAAGCAGGCAAAATGAAAATCTTTTTAAATTCAACCCAAAGTAATCTGGGGTTTTATATTTACAAACAGAGCAAATGGATAATTTCCATTGCAGAGATACCATGTCTTCTAATGTCCAATAAAAACGTAATACAATTTCTGATAGTGTCTGTTACAGATCTACTGAAGTGCTATCATTCAAGTACTAAGTCTTTCTTGCTAATGTAGGTGTGATGAGGTATTATGGGGTCAAAAGAGCTTCATCTAATTTCAGGAATATTACCTTCCCAGAGCTTAAGCTATTTGTTTTTAAATAAAAAAGTCAAATGAATGTTAATTGAAAAGGCAGTAATGGTGTTTCTAAATGCTCTGTTTTGAATGAAAATTCTTGGCTATTTCAGTATAGAATATATACATTAATGCTGTAGAACAGGCTAGTATATATTATGGACATACCATAATGTGAATTGTTTGGAACATTTTGTTCTGCTTATTATTGATGTACAAACTTTCTTTTTCTGATAGTCTCGATAAGCCTTTTGTAGACATATTTTTCTTCATGTGCTGCTCTCATCATCACTATCACCTCACAACTGGCATATAGAGTAACTGGTAGACAGACTGTTTTAAGGAGTCCATTGTCGCTTCTGTGCCGAATCGCCTTGTGCATCTGCAGTTACAGCTAGGTAGTTAGCAATGCTGATAAAGAGACTACCTGTATAAACAAAAGGCAGACCATTTGGCACAGAGTAGTAGTACTGATGACAATCCTTTCCTTCAAACTGCTGAGTTTGAAGCCAGAAGGGATCGCCTCAGTTGGAAAAAAGAAAAGTAAAGGGGAACAAGTGAGGAGATGAGAGAAGGAGCTTAAACCTGGATGTGGAGAAGTTTGGCCAGCAGGATCCCAGAGCTTGCACACTCAGAAACCTCCAGCAGGAGGCTGGGAAAAGACGGTGACAGAGCTAAGGCAGAGCAGCACACGGGTGCTGCAGTGCTCTCCCTGCCCAGCCTGACACACAGATACTGTTTCAATGCCCAGGAACCACAGCTTGCCACGCACACTGTGAGCATGGAGCACAGCCTCCCTGTGCATTAGGCTCAGCAAGGAGGGCAAAGCCTATCGGAAGCTGGAAAGCAGAAGCATGTGCAGAATACTCCTTAACATCCCAGAGAGAGAAGCTGTACATCCTTTCTATTCATCACTTCCTGCACTCTAAAATATCTGCCACAAATTTATTTTTTATTTTTTAAATTCAAACCATTCCAGTGCGTATGTCACCGTTTTAACATACAAGGTAAAACATTCCTGTTCCACATAAACATGTTGCCTGAGTTTCACTAGTATTTCTTGCAGTATATACACCAGCACAGTATACTGTACTAAACTGGAAAGTGTTATCTAACTACCTTCACCTCTACATCCTTTGTAGACCCAATACTTTTATGAACACATCTCCTCCTCTCCAATTCATTTAATAAACTTTTTCTGGAGTTACACATTGATATTGGGCCACATCACTCTGAAGAGCCACACTTTATCCAGTCTGAAGTGAAACCTCTAAATAGCAGATACTATCAATGCAGGGCATCAGCCAGCTCTAATGCACTTCTAGCTAAGGCAGACCTAACCTTCAGCAACTTGCAGGTAACTATCATAGAAAAGCATAGGTTGGGAGAGACCTGTGGAGGTCATCGGGTCCAACATTTGTTTGAAAGCAAGGCATTAGGTTATCCAAGGTCGTGACAAGACTCCCTCCAGGGAGGGAGAGAAATTTCACCACTTCTCTGGGTGACTTAATCCAGTGCCTCAATTGTTCAAATAATAAAGATATTTTTTTTCTTATATTCATAAAGAATTTTCCCTGAAGCAGTTTGTGCCTACTGCCTCTTGACTTGTCGCCATGTACCCTTGTGAAGATGGAATCTCCACCTTCTCTATAATTGGATCTTAGGTATTGGAAGAGTGTTATTAGATCGCCCTGAGCTGCCTTTGTGTCAAACAAACCCAATTCCTTCAACCTATTTTCATATGTAGACTTTGCACACAGGATCATGATCTCCATTTCTGGATGACTGGTGAACTACCATCAGGTTTATCGAGTCATTTTGTTCACTTCTATAAACTGTGAAAATACCTTAGTGCTCTTCCAGACTCCTACAATCTTTCCATTATTTAAAAATGAATACCACTGGACCACACAGTAGCTCAGCCTAAGGTGATTCTTATGGTTCCTTAAAATGTATGTATATATATTAAAGATTTTTATTATTTCTATTGTTGTTCATCTGTTTAGTTTATTCACTAATTAGTGTTTTATTGCTTTCCTGTCAAAGGTGTACATACAGCAGCTATTTTGGTTGGTTAACATTGATAGGTTAATTTCTGTTGCCAGTATTCTGAAGACTTGGACTCAACCTACCGAGTGGCTAAAGCTTAGTAAGTGAACAGCCAAAAATTCGAGAATCATACATCTAGGAAGAAACTGGGCAGGAAAGAAACTGAATCTATAGCCTAAGGCACCTTTGGCAAGAGCAACTCGCATTTATACAGTCAGCTAAGCTGAGACAGGAAAGAGAGAACAAGCACAAAATGTGCAGTTTCTAAGCCTGTACACAGTTTGTTTTTCTTCCTGAAATTTTGGAACATGCAGTGTGAAGGGACTGTTACGAAGAGCAGGTGGGAGTCTCTTGGACCACTCTCCTGGAATCGGGCTCTAAAATTTTGCCTAGCAAAGCCTGCAGCACATACATTTTTCAGAAGGTCTTCTGTGCACCTTGTTATCTTTTACATCTGTAGTCATGGATTTTTTGGGTCTTCGGTATCCAAATTGTACACATTTTTCCTGGCATCTTTCACCCGTTATTTTTCTTTTGGTTTATAAACAAACAAAAAAACACAACCACAGCCTTTCTACAGTCTTGTATTCCAAAGTTCCTGATGCAAGGTTCCTGCTAGCAGGCAACAAGCCTTTTTGCATCCATGTTGCAGTATTATCTGGAGATGCCAAAACAGTTTCAGTCTAAAGCAGAACAAATGCATGGCAAATGACACTGTGAGCTTACTATCTCAAAAAGGATGGGAAAATATACATATAATTACCCCATTTTTCAGTAGCATAAAATGACTAAGTTGGTTGGCTTAATCATAAAGCACATGATGTCTGGCAGAAAAGCAACTTAAACCTGCTCTCCAGAGTTCTTCACCAAAAGACTCTTGTTCCTCCACACAGAGTCTTTAGTCACTGATATTCAGATTTCTATTATATCCAGTGTTGTATTGAAGTTAGCTTTTTTGAGTGAGAACAGAGAATCTATTACAATATTTCAAAAATGATCCTTCCTTCTGCTGGTACCACACATTGCTGAGGCTCAGTTGTCAAGTGCCTTTACAAATAATTGTCTCCAGAGTTCTCGTTCCTGAAACAGTAATTACACTATTTTAAAGTGCAGCTTAGAGAGGTTGGGAAACAATTTCATAGACTTCAAGGATCATATTGCGGCAAAAAAATAAAAGTAATTTTATTTTTAAAACTTAGCTGATAGTGAGTAATAGCTGCAGCTGTGATCTGCCAATTTATTCCAGCTATCTGAAGTACGAATTGTATCTCTAAATCACATCACTCCTTCCTAGATATGTTCACCATAATTAAACCACATCAGGCAGACAAATTAAAAAGACTCACTAAATTCACTGCAATAGTTGATGAGGTTATTACCAAACAGAAGACACTAATGAAGAAATATTTCTTGCAAAAATCTTCATAGTCCTAAAATTGCTCTGTGAAAAAAACAAACACTGGTGGTTTTCTTCTGAAGCATTTATTACTAATATCAGTATAATTGAAGACTATATACATATATATATATATAATTATTATTTTTATTTATTTACTTATTTATTTTTACTGCTCAATTCCAATAGAATTGGCTAGTCAAAGGGAAGAGCCAAACAGGACACTGCAAGGGCATCCTTCAGCCAAAGCAGTTTTTCAGTGCAGCTACCTTGAGGTAACTGCTTCATACAGGGTACTAGGTACAAGGGCACCACCAGATCCTCAACAGTAGAAAAGAGGATGGAAAAAAAAATATACAGCACTTATTATTTGGGACCAATGCAATAAATACAAATAGCCTTACTTTCACTTCCCATTGCAAGAAAAGCCTTTGATCGCATCTCTTTACAGCTCAAGGCATTTTCACTGTCCTCTCTCACTGGGAAGTGGGGCGCAGATCCATCCCCTGCCAGCAGCAATGGAGCTGAGAGCTCAGCAGCAATGTCAAGCAGCACCCTTAACACCACACCAGGTAAATGGAGATAATTCCACTTGCCTTTCTCACAGTCGTTCAGGAGGACAGATACAATAGTGAGGCTAAAATACAAAGAAATGCTAAAACCCAACTGTCCTTGGGGAAATTATTTCCCAGATGAAAGGTTTTACTTCCAAGATATCTTATGCTCAGTTTGAACCTTCACTGTTGTAATCCCATTCACATTATTCTAGTCACTCCCTATGACATTACCCTCAATACATTTCTGCAGTTTCCAGATGTGCACTGCAATATTCCCCCACATCTTAATTCCTCTTTGAAAATACCATTTAGTTCAGATACTTTTAGACTTTTATAGACTTTTTCAAACTCTGCTCTGAAATTGACCTCTTCTCATTTAATTTTATTGATGTCTTCATATGTATTTTCTTTGATTTGTTTTCGTTTTCTCAGTATTGTCGTATGCCCAGAAATCTACACAGTGTGTGTCCCTGTTTAAAGAAGTGTATCAGTGATGTGATCCCACTAAAAGAGTATAAATTTGATTTGTTGCCTGCTTTTTTCATTATAAAAAAGACTTTGTCAGCTTTATCTGGACTTCTCCTCCCTACACTGTAATTCATAATATTAATCACCACCTTTATCAACCTACATTTTGCTGAGCTGACTCTTTTATTATTATTATTATTGCATTTATTGGTTTTGTTCTGTCAAGCTTCCTTCTGTCCCTCTGTGGTTTTGTGCCATCAATGGTATTTGAAACCAAGCTTTGTATCACATGCAAATTTAATGAACATGCTGACTGTATTCTTCTTCCAGATCATTAATGATGATGTTAATCCAGGCCAAACTTAAAATCTCCCCAGTGATTGTTCACTAGACACCTCTCCACAGCCTAACATACCTGGACAAATTTACCCATCATGTCACAACAAAGGATAATTTCAATGAATTTTAAAAGCTTGCACGAATGTACGTAACCAATGAATCTGGCCCATTACCTTTCATTATTAGCCTTTGTTTGTAGTCATGCACTCATTTTATAGTGGCATGAAAATGAGTTAAGCCAGTTGTAATTAATTTTGTGACTAAGGCTTTATGTGACAGTATCTGGTGTATCATTAAATCAAATGCACTACTGTTGCTGCTTACTATTCTATCAATCTCACTAGAAACAAAAAAAAATTAAGACCAGTCATAAGAGATTTTCATTTCTGTTAGGAATTATAAGTCTTGGTTATATTTCTCTCATTCCAAGCATAGCAAACCAGCTGTAATCACTCAAAATCTATTGTGTTAGATGGTCACTGATTACAGCTGTGTAAGTCTACAGCATTTCTCCATGGCTACAAAATCATTTTTTAAAAAGGAGCAAAAGAAACAGCCAGCTAACCCAGTCCTCTATGGATCTAATGTGCACTACTGCAATAGGGAAGTACTATTGTGCCAGTACCAATGATGGGAAAGCAAAGACAGAAGCACACAAGGCATTTTATAGTCCAAAGGAAGAACTGTAGAAAAGTATCACACAAAAAAGCTCCCACATGGGAGGCACTTGAGCATTTCATAACAGATCTATTTACTGGAAGGAAAGTTGGGATCATCATGGGATGACCAAGTTCGTTCTTTGCTTTCCAGGCTCAGCTTTTACCAGCCTGCCATTAGGAGTAGCTGGCTGAGTACCTCTTCATGCAGCGTCCCAAGTCCTGGGCTTCCTCAAGAGACACAGAGTCACCTCCCTGCCTGACGAGTTCCCTAGCCAATTAGCTAAAGGCTGTTCAGTATTAGGAGTGAAACTGAAGGCATACTTTATTCTCTTCTTTCAAGAGTTTCCAGTTTGTAGAAAACAATTTAATCTATATTGTGCCCAAGGAAGCAATGAAGAGTGAGCAAACACAGTCCTGAAGCCTAATAAACAGGGAGCTCAGCTGAGGGACTGGAGACTTTCCTGTTCTGTATATATTGTTCATATGTCTACTTAATGTACAATATAGCCATGACTCATGCAAACTTGAACAGACACACAATTGTACAAAGTCTAACTGATTTAATATTTTCTCTCCTACAGCAACCAAAAGAGACTATCCAGAGAATATGAAATAAGGCAAGCCAACAATGATACTTTTTCAGCCTTCAGTAATTTGTCATTCAAGCATTCCCAGAGCACCACATTGTTCTTTCCTATTTAAGAGCCTTGATTTTATTTATTTATTTATTCTAATAAACCTGTTTGCCACCCTTGGCTATAACCTTAAGTCATTCACAAAGACCTGCATATAGGAGCCCCAACCCAGCTTCCTCCAGTTCAGCCTGATAACTTCATATCCTATCTTCATATTCATATTTCTGCTTCTTAAGGCTGGTCTTGCCATATTTACACAGTTTACACAGATCACGGATGATGGCTGAATGCACCCAGTTGAGGAAGCAGTTAGAAAGGTTCTGCTGCCTTGGCATTAGCATGTATTGCAAAAACAAAGTGAGGTATATAATTTAGTGGAAGAAGATGTCAACATATTGTAAATAGTGTAAAAAAGAAAGAAGTGTGATCTTATCTAATTATCAGTCTAACAGGAAAACAAATGACTCTACAGACCAAGTATCTGGTAAAGTTGGAAATACCTTTAAACTGTCAATCTAGAAAGTATAGTTGTGCTTCATAGTCTTTTTCCTCAGCTCTGCCCAAAATCTCTGCTTTTGATTTTACTTGCTCTATTGACTCTAAAAGATCTAGCCTAGGCAAAATCCCAAAGATCAGTAGTGCCCAGAAGATAAAAGAAATTTTTTAAAGTGTCTTTTTCTTTTTTTTCCTTCCTTAAAGAAAAGCATTTTACCCATTATCAACAGAATAATGCACCAAACATTATCAGGTTGTAAGTGGAGTTTTCAAATAAACAAAGTATATTTTTTTCATGATGTTGATATCAAGGAAAATTGTTACTCAATATGAAGTGAAATTCAGAATGGATTTGCAGGTAAAAGAACCAGCTGTAATTCTGAGCAGTCACAGTATCCCAGTTTCAATTAAAAGAGGGTAAGTTTTGAAGTGCAGAGTTTTACTAACTACCAGTTAGATAGTCTGCCAGAGGGTAAAGGAAAATGAGTAATGAAACATAAAGCATTGCCCATACCCTTTGTTATATAGAGACATTCATTTCTTGTACAATGAAAGGATATCCACTTTCTAGCCCATTTGTAATTATGTAGTGTTTTTTGTTTGTTTGTTTTGCTAAATATAAAAAAGGAATATAAATCTTGCTTTCCCCCCCGGAAAAAAAAAAAAAAAAAAAAAGAAAAAAAGGTATTTCTTACCCCCTTTCACAAAGTCCATAGGTTGTATACACCATGGAAACCGCATCTCTTTTTTATCAGTTTCCTTTTCTATATAACTAAATAAAGTTTTTAATGCCAAGTTAAGTAATTTCCTTATTTCCTTGTGTTAACCCATTTCACAGTTTCATACATGGGTTCACAGATCAATTATTTGACTGGTCTGTCAGTAACACAACAATCCTTATTTCACCCCATCAGTTACACAATGGAGACAATGCAGACAGAGATATAGACTCTTCTTTATATTAACAATCTGTCTCATTTATAGTATTTTTCATAATTTTTGTCCTCTATGTTAATGAGTGCAGTGTTGGTCCCTAAATACTCAGCCTTGTTTTTCACATTCAGATTAGCTTCCAATTAGTGATAATTGGACCCAGCAAGATTTCTGTTGATGGACACATGTGTGGTGAGACAGAATAAGAGCACTAATTAATTTTGGATAGGTTACTCTTGGCTGTCAATTTTTCTTTAAACTCTAGGTGTGCACACATAACTCTTACTTACAAATGAAATTGGTTGGAAGGTATTCACTCTCAAGTGTAAAATTGGGAAGTACAATTAAAGCTGCTATATCCAAATCTGAACAAATATTGACTTTTCTATGGGTCCAGTTGCCAGTTGGGATCCTTATTTTTGTACATTTACTGTGTGAGTTACTGTTAAGGATGAAACTCTCCTAGTTTGCTTGCAGTTCCTTTCATTTGTCAGTTCATCTGCAGGCTGCTGCAGTATCTGAACTGCAAAGACTTCAGGGGAATGCTGAAATCAAAAGATGTAGTGAGAAGGGAAAAGGCTTTAATTAATAGTTTGATGGGTTCTGTACAAATATTTCTAGTAGAACTGGGCTTTGAAAGGCCAAACAAACCTAAAATTTAACAGCCTGTTAACAGTTACTGCACTTACTGCACTTGCTTAATACAAGTGTAAGAACTAATATGCCAGACTTCTGAGACTCCATAATTATTTAAAATAAAGTATATGATGTAGCCAGTCACCTTTCATTGAGGTGTAAATTGTAAAAGCTGTTTTAAGAGGAGGCACCTCTAGTTCTCTAGAGTTCTTGCTGTTAGTTCATTTTATATGTGTTTCTCCCATGTGAAATTATCCCACTCTAGTTAAATTCTAAATCAGGAGGCCTTTCCTCTCTTGCTGTATTTTTTTCTTCCAGTAAAACATTAAAGTATTTTTAGGACAATTGAGATTAGCAGTCATTCAAACTTTCCCAGTAATATAAATCAAGAGTGTTTCCACTTTTTTTTTAGCCAGAATGGCTATCAACAAAGGTCATAGAAGAATACTTGCCAAAAAATAAAAAATCTGTAGAACAATACTTTATGCCCAAAAAGGCATTACACACTTTAATTGTGTTAGCTTTCAGAAAGCTGAAGTTACACTATTAACTGCTACAGAAACTAAAACAGTAACAGCAATAAAATGCAATTTAAAATGTTATCATCTACATCTTATAATTTTTTTGGAGGGTGCACCTTTTCCTATTCAGCCATGTCAGCAGGTAAATTGACTTTTTTCTCATATCCTAAATATGAGAAATCTGATGACTATTATCATACTTCAATATGCCCTAGTATGAAAGAAAAAAAAATCTCATATTTGTAAGCCAAAGAACAGGTTTTAACTCTGTGCTTATCTATTCTAATTCTTCTTTTAGATTCAATAGAGGTTATATGTTCAAGCCCTTGATTTCCTCAGTGAACACTACTGCAGAGCTTCAGAGTTCTAAGTAATACAGTCATGATCAATATGGTCTATAATCCTTCCCAAGATGTTTTCCAGTGGGGAAAAAAACAAACAAACAAACAAAAAAAAAAAAAAAAACAAAAAACAAAAAACAAAAAAACACCACTAACAAAAAAACTTATGGTTGATAAAAACTTTTTTTTTTTTTTTTTTTTAGTTTGAATTTGATCTAGTTTAAATAGGAAAATCTCAAAGTGGCAAAGTGGTTAATTTCACTTGTCTTGACTTCTTTCAGTGCTGTATTTTATTATTATTATTTTTTTTAATTTGGGCATCAAAAATATATTGAAGGTTCTGAAACTTCTAATTTTAATTCACATGATTTTTTAAAGATTCAGATAATCTTGAATGAAATGCACATAGAAAAATCTTGATTTCTGATCAGCTCCAACTATACAGACCATAGACAGACAAAACATATTCCACAGAGCTACTAAACCTTACAATTTTCTCCCAGTAAAAATGAAGCTGTATTTTGCTGTTCATTCAGTACAGATACCAAGCTGACAATACAGTCTGATTTGTTTAAGATCATGTACCAATGGGGGTGAGTCACACACCCTACAGAATTTATAGTGTAAACTGATACACATGCATCACAGAACATGATATGAAGCACAGCAAACAGTATTGTTGAGTGATGAATATGTAATCTAAGTTTAATTTCTTTAAAAGTTTTTATGTCTAGTCCCTCACTTTCTGCAGCAAATGAAATTAAAAGATCACTTTTTTTTTTTTTTTCCCAATAAGTTTTTCCTCATAATTTAGGCTCTGCTTCACTAAAGCAACTAAAGTAACTAAATAAATTGAGACTATTAAGGTGGGACAGGAGACCCAGTCCACTTCACATTTCTGTGACAGGTCATTTCACAGTTAAAGAAAAAGAGATAGGCAACTAAATACCTTTTAAAGGATTTACAGTTTATGATTTAATTTCATTTACTTGCTTCACTGGCTGCACCATCATCTCTAGGGAGCTGAACACTTTGCCTATATGAACTATTCTCACTTGCAATGAGAGTTTGCCTCTTTGCTCATATGGGATCCTGCTTGTCAAGTACCCTTGCAAGAACATGGGACAGCGGTGAAGCTGTGGGTGGTGCCCACATATCCCATGGCTATGCTCCACCACACTGGCTACAGTGTTCCCCCAATCTTTCTTGTGGATGAGAACAGTTGCAGCCATACATTCAAGAGACATGTAAAGTAGCCCAAGCAAAAGTAGGCAAAAAACAGTTTTAACCTAAAACTTGTGTTACATATCCAGGTGTGAAGAGACATTGAACCTCTTCAGAAGCCTTTCAGAACTTGCTTTTGTTGGCAAGAAACATCCATGACTGTTGAAAACAAGCACCCATGCCCAGAGAGGTTGTGGAGTATTCCTCCTTTGAGATCTTCAAAAGCTATCTGGGCAATCTGGGCATGGTCCTGAGCAACCTGCTCTGAGTGTCCCTGCTTGACAGAGGGTTGGACCAAATGATCTCCCAATGTCCCTTTTAATTTTACCCATTCTGTGATACACCCCTGGACACAGATGTCGTTGTACACTAATGGATTGGTAATAATATTTAACTGTGAGAGAGACAAAGCTTTGTTCACCAAAGCCAAACTCCTTAACAGAATTTCTAGGTTGGAAGAGACCTCAAGATCATCAAGTCAACCTCTGACCTAACACTAACAAGTCCTCCACTAAACAATATCACTAAGCTCTACATCTAAATGTCTTTTAAAGACCTCCAGGGATGGTGACTCCACCACTTCCCTGGGCAGCCTGTTCCAATGCCTAACAACCCTTTCGGTAAAGAAGGGTTGTTAACACAGCTATTTCACCTTAAAAGCTACTTAATAAGTTTAGAGGCAAGTCCATAGTCCATAACAAAAATCATACTAAATATGCTATGCAGTGCAGTGTACAATAATAATAATTATTTCCTTCTCCAATCCATTTTGCAGGGTATTTTATATAATCACAGAATAGTTTGGGTTGGAAGGGACCTTAAAGATCACCCAGTTCTAAACACCTCCCACCAGACCAGGTTGCTCAAAGCCCCATCCAGCCTGGCCTTGAAAACCGCCAGGACTGGACATCCACAGGTTTGGGAAACCTGTGCCAGTGCCTCACCAGCCTCAGAGTAAAGAATCTCTTCCTTATACCTAATGGAAACGTATCCTCTTAGTTTAAAACCATTACCTCTTGTCATGTCAGTACACTTCCTGATAGAGTATCTCACAAATAGTCTCTCTGCAGCTCATAGGAATTATGATTGTAGTTTTCTCTCACCGTCAACTAAATGGTAATAAGATTTGAAAGCCTTCACCAATTCAGTGTTGAATTAGTAGAGAATGCTGGAAATCAAGAATCTTCTCCATCCCCCCCACCGTGGAAGGGTGATCTTGTTAGGTATCTCACAGAATTTGTCTCTTGCAACCACATCACTGGTCTCCTGTGCATCAGGTTCATATATGCTCATAGCTTGTATCAGATGGTGACCATCTGATGCTTCCGCTTGAAACATAACACTGCTTTGCTTATTTGAATGCAGATTATTTTTCAGTCTCATGTATACACATTCCCTTGCAGAAACCACATTTTGCATGTCTTCTGCTTACAGCTTGTTGACCCCTGTGTACAAGTCTGTTCTTTTCTATGAAACCAAAGTCCATGACAATTCATAATATCTGCAAGCACTGACTGTTCAAATGAAATTCATTAATATCTTGGAGCAAAAGTAGTCTTCTGTATTCCATTCCTCTTGGGATTTGAAGAAATCAAATCAAATCAAATCAAATCAAATAAATCAAATAAAATTATGTGAATAAACACATAATACATAACATAACCTGAATAATAAAAAGTAGCTACCAGGAATAAACCAGTAAGTTAGACAAAAGGTTACTAAAATAGATAAATCATGTTTCTACTATCTAGGTAGGTTATTTTTTTTCTCCTAAACTTAGCATACACAGCAAGATCCTCTTGCTGCAAATGATTCGACTCAATAGCCTGGGTGAGTTCCCTGTATATAAGCTCCAGATGCCTTCAGGTAGCACAGAAAAACCTTAGGAAATAAAATGTTTATCTCCTAGGCAAAAGCTCTATAAAAATAAAATGCTTAGTGAAAGACAATAACATGTTACTTTACTAGCACTTTTCATTCTGAAAAATCACAAAGGCTTTAAAAACTGTTGAAGAGAAGTGTCTGAAAACAAAACACAGCAAAACATGTCACAGCAAAATCAAGAATCCACAAGCAAATACTCAAACATCCTAAAATGCAAGGCTAAGTTGAAATGTGTCACTTTACAACTACCCCCAGTGAAATACACCTGATGCATAATACATTTTCATTCAACACCTAATTAACTGCCGGAACTCACTGCACCAAATTAACATTGAACTTAGACCTTGGCATAATTCCAAAAGGTATCAGGCAGTCCTGTGCACGTATTTACAAGGCTCTGTTCAGCAGAAATGTCCTACTAACCCATGCTGGGAGGCAGGAAAATGTTATTCTGCCAGCTGATGAAAATCTAACCTAAGTTGCTTGCCCAAAGTCAAATAGGAAACCAGAAGGTATTCTCAAATCTTCCAAGGGGCACCAAAGAAACCCAAATTTTTCCATCATCATGCATGGGCATCCTTTTTTTTAACCTCATCCTTTGAAACTACTGTCACTGATGACGCAGGGTGACTCGTTATGTGGCACAGAAGACACTGCCATGTGGGAAGAGCATCTAGGTGTGCAAAGGAGGTGGTTGCATCTGGGCATCATGCACTGACTGCATGGCCATTCCCCGTCTTCTCCCCAAGAACCACCCAGTGTGGTCTCTGATCTCAATCTCATATTTTTCTCTGAGATGTGCGAATCTTCATATGCACAGACTAGAGGAACATACACGGGAAAAGTTTTCCCTGAAGTGCATAATGCCAGTGCTCAGCACCAGCACTGCTATGGCACAGATTTAATAGCCTGCGATGAACTCAACCTTTCCTTCTTTAAAATTAAATACTTTCTGTGATCAATAGAAATTAAATTGAGGATGAGCACGGCTGCTTTGCTGAGTAGGGAGCAGAGAGCTGTGGTGGGTCAGCCCACTGAAGTCTGCGTGAACAAGCAACAGCATGTCCCTACAAAGACATCTGTGTTGTCACTCCAAAGCTGTTTCAAGCTTCATTCTGGAACCTAAAAGATAGGCTTACAGGGTTATAACCAATTCTGTAATAAACATTTTTTCTATTCATAAAAGAATGTTTATTTTTAAATGGAAAATTTTCGATTTCAGGCATTTGGAAATCAAAACAGATCTCAACATTTTGATTAGCTTTATTTTGTAGCTGATTCACTGATTATTTTTATGTAAAGTGCTCCTTAGTTGCAGAATGATCTATCAGCATTTTTCAGAGATAACTAATGCAAGTACTAATGCCATTAGACAGGCATTGACTCTCAGCCTTTCACATTTCAATTGTGAGTGCTATGGATCTCATAACATCTACATCCCTTTTCTATTTTCTAGAATAAATATGCAACATTTCCCCTCAGAAATAATACCTTTCTTTTTACAGAAAGACAGAAAAAAAGGCATAAGCAACACAGTCCCATTTACAATGGTATATTGATTATTATTAAGATTGGTATCAGCATGAAAACTACGGAGGGATTTTGGGGTTCTCTAACAAAAACTGAATCATAAAGCCAATGTATAAAAGATATTCCCTCTCCCGCTCCACTCACAGTGGCCAGAGATGGACATAGCAGCAGCATGGACAAGGACTACAGAGGACAGCAATAAAGATTTTGCTGTCCCACCACCTGATAGGAAATGCCCCACATAAAGAGAAAATAACCCAAGGCATAACTTCCTCATTGCCTTATCTCCCTATAAACATACTTCTGCTCTGTTTGTGAAGAAAGTAATAGGCTAGCAGCTGCCACAGACATTCACAACCAGAAGAAACCTGAGAAGGGTACCCAGGGATGATTTCACTCCTCTTTCCACAATTAGGATGGGTGAGTTAAGGACAAATGAGGCCAAAAGGAAGAAAACAAAATAAAGCAGCAACTTACCTGGCCCAAAGTGAGACTGATTTCCATGTCATGCTGGCACACAGCGTCAGCATGGTTCAGAAGTTATTTTGTGTCACTACATTTGGTGTCTCGCTTCTACAGCTACAACTGAGAAAATATGCAGTTGAACTGCAGAACATGCTAGGTTCCCAGCAAGGTTTGGCACTGCACACAAGACAGCACACTGGCACAACGCCGACAGCAGACTATGTTTAACAACTAATGATATACATTACCATAGCCTTGACACTAAAAACACATATCTAGTGCCAGTCATTCTGTTGCCATTTAAATTCATATACGTCTTGGGATGGTTTCCATCCATGCTGGCAGCCAAAATGTAATGAATAAGGAGGCTCCACTTTGTAGATAAATAAAAGCAAATGTGGGATGTACCTAAATGGATTTGACAGATTGTAGGCATCGTTTAAAAATATAAGAGTACAACACAGAAATGCTGGCATTATCCACAAAGAGGACAAGAATTTGCGAATTACATGCTATTTGCTAGAGCAGGGGAAAAAAAGACAAGAAAAAAAAGAAAAAAGAAAAAATAAAATAAGAGAAAGAATACCATAGGTGTTCAAATCCTTCAGTTTACACAGTAATAAAATAACAAAGCTCTCATGCTTAGCATTCATGTAGTGCCTTATAATTTCTAAAGCCCTAAGCCCTCTCCACACACACACACAGAGAATGATCCAGTGCATGAAGCACAGGGCATTCTTCTCACACACAAAACCTGAACATAACTAGGAGGAGAGATGGCAAAAGATGTAGGCCACATCCCAAACTGTGGAAGAGCTGTGAAACTCATCTCCCTGCAGTTCTCCCCCCAAGACTCCTAGCATTGCATGCTATTAAGCAGCACTAAAACACCCTTCCTATTATCCACTACTAATCTTCCACTTGTTAACAACATGGTTAATAAACATACTATAAAAGTCAAAGTCTAGAAAGGAGGAACTATCTCATGAAAAGATAAACTGGAAGGCCTTTTATAACAGAAACAATTTTGCTTTCTCACTAGCTAGCATGCCATATCTAAAGGACTAATAGTTTGGACAACAAACTTCATTTACAGAGCTTGGTAACAAAACTACAAAGATACTAGAATAGGAGGGATAGCAAATAATCTATGTAGATTTAAATTTTTGTTCAAACCAGAACACCTTGAACAATAGTGCCAACATTATCTATTCTTAGACTCTCCTACTGTTTTTTCCTCATACTATTTCATTCTGTAAAATTGATCCTTTCCATCTTTCAGTGCTGTGCTTATACAGTGCATTGTAAAATTATAGAAGTGCAGCTCTTATTTGAAAAAGAAATAATCAAAATCTCCACCAGTAATGTTACCACTTCAAAAGTCTGTCTTGAAGTTGCATTCTATATATTGAGGTTGTCTCCTTTGATGACAAAGGAGAATAGAAAATCATCAGTAAAGAAAAATAATTTAGAAGAAAGCAGAATTTAAGGAAACCAAAAATGTATAACAAGGAAAAAACATTAAAAAAACATATATTTTTAAGTCCTTGGAACTTTATAGCAAATACTGTTTTCAAGCAGTGTCTCTTGTCATGTGTCAGACTTGTACAGAGGAATGAATGTGGTCTGTGCTCTTTTACATTAATCGTATTTATTATAACTGTTTAGTTAGCTTTTTCTTTAAAGTGTTGTATAGGTTGGCACTTCGAGAACATAAATGTAAAACCTTGGAAAATAAAACTGTTAAGAAAGGTGTAAATCAAACATCCTGTATGCTTGTATCATGACCCAATAATTTTACAGGTAAAAATATTATTTTCATACCATACAAACAAAATAATATGTTGTTTAAACTGTAAATGTTAATATGCAGGTTGACTGTATAAATTATAATTAGAGAGGCAAATACATATAATAATATATGTAATTAAGCTATATCAAAGCCATGTAGTTGGAAAAAAGTCAAAGTAATATGGCAGGATTGACCCCAAGGAGGTAACTTTATCATTCCTGTAGAAGAGTAGAGAAATGTAAGCATTAAGCTTACGCGTGGGAACTGTGAAGATACTTAATACACTAAAATTTCATCTGATATTAGTGCCCCCAAACATGACTGCAGTATTTAGCTGGTGTTAATATTAAATAACATGTAAATAGAAGAGGCTCCAGTTAGTATTTTTATTTTTTTTAAAAATTGCGTTTTAACTCCTTTTTCTTTTTTTTCCCCACAGAATGTCTTATTGGGGGATATCCAGCATGATACCCCTCATGGAGGTATCATGCTTGTCAATGGGGTTTCTCAGCTTTTTTTTTTTTTTTTGAAAATCAGACTTTAATGGTGTTGGACATCTGTTGGACATTGTTGGACATCCAAAAATCATAAACATTTCAAAGCATGAGCCTTTGTTGAAAATGTTGATTAGCTAGAAATAGTAACAGTTTGTGAATACTCAGGGAACTTCTCCCAGATGAAAAGAGGCGACACTTGAGGAAGTGACCTTTAAGGAGTTTTCTGTGGCAAGTATTCATTAATATAGAATAAAGCATTAAATACTGTGGGAGCATTCACTATAAACTGTGAGCATGCAAGTGAAGACAATTGGAAATTACTTCAGTTGTGCATACTAAGCTTGAATTGAAACTATTTCTATTAATGTGATGATATACCTGTGTTCTAATTGTAGAAAATAACACTAACTCTCAACAGGCATGGGCTTGAAATGTGTAAGCCCCCCAGCACACTATGGATTTGTTTTCCTTCATGCAATGAGGGGAAAAAACAGACTACATGGAGTGTTCAGAAAATATTTATTTTTGCATTGTGTGTGTGGTGGGTGAAAATAAAATCTTTATCTGTTTCTGGCTATTCATGCACTTATGCCAATAAAACAACAAAAGTACATCTGAAATTGATAATACAGAGTTTTATGTTTGCCCTGGTTTCAGCTGGGATAGAGTTAATTTTCTTCCTTAGTTTTCCTTTCTTAGTTGGTATGGTGCTGTGCTTTGGATTTGGGATGAGAATAATGCTGGCAACACACTGATGTTTGAGTTGTTGCATAGCAGTGCTTGCACAGAGCCAATGACTTTTCTGCTGCTCATGCTGTCCTGCCAGCGAGGAGGCTGGGAGGGGACGGAACCAGGACAGGTGACCCAGACTGATCAAAGGGATGTTCCACACCATGTGGTGCCATGCTGGATAATAAAACTTGGGGATTGGCTGGGGGGGCAGCTGCTACTTGGGGTCTGGCTGGGCATCAATCAGCAGGTGGCAAGTAATTGTATTGCACATCACTTGTTTTGTGTTATTATTATTTTCCATCCCTTTTCTGTCCTATTAAACTGTCTTTATCGTGAGTTTTTACCCATTTCTTTTTTCTGATTCTCTCCCCCATCCCACTGTGGGGTGGTGGAGTGAGTGAATGGCTGTGTGGTGCTGAGCTGCCTGCTGGGTTAAACCACAATAAGGTTGTGTCTATTGTGACTTAATGAGGAATTTGAAATCTCCCGGCGAAAAAAAAATAAATAACAGTGGGGTTCTGTGTCTTCTGGTCAGGCTGCACACACAAGTAAATATACATTCATACACATTTAAAGAAAAAGAAGAAAGAAAGAAAAAAAAAAAAAAAAAGAAAGAAAGAAAAGAAAAGAAACCTGGCTTATAAGCAAGGAAGTGATGCATTAACCAAATACCATATCTTCAAGGTGATTCTGTGCAACACTCCATTTCCATCCTAGCTCTGAACACATCTGGCAGTTGTACTGTTCTCTTCCTTACTGAAGTCCATAGCCATGGACTTCTATTACCTGACAGGATGATCAAAGTGAATATCTAACACCCCAATAAAAGTACTCTGTGTAAAGGACCCTGACTTCTCCCTATGTTCTTTTATAACCATGTGTGTGATGATTATTATATTAATGATGCCTCCCTCAGTAGGCTCAGAGCATGAAAACACACTTCAGAAGATTTCAGACACATGGAAAGCTATTAGGAGATAAGTTTAGGAGGAAAACAACCATCCTTGTTCCCTTTCTATCACTTCATTGTACACCCAAATCCAGTAAATCTATTATTAGAGCCACAAGCACCTCTAGAACTATGTAGGGACTGCTAGCTTCCTTAATTCAGATGACCTGAAGTCACCAGAGATCACAGCAAAAAATTCATTTATCATACTGTAAAGACCAAGCTTTGAAAGGACGAAATATCAGCACCTGCACCTGAAAACAGGAGGCCAGCATTAAAGAAACGGTTTCAATGGCATGAATGTGTATTTCTCAAAATATCTTCAGATAAATAAGTTTCATTAAGACAAAAATAGCAGGGCAGTTAAATGGCTTAACTTCATTTGTCTTGGATCTCATTTATTAGAGGAATAGATCTTAGCTACATAGAATATGTCCTCGGTACCAAAGGCTTTGTATGTTATTTTTAGATACACTCCTTATAACATTAGTAGAATACTATATATATTACTGCTATTAAATGAGCTCCCACTGATTTCAAATTTCATTAGGCTCATAAACTCCTCCAGTTGGCAGAGAAATTACATTTTCTGATATCCAAAGCTGCATAATGAGTCATGACCTATTCTTTCCTTTTGTCTCCTCAAAATACCCTTCTGTTGGCTAATCTTCACCATATTTGCAATTTTCCCACAACAGTGATATGGGTATTTGTACACACACACACACACATTGTTAATATCACAAAGCATTCTTTTTTATATTTTTTTTTCCTTCCTTTTTATTACTTATTTTTTATTATTTTTTCCAAAGCTTAAAACACTTTATCTAGGCTTCCATGCAGTCACTGTGTGTGAAACCAACAGAGGAAAAAGCAGTTTCATGTCACACATCTCCTGTCTGACTAATCTGCAAGGCACCCGTTTTAATGACTTCTCATAAATAATTCAATTTCTAATTATGCTATAAGCCCCCTAACCTGGAGAATAAAAAGAAAGGTAGAAAGGTAGGGGACAGGGAGAAAAAAAGTGTATATGCAAGTAATGCCTGCAGAACTGAGCTATTCTACTCATGCCAGTTGCACCTGCTTCCTAAAGCTTGAAGTGTTTCTCCAATAAGTAGGACAAGATTATATGTGAAGTCAGAGCTGGCAATAATACTTCTCAAATCCACTTATTTCTCACCCACTTTCCCTGTTACAGAAGCTGCAGCTCTGCCTGACCTGCCCATGCAGGCCACGTTGCCCTGACCACAACGATGGGGTTAAGCCAACCCCTACAGAACCTTTACTTTTGATTCTTGCTCCTCATTTCTCCTCTTTGAATTCCCTGGTGGGGGCTGGGAAATCAAATGTTTGAAACTCCTCTCTTCCCCAACAACCCATTGCCAGAAGAGGTGAGACAGGAGCTGTCCCTCTGCCCTCCTGTTCCCTGCTCCACAGAGGAGTGAGCACGTTGGTAGGAAGCATTAGCTCTCATCACATGAATGGCACCTGACTTCTTCCAGAACAGAAGTACCCTTGGCACCCACGTCTCACTTTTCAAGTGCACAAAACATTGCTGCCAAATCAGCTGCTGTCTACAGATTCTTCCCTCCACCTTTTTTGTTGTTCTAATCAAAATTCATTCAACATACAAAAAGCTGGTCAAGGTACAACTGACAGCACACAGGCAGCTGAATGATCTCCTCCTACCTACAACTATTTTTTAATTGCAAGGAGGTCTCTCAATACACAGTTGAGCATCTGCTCATTAGCACTACAGCACTATTTCTCCTACTGACACTTCCTACCCCTCCTCCTCTCCAATCTTTAACAACTATACCTAAAGCACTTGCAAATTGCAAACTCTCTGTGACCTATGGGGTTAGATTTATATTGTGCATATTAATACATTTATTTCTAAAAAATCCTTTAAAAAAATAATGAGCAATCCAAACTCGCTATGTTTTTTGTCCAAAATCCCTGAAATTTATTTTGAATGACAGCTATTTGGTTTGCCTTTATTTCTTCCTGAAATATTGTTATATATTGATACTGTGTACAGAGCTTGGGGGTTTCCGCATTTCCAGTTTTAGAATTCAATATACAGAACTCAGCCCACACTGTTACATAAGCCAAAGTTCATTGTATCAAAGCTGCTGCAATGGTATTTTATGCAAGATAATGATAAATTGTCATGATTTTATTATTTAGTTAGTAATTACAAGGGAATGGAAATTGCCCGCATCACAGAATGTTATGCTTCTGATTTAAGAAACACAGTTTATCTGATATCACATATTTTGACTTCTTTTGTTTATCTTACATCCAAATGCTGCAATAGCTAAAGAAAAGCCAGAAAAATATACAGGTTGGTTTTCTTTAGTCTTGCTGAATTTTGTGATATATATGGCCCATCACCATAGTAATGGAAGCTGTATCTAAGCTGTTGACAAGGAATATTTCCAACTGCTTTGATGTAGGCACATATCCCAAGCTGCACCGGGCCCAGAACTAGATGTATGTTGCCGTTCATCACCTACACATTCTTATGTGTCTATGGGAAGGGAACAGGAGACACAAGTTCAAAACAAGTCGTATCATATACATGTGCTCAGCCTGGGTGTGGCCCGCATGACCGAACGTTGAATGCACTGGTCTTCACTAAAGGCCTTGCAAAATAACACAAAGAGCATTTTCTCTTCAGAGGTCAGCTGGTGCAGGATGGAAGTCATAGAATTACAGAATGGTTTGGGTTGGAAGAGACCCATAAAGATCACCTAGTCCAACTCTCCTGCCATGGGACATCTTGCGCTAGGTTGTTCAAGGTCCTGTTCAACCTGACTTTGAAATGTCTATAACTACTTGACGTGGCTTGTCCCAGGAATATCCCAAAGCTGATACTAAGCCAAAGATTGAGTCACCTTCATATCACACCTCTGGGATTTCTAAGCAAGGAACACTACCAATGAAGCCCATAAAATTGGCAGGAAAGTAGCCAGACAAGGCTCAGTGTACTAGAGCTGCATGTGCACCATACTGGTGGTCCCAGTACTCCACCTATGATCACTTCTGAAACTAAGGCATGAGACACAGAGGATATGTTCTAAGACTTTATTGATCTTCACTTCTAGGATAGTTGTAATGAGTCAAGCAAAAGATATGAGGACGAGGTATCTAATTTCAGCTGCTTAAATATTATGTGTCCTATCTGAACCGGTTATCTATTCTCCTTCTGTGGAGAGAGAGGGTGCTTTCAAATATTCCCTAGAGATCTCTCTCTATAATCCATTTCTGAAGGAGAAAGGAGATGCAACTGATTTAGATGAACACCTTCTTAGACAACTTTAAGGTAGTGGAACCTTTACCTGTTAGTAATTAGATTGAAATCACACATGAAAACTACAGCTCCAAAAAAAACCCTAATATATAAGTATATATATATATAATGTTTTTTGTTCGTTTGTTTGTTTGTTTTTAAACAGTATTCCATTTTCACACAGATTTCATTAGGACTGTTCATAAGCATTAAACTATAATAAAACATGTTTGGTTCCTTCCAACTCCAGAGCCCAAATGAAAGACGACGACAACAACAATAAAGTGGTTTTAAAATTATAAATATTTATTTTTTAATTCCATGGAATAAGTTATAGAATATGTTAAATAATACCATGGTTACAAATATAATACATATCAGATGGTTTCTACTGGGCTGTATTCTTCACAGATACACATACTAAATGCTCCAAAGTTTTTAGAGGCCATGCAGAACTAAATGAATGCATTCCCACTATCATTTTTTGAACACTGGCAATGCCCCAAACCAGTAAGTATATCTGATTCAGAGTTTATACAGCTTTCATGCAGCCTTAAAGACTGAGATTTAGCTCTCAATCTGCCAAAAGATGTAAAGACTTGGCAAACACTCTCCCCTTACAAAAAATGTACCTTCTTTATCCTAAATTTCAGACACAATTGAATGATGCTGAGGGTATCTGATATTGTTCTTTCATTGTATGGTATTTTCAGTACAAACCTTACTTTATCAGAAACATTAAAATACATACAGATCTGTTCTGAATTGGGAGAGAACTGTTATGATTAATATAAATTTCAGATCTCCAGTCCCTCAATTTCCCTTGCTTACAAAGAATAATCTTGCAGTAGAGCATGTTATTAATTTTAATGCAAATGTGTAGGTTTGATCTCACAGAGTAAGTCAGAGGAAGTTTTTCAAGAGAAGCCCCACCAAGGAAGACCCAGACCTTCCTGGGTCTTTGTGAGCTGGTATAGTGTGTCAGTTCTGGAAGTTCACTACAAACATCACTCCTGTATTGCTGTACAAGCAAACATGAACTCTGCACATCGGAAGCCCATCTACAAAGCTCAATGACTAAGGCAGAACATAAAAAACATGTGGCTGGAAAATTGTGCTTTCCCATAGAATTTCCTTTTATCTCATTATTTAAAATACCAGAATGCTAAGGACTACTGTGTAGATTAATGCTAGATAAAGAGAATATAGTGAACTCCATGTTTACCTTCTTCTATGTAAACTTTCATTGCAGGCTTCATAGCTGGTGCTTGCATTTGGCTGATTTTCCACATGGGTCTAGGTTACACAGTGCTGAAATCTCACCATCTGTTCAGGAGATACGAGCTTTAAATGGCAAAAGCTTTACTTCAGCTTTTCAGATGGTGAGGGAGAGTGCAATACCCTGTAGTCATGTATCTAAATCAAATCCCCTCTGTTTCAAAAATCCCTTTCGGATCTAAGGTGAAACCAAAATCTTAAAGATGCATCCAGAGCTTGTTTACACAGACACACTAACGAAAGCTGACCCCAGGTAACTTTTAAAGCAGGTAAGTTACATTATACTTCACTTCCATCTGGAGAGAATTAAAGCAAGCATAGTTAATATGGCATTATTATTATTATTATTATTATTATTATTATTATTATTATTATTATTATTATTATTATTATTATTATTATTATTATTTTGGGAGTCTTTTAAGGCAATAAACCTTACAGAATGTAAACATGTAAACCGAGAAAAAGGTTATATTCCCTCTACTAGCAAGAACACACGGCTTCCTGGCCATCACCTCAATAGCCCCCCTCAGTGTTTACTGAGGATGGAGCTGCACTGGGGACCAAAGCAAGCCCACAAACCACTGGCCATAAAACCGCTTTGCTGCTGCGAAAGCCTCACATCAAGGCTTCTGAAACAGCTAGAGGGTGAAAATATAACTAAGAGCTTATCTCATGGTCATTTCAATTTCTGCAAACAGCATAGGAAAGCATCAATATTTTCTTAGAATGTTTGCCTTAAAAAAATATTGGAGCATTTTACTAATACACTTACTGAAAATGGATGAAAGATAAAGGGCATCAAAAAAGGAATAATGAAACTAGAACTAAGCAACTGAATTTAAAAATGTTTTAATAACTACCTTTATGTAATGGAAACAAAATAAACACTAAAACCATAAAACAGACACTGTGAGTGCTAGTTTAGTTTCTTGGCCCTCCTTTAAAGTTAGCAGCCACAATAAAAAACTAACACATCAGAAAGTTCATTCATGCATTATCTGGTGAGTCCTGTGCCGTTAGATTCAGAGCCCTTCTGGCGAGTTCAGCAAGCATCTGCATTCAGCAGAAAACCAAGTTCCTTCTCCCTCACTCATCTAATTGGTGTCTAAATGGTTCAGGCTGCAAACTGGAAGGCTTAGGCAAGCTGAGCATACGTATGCCTTTCTTTGCCTGCTAGGATGGCCTTCCTGTTTTCTGACATCTCAGATTTCATACAGTGACCAAAAGCCTCATAAAACTGTCTCCTGCTTTATGCTCTCGCCCATTTTCACAGTGCAATGCAGTTACTTTTCTCACAATAATAACCTAGGAATATTAATTCCCCCTAGCAAAAGCATCCCTCTGCTGCTGCCTCCCGCATCAGGCATATTTTGACCAGTGTCTGCAACAATATGCAGAACACAGTCCTGACATACAAAGCACTGCCCTTGCCATGTTATTCATTACAACACCGGAGAAGAATGTTCTTGAAAAATCTGTAATTCAGGCTTGAGTGCTTTAATCAGATCCCTGAGTTCATTCCAGAATTAAGGGACTCAATATGTTTTAGAAAAATAACGTATTTTTTTTAGATTTCTAAACAAGTTAACATGCTTTTCCTCTCCTCAATCTATTCCTTCAGTAAGCAAACACTTCACAAGACCTTATTTTCTTGAATTTACATTGTCCCCATTAACATTTGAAATGATAAAAATGTATATATTATACAAAAATGTGCCAAATTTTAAAATTAATTCACTGGATCAATTTCTTTTAAAATATCAATATTAATGACATTTATATTAAAGGTAACAAATTCAATTTCATTATTCCTCATTCACTTTAATTGAACTCCAGAATTTCTAGTTTTATATTTATGCTTTTTTTTTTTTTTCATAATTCTACAACATACCCTGCAGCTAGAAGAGGTTCTGCAACGATGCTCTTGGCTTCTAGCTGTGAACTTTATTTGAGAAATATTAATGGAGACCCTGAAACTTCTCCTATGAGTTGGGGTGGGACCACACAGTCATAAGGGTCCCATTGAGACTCAAAATCTGTGAATTTTGTCCCTCAAAGGTGAAATCAAATATAAAATCTATTTTTACTTACCTTTTGGAAGAGCTGACAAATTCAATTCTGTACTCAAAGAAAAAGGAAATATTGGGCTGAGCTCACAAATTAGAGTCTGAGATTCTTTGTTTTGAAAGCTGTATTTGCTCCTGCTGCAGCCTGGCTAGCTTTCATATGCCACGGACAGGAAGGCGGTTGAGTCAGGTGCAAAATAAAAGCTTTCTTGTTAACTTAATATTTAATAATCTCATTCATTAATAACTTTGGTGAAGCTGAAGTAAGAGCATTTGTATTTTGTTATTATGTTCCAAGCTATATATCCACAGTGACACCTTGAGAATGAGCACAGAGCATTCTCTTAGCTTTGTCATTCAAAGCTGTATTTGCATTCTTAGATGGAACAAAATGCTTTATCAATAATTCACATAACAAAGTCTGCTGAGTATTAGCTTACAACTGAAAGAGTAAATAAGCATTGTAACTTAGTAAAATTGATTGACACTTCATTAGCAACAGGATCCCATTCTACTTCATCACCGTTGCTTTATTTTAAGTGTAAGATACCATTATCATCTGTGATGAGGTGAACTCCAGGTCCTAGAAATGTAACAACACCAAAGTACACATCTAGCAGTCTCTGTGGAAGGTTGTCAAATCACCACTCCCTACAAGCACAGACCAGTGTTGAAACAGGAGTAACACTGTTCCCATCCAACACTTCATGAGAGAAACGACAACAACAAAACACAGAATTTGTCCTAATGGGCTTTCCAGTGTGAGCAGTCTTGCACAGCAGCAGATTTCCTTAATGCTTGAGGAACATGGCATTCTGAATGACTCAACTTTATTAACAAAGCTAAAAAACACAAAATCAAAACCAGTTATCTCAGAAACTGAGTCAAGGACCAAACGTTTTTTAAATCACACCAAAAAGAAATATATATATGTATATATATACATATAGTGAATAAGAGAAATGCATTCTCTATGGAAGTACAGAGGAGAAATTTTGGAATCTAAAGGGTAAGTACTGAAATCAAAAGTGAAGAATTTGGGATGCAGGGATAAAGAAGGGATAACACGAATCTAGCCTGTTTTTACAAAATCAGGTAAAGAAGGCAGGTTTTTTTCCTTGTCAGGGTTGCTCTTTGGCTCAGTGGTATCACCAATAATTATGGAACAATGATGACCACTATAAAATTTGTAAGTGAATGAGCATGAATCAAGGAGACCAAGCAGTACCCATTTTCTTTCTATGAATTTCCATTTATCTATTGAAATACAGTGTGAGTCATGCCCCTTTCAGATATTTATTTTCTTAACTATTCTGCCAAAAAACAACTGTCACTGAACAAGATTTTTGCAGTGCTTTGTGCTAACAGCATCTTGATCAGCTGTGGAAATGAAGCAGATGTTACCTTGAGAAATGTCTCCCAGATCAATGGAAAAATAATAAATCCTATGCTTATGAGCTTCCTGAAACAAACAAACAAACAAACAAACTTTCCCATTCTATACTCTTCTTACTAGCAGTTGAAAGACACAATTTAGGACTCTCAAAACTTCTCTTCATAACTTCTATGGATTTTACTTCCCTTCTCCCTAGGGATTTTGAACTTTTTCCCTCATAAAAATCAAAAAGTCAGAGTGAAGAAAAGAAGCAGACTTGTATTGTATTGCTGGACTGCCAAGCTGAAAGGTAGCAATCAATGCCTTGCCATCTAATTGGTGTCTGGTAACAAGCAGAGCACACAAGGGGTCAATGATGACGTCAATATTGTTCAATATCTTCATTGACAACATGGATGATGAGATAGAGTACATCCTCAGCAAATTTAAAGGTGATGTTAAATTAGGCAGAGTTCTTGACATGCTGAATGTCAGGGCTTCAACCCAGCGACCTTGAAAAAGTTGAGAACTAAGTCAAAAAGAAGCATCTTCTGGATCAACAAGGAACAGGACAAAGTTCTACCTACAATGGGATAATCCCATGAATCAACACCAGTTGGGAACTGACTGACTAGGAACACCCTGCAGAAAAGGACTTGGGGCAGAGGCCACACCAAAAATGAGACAATACTCAACTCTCATTGCAAAAAAGGCAGACCACCCGCTAGCTGCACCATGAGAAATGTGGCCAGCGGATGGAGAGAAATTCGTATTCTCTGAACAGCTGCAGTGAGGCTGCATCTGAAATATTGTTTTCACCTCCACTTCTCCCAGGGATGTTGGGATGTTAGAAATTATATATTTATATATATATTATATATATTATATATATATATATATATAATTTATATATATATATGCTACCAGGATGGTCATAGGCCCAGAACATATGACCTAGAAGGAGAAGGTGATATTCAGTCCAGTAAAGTAGAAGCTAAGAGCTGATTTAGTAGAAGCCTACAAGTGGAAACAAGTAAAACCTAAAACCCTTTATTGTCTGTCAGTATTGCAAACTGTAAAAGCTGTAAAGCTTCAACAGTGACCGCAAATTGTAGTTTTAACAGTTCGGCTTGTACATTAAAGGGGAAAAGCTCACAGAGAGAGCAGTGCAGCTCTGAATCAGGTCACCCAAAGAAGTTCTTGAAACTCCATCCTTGACGGTTTTCAAGATTTGGCTAGGTAATGCCACAACTGAGCCGGTTCTAGTGCTGGCAACAGTCCCACCTGAAGCAGTAGCCTTGATTAGGTGATCTCCAGAGGTTTCTTTCTACCAACATTTCCATGACTCGATAGTCACTGTGACATAGATGCATTTGGCATATGGCAGAAATATTTAATCTATAAATTACTCAGTCTCAAGAAGAGCCCAAAAGGTTTACATTTCTAAACATCATTTTGAGAAACATGTAGCATTCTCACTCTTTACAGTCTGGGAGTAGCACAGAGAAGAAAGGAGGACTGAAGGGGCAATGGTACTAAGGGAGGAAAGATTCAGACTTTTTGGGCTTAAAGGACAGAAATCTCTAGGACAAGAAATAAGGGATCTAACACAAGGCTGGGAGAAAGGTAGGAGATGAGAAGCCAGACAGAAGAGTTGGAACTGCTGATGGAAGCAGATGGAAGAAAAACTCTGGAGCTTCCTCCTGTTCATGAGGACTCAAGCTACGATGAGCAACATAAAAGAGAAAGGAAGGACTTTCCCTGCTGGAAAACAAGAACACAATGAGGAGGCAGGCTAAGAGGGAGAGAGGGGAAAATAAGGACAAGTAGAGCAGAAACAGAAGTCGTAATTATATTTGGAGGTAATTAGGCAAAAGACTCTCTGCCAAAAAGATTAGATTTTCTATATAGCCTTAAGCAGAGCTCAGGATTCCTAATTTTCACTAATTTGCTCTGAGCAAGATTTGTATGAAGTTAAATAAAACTTTGAGAGTTACAACCTGTGACTGACTTCCAGATGACTGACTGGTTTAAGTGACTGTCTGGCATAAAGAGAAACTTCCTGTGGCAAGACACAGATGGAAGCTGTTGCTTAAAGATAGGATTTATTTGTTCACCTTAAACATTACAGTGGTCACGATCAATGAAACAGTGGCTTTCAAAAAAAAGACAAAAACAAAAAGTCAAGAAGAAACCCACACACGATTAATGTGTCAAAAAGAGATATTGAAAACCAATTTTTACATTTTGTCTGTAAAGTAAATCAACAGACACTGGCTATTAAATTCATGTGTGTAGGAAAGACCATAGGTTCCTAGTATTTCCCAATGAATGTTTTGCATGTGAGACAGCCTGATTTAATTCAGCAATAAATATTTTAGGGTGCATATTCTACCAAAATCGGTGTAGAAGACTCCTTTTTTTTCAAACCTGAAAGAAAACTGGCTTCTAAATCAATTGGGAAAATTGATTTAGATCAATATGGGAAAAAAAAAAAAAAAGTAGCTTTATTGTGTAATTTTACTAAATACAAATTTTGGATTGTACCCTTCAAGGGAGTGTAAGATTTGCAGAAAATCTGCATCATTTTTTTTTTTTTCATTAGGGAACCTAAAGTCATCTAGCAAGTCAACAAACTTCAGCTTTTCAAATTGATTTTGATAAGCAAGATTTAAGTGCTATTGAGAAATTTAACACAAAATGTCCCTAAAAGTGCTTCTGCTATTTACAGAGGCACAGTGCCATGCACTAATTTATTAAGTTCTTTGACAATACAGTCCTGGAGCTCTCCTTTTACTTCTATTTTTCTTTCAGTTTGATTTCTGGCCTCATAGGAATTCCAGTGGGAGAGCAGAGTGTCTGCAACTTTCTCTTCATTGTGCAGTGTCTTTGCTAGCTCCTGTGTCCATAAACTTATGTGGCAGACTAAAACCTATACCAGCTACAGAAGAGGCGAGTGATACAAAGGCCTGAATTAACATTAGATGATCTCCCATGTGTCCAGTGATTTTCAGTTTGTTCTAATCCTGTATTAAAGAATCAGTTTTTTTTATTTATTATTATTTTTTTTCAGAATGTCTCCACATCAGAGAAGTGATTTTTCCACTGTTCCTCTTGTTCAACAAGAAGATATCGCTAGTACCAGATTTACAATTTGAGGTTTCTTCATTAACTCAGATCTCAGTTTAAGAAATGTTAGCATTTTGCTAATTTAAGAAGTCATTTAATCTTAAAATTTCAACCCAAAATGACAATAACTGCACACAATCATATGTTTACACAGAAGTTTTGAAAACTGAGGGCATACATCTTGCTAAACAGCTGCTCTTGTGAGCTGCAGCACGCATCCAAATGAGACTCAGGACTGCATACTCCCTGTAGTCTTGGCTCCAGCCCAGAAGTACATCTACGGAAACAGACCCTGGTACTGGAGGATCAAATATGAATTCAACCAAAAAATGCTAAGATAATTAGATTCGGGGGTTGAGTTGAGCTGACATTAGCTATGGATCATAATATAAATGGCATTTACTCTTTTCTGAATACATATGTTTCATTGTCAATTCAAACCAATTAGTGCTATCTGGCTCTAAATGCTGCCCGTTCTCTCCTCTCCCTTCATCATACACACTTTATTATTTCAAGCTGATCTAACAGCTCAACAATTGAAAAAAAACTAAACACTTTAACAAAAGAGTAGGATATTTATTTATTTATTTATTATTGCATAGTTTTCTTATCCTGATATGCAGTCTTATGCATTTGTCCATAATGAGCATTTCTCTAATACATTCTTCACAACAAGAATAAATGAAATATACAATATTAGAAAACAAAGAGAGAAGCAAAGTCTTCTGCAGCAGAACCACAGTTACGTAGCACAAATGACTTTGCATCTGTTATTATTTTTAGATCCACTTTCTTGTGTCTTCCAATGTCTACAAAGAACCAGAAACAGTGGCAGCACATTATTATCTCTTTTTGGGGTTGTTCCAATGCAGGTTGGCATATGACAGGGAACTTTTATTATCTCTCTTAGAGACTGTAAAGAGAACATCTGTCTTCCACACACAAAACCCATCAGTGTTCCCTGCCTGAATAGAGAGTCTGTGAAAATTGACAACTTGTCGAACTAATCAGATTTCTTGTGATTTTGCTGCCATCTGATGTATTCTCACAAAGGGAACTTCTCGTCTGTTTCTCCAGAAGCAAAAAGTCTTTCGCCAGCATTCGTATCAGAAATGTGCAACCAATTCATCTTGGCGATGACTCTCCTGATTCCATTTCACATTTTTTTTTCTTGCTCCTCCTGCATTTTAACAGTCTTTGAAAAAATGCTAATCATTGCCTCCCAAATTCTCTGTTTGTGTACTTGCAATATCTTTACTGATTCCTCTTTTATATTATATTAATGTATGCTTTCTGAAAACAAATAGAGCAAACGTGGCAAACGCAAGGTTTTCAACCCTACTCCATATCCCTCACTTATAAAATGTAAGAAACAATGAAAACATAAAATGAATTTTCCTCTTAAATTCAAAAAGGAGTATCTGCAGCTTTTTTGATTTCATGATCCAGTTCCTAGTGAGGTAATAATAATAATAATGATAATAATAATAATAATAAAAGACCTTCATGTTACTTTGAAAATATAAGTCTTCTGTACTTGCCCTCCGATATTCCCTGTAATTTATGTCCGCATTAGTAAAGACTGATTACTTTCGTTTGAACTTATGCTGATATTTGTCAGCTGAAGATTTCACTCAGTAACTGTATCCTTGTAGAGTGTGATCATGGGAACAATAACCAATCAGGCTTTAATAAAGGCATATATTCAGACACAAGCACCACACACTGTTTTAGCCACCAAGCAGACATCTCTCAAAGGGAATGCCAATTAAAAGGCGATGTAAACCTTACTGCTTTGATTAAACATGAGAACTTACAAAGGACCTCCAGCAAGAGACTTGTATCTCTCAGAGTGGCTTTCTGAAAAGAGTAGGAGAGAATACAATATATTTGGATACTTTCCAGAATGTCTCCAGGTCAGCAAATCCCCTCTTCATCAGAGTTATTTGGAATGGAATGATCCCCTCCCCCCCCCCCCCCCCCCCCCCCCCAAAAAAAAAAAGAGGAGTCGGCACAGGCTGTCTGCCCGTTGTTCAACACTTCAGCTCTTTTCCTCTGCCACTTTTCTGGAAAGGATAGCCCAGCCAGTCACATAAGGTAAAAGAGCACTTCCTCATCAGGTTCCTATCCAGATCCATCATTCCTGCAAGGAGCTGTATCATTATCCCAGGAAGAGGCCCTTCTGCAGAGAACCCGTGGCCTGTGTGTGCTTTTTGTACTCGCTCCAGTGAGAAAAGTACCATCTAGCTGGGTTTAACACTCCCATTTTCGTTGAGAACCTGTAATTATCTTCCAAAGGCGACACTTCAGTCTGTTTAACTGATGAAAGGCCAAAGACTCTCAATGGCATAAAGTGACAAATCACAGCCAGCTAGGGGAATATCTCGTCAGAGCTGATTCACATAAAGACACAGCATTTAATGTCATTTGCACAGTACTGCACTTTAAAGTCCTTCTGTGACTCAAGCTCTGTACAAGTATTACACTTATTTAATCAGTTCTACTCTATTCACTCCTTTAATATACAGCTAAATGTCCAAGGCAAGTCTGATTATTTCCTCATAACACTGTAGGAACCTTTGCTTCTCTGGACTCACTGGACCGCTCTTATGATCAGCAGTAGGAACCATAGAGGAGAGTTGAAGTCTATATAGGGCAATTAATATTTATTGGGATCATTTTTACTAATAGACAGTTGCAATACTAATTCCGGGAGCATACAACAGTATATTCTTTGTCTTATGATTGGAAATAAATCACATCAGGCTTATAAAGGTCCTTTCATTTGAAAACTGAAAATGTTTTTACAGACTACTGAAGTACAGGTACTTCCTCCAGCAGAATGTTTTGAACTGCATGGTTCTACCATGGTACACTAAGATGCTATAGTTTAGGGCAGAGTAAGAAAAGGTGAAAGAGGTGAAAGACACTTTTTTCATCCATAACTGCGGTAATGATTCGAATAGTTAAGCATTGTCCAATTTCCTAAAACACAATTCGTCTTTGTTTGCTACATAAGATACTGAAATGTCCTAGTCTCACAAAACGTGCTCTGGCATCATAAAAACAAACAAACAAACAAACAAACACAACAACAACAAAAAAGTTTTTACAGCAGTGCCCTTCTTCACTTCTTTGTTCTATGTCATAAAAAAGGTTTTTTATTTGTTTGTTTGTTTTTGTTTTTCTCTAAAACTACTATTGCTTCAGCAGGGACATAATATTTTACACACTGATCGTTTCCTCAGGTGGCATCTAATTAGACTGAAAACAAGGAACAAAGCAACACAGTAGGTTTGGAAGATACAATATGAGCATTTGCTTAGCAGAGCACCGCTTAAACAAGTCAAACGGAATTTACTTTTTATCAGTGTCACTTTGCCAAGACTCCCTACTCCAGCACTTGCAGCATCAGGTCCCAGACTTCATGTTTGATAAGACTGGCCATGATAATAACCAGTACTTAAGAACTAATTAAGAACTAATACCCAGCAGTGAAGGCAAGTCTCCATAGGCCTAAACAAATCAAAGAAGGTTTTGTAGTCCTGACGATCACCCATGTGTCCAAAACCCTCATCAAGGGTCCTAGCACTGAAAGACAGTTCTACTTGCTGGCTCATCTGCCCTGTTCCTATAACCTCCCTACTGTGTACACAAAGGGAATTCTTAGAAACTAGTCCATTCCTAAAATTTTAGCCTACAGTAGTGCCCCTTCAATCCTTTTCCCTTTTTCTTGACTTACAGTCTGTTAGGAGAGTACAGAGTTTGATAAATAAGAGAGCAAATGACAAATAGGAAAAGTGAGAGATTCATCTGACCAGAGGCAGTCTAGACTTTCATCTACAGGTAGGTGTCTAAATTGGGCAAATTAATTATGCTCTAGAAATATCTGTTTCTCTCTATTGCTTGCAAAGTTTGCTTAGACACCTAGCTCATGTGCAGACATCTGTACCACAGAAACCAGAATTCCTTTGTATGTAAATGTGATCAAGCTGTCCTAATATTCTAAGGAAATGAGGCTCTAAATTGCCATATACGCTCTAAACTCTCAACCTGTGCAAGAAAGGATATTCAGGTAACCATTTATAAGTAAAAGGCTGAAGCACAAATCCTGCTATGTAGGCATTAAACAGATATTAAAACAGACACTACAGAACACATTCCTGTTCGTAGTCACTAAATTTTAGAATCAGAGAGTCATATAATGGTTTGGGTTAGAAAGGACATTAAACAGCATCTAGTTCCAACCCACCTGCCATGGGCAGGGACACCTCCCACTAGGCCAGGTTGCCCAAAGCCCCATCCTACCTGGCCTTGAACACCTCCAGGGATGGGGTATCCACAACGTCTCTGGACAATCTGTGCCAGTGCCTCACCACCCTCAGGGTAAAGAATTTCTTCCTAATATCTAATCTACCCTCTTTTAGTTTAAAACTATTACTCCTTGTCCTATCACTATAGACACTATAAAAATTCCCTGATCAGTAAAACAAATTATATCAAGATAAGTAAGCCCCATGGATCTGTAAGCACAAATAGCTCAGTATGATGTGACATGACTTTCATAATATTCTGGAAAACCTGAAATCATTGTGCAAACAGTAAATGTAAACTGGACATAAGCCTCACTGGGGTCTTCATTGACAAACTTTGATGGCTTATGTCTCCAAAATATTGTTAAGATTTTTTTTGGTGTTTCTAGATTCTAAAATTTCCAATGGATTTTTAAGTTCAGCTCTGAACCAAGCAAGACCTTTTGTTTTCCTAAATACAGAAAGGAAGTGAATGCAAGAAACAGGCCTAAGTAATTATGTCTGCCTACAATATGGTCTCCCTTGAGGGACCAATATGCCCGCTGTTATGAAATATCAAATCATAGTAACATTTACCTGTAGGAACTGAAGTCTTATAGCATCAGTCCTCACTTCAGAAATCAATAAGAGACTATGATGTTTAATATTTTATAGCTTCTTCTAGTACTGTCTTTCTCAGCTTTAGTGAGTTACTAGCTTTTAGTAAGTCAAAAAATCCAGATAAGCCAAGACAGGTTTTAAAACAATATTTTAGTCCCTGTTACTGCAGCCTTGTTATAACCTGTAGTAGAGAGGAGTTTATCCAGGGTCTTGCCTAGTGGGTAAATTAGGCTTCTAGTCCTTATCTCTTCAAAATATGATTCCTCTTCAAAATATGCTTATTGAAAGAAAGAGCTTGCTGGATGTCTGATGACTGTTGTTAAAGGGGTCAAAAACTAATTAATGTGCTAGAGGCTCCCTTACTGCTGAAGTTAATGAGATTTACTGTTTGAACAATTAAGTACTGCCATGTCACCTATTTTGTCTCTTTTTATGACAGATTTAGGTTTTGGTCTGTGTTCAGAATATATTCAGTTAGATTTTTTCTTTTTTCCTTATCAAATTATGGTGGCCTAAACAAAAAATCCATAATTTACAGGCAATGCATAAAACTCAGTTTCTTTCCAATTCCTAACAAAGAGACACCAATATGGAGAATCTCTGCTCTATGCTGACACTAAGCAATCTTTTCCTCCTCTACCATGGAGCCATCGGCCAAGTAAATCAGCATGTTTGTTATGTGCCCCTTTTCCTTTGTGATGTGGAAAAAGTAGTTTGCTAGTGTGCCAGTTTGCCAATGTCATATTTTCAGCTGTTCACCCTTTCTGTTCTACTATTGTCCATTAAGTCCCTTGGTTACTAATCCTGCAGGCTTCTCCCCCACACTACAACAGAAATTACTTTGCAGTTTATTATATTGCAGTTTATTACTTTGCACCCTTCTTCTGACTCAAGCTAACCTCTCTAAGATTTATGGACACAGCCCTGGGTCTGTTTCCTTTTCAAACCCCAAATCCCAAGCCTAATCATAAAAGTTTTATACCTGTAATGAAAAGTTAATAAAGAATCATTTACTGATCAATTATAAAAGACAGAAGACGAGGATCAAGAGCACTATGAAAATGGACAAAATAATCAATTTCTACTACATTTTCTTCCTTTTCTTTCATCTTTTTGGATTGATCTTGAGTATTTTAAATCTTACTTTGCTCCTTGCACACAAGTTAACTGTTGGTTGTCACCACCTCTGCTGTTTATATGCTCTTAGGGTTTCTTCTTTGTTTTCAGCCTGTTTTTCTGGCCTCTCATCTTCTCTCCCTTTATGGCAGTTTGCAAACTCATGAGACAAATTTTAATTATATTTAAAATTGGCATTGATATATAAAATCACTTGTGCAAGGAATGCTGGCTTTGCATTGTCTTGTCACACAATTCTTTGTGTACTGAGATCCAATCTTAACAAACTAAATTCATTGCATAACTTATTAAAAAAAAAAAAGATTACAGATTACATTCATCTATAGAACAAAAGGACACTATATTTTCCTGCAATTTCTTTAATTAGCATCTTACTGCTGTTTCAATTATCTGTATGTACTTCATCCTTTTAACGGTAATGCTGATCCTTGACTCCCATGAAGAGAAGGTAAGCAAATTACCTGAAGGTCTCTACTATTGTTATAGAGGCTTCATTCTCAGAACCAAGATTTTTGCTTCAATTATACAACATTCAAGGTTTTAACTTTTATATAAGATTGTGAAAAGTAAATGTTATTTGTTGCAGTGATAGCAACCTTGATTTTTTATTTTATTTTTTCTTAATCAATTAGAAGCTTGTGGCATTAAGGGCTTTCAGAAACCTCAGAAATAATTCAATGCCATTTTCACTGGAGTGAAAAGTATTGTTCTGCCTCGACAACATGTCATTTGATAAACTCATACTAGATAAAAGGAAAAACAAATGTGTCCACATTTAGAGGAACATGACATTTCTCTTGATGCCTAAAATAAAAAGAAACATCTAAATGACAATATTCTCTTTATTTTCCCCCATATCCACTCTGGAAAGTTATTTTGAACAATGTGAAAAACACAAATGGTGTAGGATGGAAATGCAGTCTTCAGGACCGAGAATATCCATTTCTGTGTGTATTAGGTGAAACCACCACTGTGTGTTATCAGAGTCAGGAAAAAAAAATCAAAACAGAAAAAAACAATAATAAAAATAATAATTAAAAAAAATGCTAGCAATATTTGAATTTATGTATTTATTTATTTCTACATGGAGCTTGTAAACCCTTCCTCCAAACCAGAATGATGACATGCTGCCCCTTCCCCCCCGCCCTTAGGCTAATTTGGGGCAATCTGACCAATTTATGGGTGTCACAGTAAAGCACTGCAAATCCAGCTCACAGGAAAAAAAACAAACAAACAGGGAGATAGGAATCATAGCTTGGCTAACCAGAAGGACAAAAACATCAAAATGTCAGCTGATTTACAAGTAACTTACCGCTCATTAAGCCTGTCTTTCTTTTTTTTCTTCATTAAAATACCACCTTCATCTGAGGACATTCACAATTAGTATGGATGCAATTTCTTTTCTGGTTTTCAGAACATGGCCTAGAGAGCAACTCCCCATGGCCTGCTATGCCAGTCAATTAGTGTACTGCGGTTCAGCCTCCTCTTATTTCCTTCATCCCTACCATTGCTAGATGGCCATGGCACATTTAAAGAGCTTGATTTGCTATTAGCTAAGTTCCTTTCATGCAGGAAGACCCAGAACAAATGTACTTGTCTGTCCCCCCTGCAGCCCCTCCCTTATTTATGTGATGCATTTGTTGCTGTGGCTTCCCCCCTTCAGTGGATGTTTCCATCCCTTCCAATTCAAATAGCAGAATCCCTGCTGAACAGTACTTGCTTGTGTTTGTGTGTGTGTTTTGCTGTCTGGTTCCCTTTTCAGACCAAAACATCTGTTCAATATGTTTCATGGCACTGCCCACACAGTGAAACAAATAAATGTCAGAGAAGGACTGAAAATCAAAATCCTCAGCAGGAGCTAGCCCTGCTTCTCAAATGATAATATGCCACAGGTACTACCAGTGGTTTACAATGCTCCATACTTTACAATTGCTCCATGCACTTACTCAATTAGCATGCAATTGCAAATTGCTACACATTGTTAATGTTTCCAATATAGGAATAAACTCCCCATACCTTTGGAGAAGAACTGCTTACTATGAGGCAGTTTAGGTCAGATTTACAAGATCTATGTCTCTGAAGATGAAACATCTAGTACTAAATATACAAGAATATGAAGAATTTGGATGCCATCCTACAATTGAAAATGAGTAAATTAGGGATCTAATTTTCTTATAGGTTTTAGAACACTAACTTCTTGTATATCTAACTGCCTAAGTCTTGGTAAATGGCTTTTGGCCCTTCCTTTCAATCCTGTATGTGAGCCCTCTTATGTGAAGATATACTGATAAGTAATGTGTAAGTAATGTCTGAATAGCCTCCTATTTTACAGAATCAGCCTTCAGACTCCTCATCATTCCTCAACACTTTGGTCGCTTCCAGGGAGGATGACTGGATTTGAGATATCTTTTTCAGTCCTAAATTCACCTCAAGTTCATTTCATATAAATAAATTAATTAAGTAAATCCAATGAAGTTCAAAGATGTCATCAAAAAAGTGTCTTGAGCTAAACCTACACATAAGCAGCAAGTTCAGGATGAGCCAAAAACAGCTCAAAATCTGATCCATTGTAATTGGCACCACATTTTTAACTCAGCAAAGAAAGATATGAGAGAGAATGTTTCCTTTGTTTTTTTCCAGTGACAAAATTAACATCCAATGGATATGGGTTTTATGTGTTTTGTTTTTTTTTTAGCTTTGGTTCTAAATTGATAGGGAAAAATATAATTCTGGAAAACCTGTTCAGTCTTGAGAAGTTACACAGATTAAAAAAATACCTGCTACCTACCAAGACATTAATGAAAACTAACACTGTGTTTTGCAGCATGGTGACACAAAAGCCTGTTATTTCTTTTTGTTCCACTTTAAAAATCATCGTCAAGTTGGAAAATCGGTCAAGTACATAGATGAATTTGTATTTACACTAGAACATAACAGAGATCTAGGTTTTCAAAGAGAATAAGGGTTTGAGGGCAGTGCAGGGGGCAAAAAGGTTGCAGGTTACTGCTGGCATAGAAAGAATGATCCACAAACTTATAGGCAAGAAGCAACTAAATCATGAAGAAATTTTAAAGGTTTGTGTTTTTCTCTGCTGCAGAAGAAGGAATTGCACTGAGGGACCTGAAAGAGCTCGACATGAATCCTCCACTCCACCTTGGCAGTGTATATTTTACAGCAGACACAGAGGAAGACTACAAGCTTAGTCTTGCTTAGTCTGAACAGAGTTTTTATAAAGCTTAATTTAACCAAAAATGAATCATATGGCATGCTTTTTCATTTTGTATTCATCGTTCAATAGGTAGTATAAATAAAGTGACCCTAAGGACTGCTATAAAAATGAACCAGTTAGTGGCATGTCTCTTGTCAGGGAATTACACTTTCTTGCAGGTAGCTACAATATGTACTGCAGAGGCAATATATATATATGTGACCCACAGTTCACTTGGACTCCATGATAAAGCAGGACCACAAATACTCACACAGTTGGCATATCGGTCTTCATTCTGAAAGCCTATGAAATATTGAAGAGTATCTGTAATCTTACTGTCTTTGTTGGCTTAATCTAAGACCCCCATCTTTAATATGCCCTGGGCTTCTGTGAAACAATTCCTCACAGAACTGCTAGTGGGACTAAAAAAGCAGATCCAGACAGTTTTTAAGCAATCACCAGGCCGTTGCCTATGGAATTTATTTTCTGGTCACAACCATTTCCCGCTAGCTTTTGCTGTAGTGCTCCATTTTTATCACAGCCACTACAACTGCAGATAAAAAAATTGCCTAGGAAGATATTAGAGCTTAGACTTTTATTCCATTATTGTTAAGCTTAGATATTGCAACATTTCTCACTGTGTATTAAAAAAGTGTAACTGCAATACGGTTTAGTCTTTATGTTTCTATGTCTACTCTTTTAATTTAGACAGCAGTGTTTTTCAATTTTTAAGCTACTTACAAGGTTAGCTATATCACGAATAAAGTTTTTAAATAATGACAGTAAACTTTCACAGATGCAGAAATTGCTCTAGTACATGTTGATAGAAACATTATTCTATTAAAATACCCTGCTTCCAGGAATTAAAAGAAACTTCCATCAATATTTATCACCTGCCCCACCCACTTGCCTGTTCCTCACTCAAACACAACAAAAAGATACCAGAATCCTTTGCTGAGTTTAGATGCAATTCGAGAAGATGGTATTTTAATTTGAAGTAGTAGGAGAGCTTTTCATTATAACGCTATTTACTATCATTAATTCAATTCTATATAACAGAATGGAATTCTGTCATTTCTAGGCTGAGAAATGGTATACAGTAAAGAAGCAACTAACAATATAATGTTTGTGTGAACATACTGAGTATTAGAGAGTACAGAAGGAAGTATAAACTGTTCTTCTGTAGGTATTGAAGTCACTGTGAAAATGCAGTCTGTTGAAAACACACAGTAGTAGCATGCTAACAGGAATGATGTCCAAGTCACTGCATCTGACACACAGAGATCTCAATGGAACTGCAGGAAGAAAAGCTCCCCTGCTGAACTGAACATAACTCACAGCTAAATAATAAATCAGAGCATGTAGTCAAGCATCCTGCAAAAGCACATCTCATTCTTACAGCTCTGCCACTTCATGTCCCTCCTACAAATTCTAATGCATGGCCAATAGATGACCCAGCTGTAGTTACAACTGGGACCTCACTGAAGAAGTCTTAACAGAAGCATTTTATTTAAAGAGCATAACCAAGAATTACAAACACATCTGTACATGACATTTTCAAAGTTGTAGTACACATAAGGAGACCTCTGCCATCTTCTTCAAAGCCCACAAAACGTTTCATTAGATGAGAAAGTTATAGAATTGCAAAATGTCATGGATTGGTCCTTTGGTTTTCACTGCTTATCTTAAGACACAGCCTTAAGATGCTCTTCAGTGACTATTTCTCCCGGTATATAGTTCATTATAATGTATAGAAGCTTGGAGAAGAAAAAAAATCAAAAAGGATACTTGGGAGCCAGGAGGGAAGGACTCTGCTCACCTGGTGGCATGCCACTGAAGCTGTGAGAACACAGTTTGGAAATGCTGAGAAAGTGTGTTTTGGGACCACATGGTTAACACACTTCACCATCTCCTGTATTACTAAATACTGATTTTGTTTGAAACCTACCTGAAAATATTCACCCCTAGGATTTCAACTCAATCTGCTTTTATCACCTTGGGAGCAGGTAAATATGCTCCTCTAGCATTTTCTGTTCATTCACATTATTTTTTTTAAAGACCTGTTTAAACATGAATACATCCTGACAACTCCAAAATACATGTAAACCTCTTTTTATTCTTTCTTTATATTTTCTTTTTTCTTTTTTTTTTTTTTTATTCTTAAAAAAAAGAGGAAAAAAAAAAACAAAACCAAAAACACAACAACAAAGCAAACGTCAAGTGGGATTGCTCACTGCCTGCTCAGCAGCAAGAGCATTACAGCCGCCCACTCCTGCAGCATCCTCCCAAACACATCCAGCAAAAACAAAATTATTGCTCCACAGTGCTCTGACTCAGACAGGGTACTCAGGGAATAGCTACTGAATTTAGCAGCAGAGGCTGTCTGTTTCAAACTTTACACTGGACTGAGCATTAATGAGTCACTGCTGCTGTAGCACAAACTTGGAGACAGCACAAAGAGCAAAGGAGAAGAAGCCCAGCCACAGCCAGTGTGCAAACAAAGACTGAAACCGAAAGGTTATGTAAGGTTCTTCTATACAGCAGGGCAAGACATAAAACATCATCAATATTTTTTTTTGGTTTTGACAAATATTCTCTACTAGTTCCTTGGAGGGCAAAAAATCTCCTTCATAATGAAGCTGCAACCTGATGAGATCAGTAACAGGTCACATCGGTGAAATATTTGAGGAAATACTCTCGAAACATGAGCTGATGAATTTCAGGTTTGCTAACTATAGATTAAAAAATATACACATTTTTTCCTTAGAAATGTCAGAGACAGAGGTGATGAAGATGTTAATGGAGGCATTTAGAGGGAAAGACAACTGCTCCTCCTTCATATGACATTGTTATGCTGACAACATTACTAGGGAATGGGAACCCAGCTCCTTTCAGCCGTCTTAATGCTGCCTATTGTAGTAAGTCCACCATATCTCAAAACCCTTTTCCCCTGTACTAATTCAGTACAGCACATATCAAGAACTTTTTTTCTTTGGTCTGGAACTAACTTCAGAATTCGTTACATCAAGAGAGTGTATTATGGACTCAGGCTCAAGGAAGAGAACTAATTCTTTTGTTTTGTTCTACTCTTTAAATGGGAAAATAAATCTTATTACTTCATCACCTATTTGAACACCCAACTTATCACCATATGGAAACTAGCAGTATATGAACAATTAGTTTTGCCATAATTATACCTGTCATATTTGCATAGAAAAAAATTTATTGCCTAGGGGGAGTTTTAATCACAATCAAGTGGTGGGTAATTGAAACTTTAAAAAGAAATACCAAACTGAAAGAACATTAAATCCCTAAACAATTCTATTAAAATTAAATATATAAATAAATAAAATCTCTGTCTCATGTACTGAACCTTAAGACTGGCAAAACTTCTCTTATTATTAAAAAATGAAAAACTTGAACTACGTTAATTATGTCACTGTTAACTAAACATAGGTAAGGTTAAAAATTCATGTAATGCATTTATTTCAGCTTCTAAGGAATGAATTGGATACTGGTCCATGGGAAAAAAAAAAATATATATATATATATATATATATATATATATATAAAACAGCTAGAAATAAAATTCAAACTGTTATCTACAAACTACATTTTCCCATAGCTAAACTAGATATCTTCCCCTTTGCCTTTGTCTGACTGTTTACTCACCTGTAACTGGGTTCTAAAGGATTTTTATTTGTGACACCACTTACAAATCAATGTTGTTATTTTTTAACAATTCTGAAAATTAATATTAATATTAAAGTGAATTTAAAATCCTCTGACAACTGCATTAAGAGTCTAGAGCACATCTAAGGAGAAAATTTACTCACTAAACTTGCTGACATCAAACATTCAGATAATCTCCTCTTCAGAGCAGAGGTTTCCCTGGGTAACTCTAAATCTTACTTAGAGGCATTAGCTGAACTGCAAGAGCAGCTACTTAAATTCCAAATACCCACCTACAACACTTAATTCCAAGATACCCTGCTAAGAACACATTCTGACACCTGCCATACTTTATAGAAATGTCTTGCAGAAGATGATGTTGATGTTTAAATTTATACAAAGACCAATGGGAAAAGTATTTACTCTCATCTATCTGGGTGCTATGGAAACTAAGATCCATGCCCTTCTGTATTATCCTTTCTCCTGGGTCCATAGTTCTCCATTTCTCAGAGTGGCTCAGCACTGGTTGGATAGGGGAATAACCAAGGAAAAATAATGTATTTCCATTTAGTCTAGCTTGTAATTAAGTGATCAGAACACTTCTGGTTCACAGATGTAAAACATCTTGGGTTGAAGATAAATTTGATCTCAAATCCCTAATTTTCTTGACTGACATTTGAAATACAGAATCTTCTTCCAGTCATTTTAAAAAAGAATAACATGAAAAGAAAAGAAAAGAAAAGAAAAGAAAAGAAAAGAAAAGAAAAGAAAAGAAAAGAAAAGAAAAGAAAAGAAAAGAAAAGAAAAGAAAAGAAAAGAAAAGAAAAGAAAAGAAAAGAAAAGAAAAGAAAAGAAAAGAAAAGAAAAGAAAAGGACTTGATAGCTACAGAGATGTTTAGATATTTTAAGCAGAAGATTTCAGTCTCTGATTCCAAGGAAATCAAGGTGTTGTCTTGCAACATTGACCCAAATAGCAATGCTCCAGACAGAGGATTTCAGATACACCAGTGTAAGTCATGACCCCTGCATGTAGATACCTGCCCTCCAGCTGTACGTCTCACACCAGGTGACTCCTTGTTTCTGATTCCACCTGGTCAGATGTGTTCAACACAGGCATATGTTGGAGACTTACCAGTCTCTGGAGCAAATGCAGTCAAGTGTCCCTCTCTCTGAACACTAGGAACAGACATGTAAATATGTTTGCAGACAGACCACTGGAGGGCACTTTCAACCCCAAGTGAGCTCATAAATATATATATATATATATATATATATATATATATGTATATATATATACACACACATGTATATATATATATACCTGTATACAGTAAACCTGGTCCCTTTAGGCATCCAGCTGAGAAGTATCAATTTGTAATTTCTAAGCAGATGCACCAGAGTGAAAAATGTTCCTGGACGGACTTTTGACTTTGAAGAAACCATAACTTCATCATATTGTCACATCACAAAACTATTGTTTCTTGAAGCTTCCCAATCAAAGGGAATCTTATAATTCAAGTGGACTTACTTAAAAAAATGGTGAATTACCTCAGCTGCTACTGATTCTTACAGGATATTTTACAGCTTCTGCTCTTTAGAGGGGATGTTTACATTTGTTTATCGGCAAATTCACAACTGGATCACCTAGAGTTAGGAACTGCCATTTAGATCTTCAGGAAATTGCACAAAACAGTTTGTTACACTGTTTTCCTTCAGCACATCCTGCTTTCCAAGCTTTTCCACAGAGACTTATAGTGTGAGGAAATTGCTGGGTTCCTGGGGAATTTTGCCTCTTGTACTAACAAGTGCAGCAAAGGTCAATGTTGCAAAGAAAGCTGACAGGAGCTGCCCTTAAGGAATGTGTTAACATAAAAATTCCACTACAAAGCCCAAAAGGTGAGATGAAGGTAGCATGTGGACACCTTAGACTGATAAAGGAGAAAAAAACTATCATAGATGCCAGGTGAACTTGCTACCTGAGTCTGTATCATATTTCCATGAAGTCAGAAATATATTTTTCTTAACTAGCTCTACAGCAAGCTGTTTCCAATGATTGAGGCCCTTATGATCTGACTCCTTTAAAGCTTACTTGGAAAAGCCCCAAATCTACCTGCATTCTTTCCCAAGGCTCCCAATTAGCTGCACTCCTGAAATACTGGCACAAAACATGCTACCAAAATGCTAGAGGAAAAAAGCAAATATTCATGGGAACAATCTGTTTCTCTACGGAACCCATACTTCTATCCAGTCCTACAGTGCATTTAAGGATACTGCAGGTATAGAATAAGCAGTATAGTCATAGAATCATTCAGATTGGAAACGACCTCCAAGCTCATCTATTCCAACCTTTAACCTCATACTGACAAGTCCACCACCAAACCATGCTACTAGGTTGTACATTACATGTTTCTTCAATACCTCCAGGGATGGTGACCCAACCACTTTCCTGGGCAGCCAATTCAAATGCCTCAACCCTTTCAGTGAAGAAATTTTTCTTAATATCCAACCTAGACCTCTGTACTGGGTCTGGCTGGAATGTTAACTTTCCCGGCAGCAGCCCATACAGCGCCGTACTCTGTACTTGTAGCTGGAACAGCAGTGTTATCACACCAGTGTTGTGTCTACTGCTGAGCAGCAGTGGCACAGCATTGGGCCTTTCTCTAACCCTCCTAGGGGGTGGGCAAAAGGTGAGGAGAGAAACATCACTAGGGCAGCTGACCTAAACCAATCAAAGGGATATTCCATACCATGTGATGTCACACTCAGCGATAAAAGGTGGAAACAGGAAGAAGAGGGGAGGGGTGGGCTCTTGTTGGGAAAACATCGGTCCTGCTCTTGAACACTGGCTGCGTGCGTTGAGGCCTTGCTTCAAGGACGTGGTCAATCATCACTCATTTGTGGGAAGTAGAGAGTAACTTCTTTCCTCTGCACTTCCATATAGCCTTCATTTATTTTGTTTCTTTGTTTTCCTCCCTTCTTTTTATTTTTCCCTTCTCCTTTTTATTTCCCCTTAGTTAAATTGTTTAGTTCATGGTAGTCTTTATTTAATTGTTATTATTATTTCCCTTTAATTAAATTATCCTTATCTCAACCTTTGAGTTTTTCTTTGCTTTACTTCTCCCCCTCCTCATCTAAAGGAGGGGGAGTGAGAGAGCGGTTGTGGGGTTTAGCTGCCCAGTACGGTAAAACCACCACAACCTCCCCTGGCACAACTTGAGGCCATTTCCTCTCATCTTATCACTTGGTGCTTGGGAGAAGAGCATGATCCCCATCTTGCACAGTTACCTCCTTAAGGTAACTGTAAAGTACAATAAGGTCTCCCCTGGGCCTCCTTTTCTCTAGGCTAAACAACAGCAGCTCCCTCAGCTGATCCTCATAAGACTTTTCTCTAGACCTTTTAGCTTCGTTGCCCTACAGTCATATTGGCTCAAAAAGCAAAATACTGAACTGAAAAGGAAAAAATATGACTGTTTGAAAGGAAAGATTATTCAATTGCTCATTGCTAAATGTTAGATTATGAAATTAGATGACCAGCAACCGACCCAAATGTCTGAAGTTCTATCTTGTGCAAAGAAAAAGGCTCTACAATGGGCTTAAAATCAGAATCTGATGCCTCTTCTGCAATTTAATAGATCCTCGCTGCAGCATGAGTTCTGCTGAAGTTGAAAGCTACTCTGATGCATGTAGATATCGTATTAGTCAAATCAGGTATTTTTAAATTTAATCCTACTCGGGCTCCATAGTGACAATTTATTTCATTTAATCTTATTTGGCCAAGAAATCTACTTTGACCAAGAAAAAAAAAAAGGAAAACATCTGAATAAAACAGATAGTTTCACTCTAGCAAAGTATCTTAATTTCTCATTAGGAAAGGGAAAAAAAAAAAAAAAAAGCTTTAACTATACTTTTCTTCCAAAGTTAAATATATACATGTGTTAAGGTTGAGTATATATTAAGGTTGGACTAGATGATCTTAGAGGTATTTTCCAACCTAAATGATACTATGATGTAATAAAACCTTTTTTTTTTTTTTTAATAATATTTATTTAGATCTTAATTATTTAATTTGTCTGACTGGTAGAGATTTTATTGTGATTTTAGTTTATTGATTTTGTTGTTGTTGTTGACAAACGCCTGCTTGAAAACCTAAAATTATGCACACAGTTGCAGCATCTGAGCCTTTTGCCATGATCTTGACTACCAAAGAACTATGTCTGAAGTCAGAAGATTAACAAAGGAAACAATGTGCTGGAAGATGAATAGTCCCTTACTGGTCATATTCTAGAAGATGACCTGGAGCATGATGCAGACAACTAAGACATGGTAGAAGCTCCTCCTGCACTGTACCTAACTCTCTCCTGTTCCAAACACCTCAAAAAAAAAAAAAAAAAAAAAAAAAAAGATTAATGGGATGGAAGTAACTGCTATAGAACAGTTATTCATTCTCTGTAAGATAGCCCATCAAGGAGAGACTAGAAGAGCTAGGATCCCTTTAGGTAGGCACAAAGGCTGACAGAAGATATGGCTGATGGCTATATGGCTGATATACCAAATGCCAAAATTGTTATATAACAACAAATCTAGCAATACTGGACCAGGCAGCATTCATTGAGACCAGAGATAAATTTAGAGCAGACAGGAGAAAACACTTTTTATCCAACAAATAGTGAGGTCTGAAAATGACCTAGTACAGGATGTTGTGGAAGCAGATTAGGGACTAGGTAAATTTATGGATAGATTCACTAACAGATACTGAGGTGAACAGTCAGAGATGTGCTCTTTAAAATATCTAATCCAAAGATTGCGAATACCAGGGCATTACACATATATTGGACCACGAACCACACCAGGCTTGTGTGGTTCACAATGTTTCCCCAAATCAATGGCAGGACAGAAGACAAGCTACATAAGCAACCTTGACTGAGAAGGACATTTCATATGCTCTTACCCATAAGCTAACCACTGGCTTCAGTTGTCACCCCCAATAGAAAACTGAAGTCTTAGTATTTTGCTAGCAGGGGAAATTTTTTTGTATTCCTTCAAATGGGCAATAAATGTAACTTGCAGCTTTAAATAGCAGGAGACCAGTATGGTTATACTTTAATGAATATAATGTCATTAACAACAGAAGGTGTTCTCTCATACACTTAAACAGCACCACGTATCACCATCCCCATATAATGCAGAAGAAAGCCCTGATAAATCTGTGGTTTCTCCCTTCCACTACCTACTAACAAGGAAGGAAAGAACAGGAGCATGAAAAAGGAGGAAAGAAGGAAAAACATGAAAACACGGAAAACAGAGGGCATACCAGAAACTTCTATCATTCACTGATAAAATCTCTTGTCTTGCCCAAAAGGTCTTTTATTTCCAACATGACACACTGATTAGCAGACTCAACATTGTCATGAGAACAGAATAATGAAATGTTGTGCCTGGAGACCCAAAGTCCTTGATGATTTTGCACATAATCATTAGGGAAGGTTCCATTTTAAATAATCTAACTTTTACTTTCATTTGTGTTTTAATTCTGCCCTCTAAAATGCAGATAAAACCGCGTTACACACAAATGTTTTGAGAATTTATTACAATTCTAAAATTCTTTCCACCAAGAAAATGGTGCATTTGTAAGAGATGTCATATATAGATTTATTTTTTTAAGAATAAATAAATTTTAAAAATCTCCAAACTGTGTTCCTTTTGTCATTTGATTTTTTATTATTATTTTTTTTATGTTATCTTTATTACTAATGCATTCTGTACACTACAATAAAGGTATGACATTTTGGCAAGCAGTCTGTTACATTGACCTTTAAGGTTGTTGGTAGTATGCAAAGAAACATTTCCTAGAAGCCATCATTGGTTAAGGAAACCTGTGGCAATACTACCTGTCAGCTACACTACGGCATGAAGACTTACTTTGTATAAACCCTCCTTCTGATTTGTACAACTGTCACACAAAGTACCCCAGGTTGAAATGAGCTCAAACATGATGCATTCTTACACTTTTTAATGCATTATTAGAAATAGATCGAGTAATATACAGATTTCACAGCATACTCAGAAAAGAAAGACTGATTCTTTGAATGCAGTTACCCTGGGAAGAATTTACAAGATAAAGTGAGTGAATAATTAAATATGAGTTACTGTGATGATGTAGCAAAGCAGTTTAGTTTGAACCTCTAATATGAAGAAAAATAAGGAGTGTACAAAAAGTACATTGAGACTAATATTGGAATTGTGCATACAGGCAGGTATCAATGTTCTCCAAGAAAAGATGGTGAAAGACAAGAGAAAATGCAGAGAAGAGCCCCAGAATTATTTAAGGCCTGGAAATAAAGGCCTCACAAAGGCAGAGTTGAGGCTCAAAGGCCAGTACAGCACACAACTACCATTTTATGTTTATGTGTAACTTTTGTTTATGTGTAACTTTTGTGTGCAAATCTGGACCACTATAGTCACCACTTATATTTGGCTCTTCTCAGTTATGTTTAATAGAGCTTCCAGAAAATAAGTGGAGCTTTGATTTCACAGAGGATTTTAAAATATTATAATTCATTTTTGGTTGTGACTGAAAAAGCAAACTCAGTGATTGGGAGAAAAACTAGGAGCATTGAGAAGGCTGGCCAAATAGCATCAGAGTACAGCAGCCAACAAAATGCCCAAGAACACTTACATTCATGTTCAGTCTTTTTAGTCATAAAGCATTACAAAGCAGATCAATTTGAGTAAAAAAATAAATAAATAAAAATAAAAATATTAGCATGATATATTGTGATTTTGAAAAATGTGTTTTATCATGGAAAACCATTTTTTTTTTTTTTTTTTTTTTTTAATATTTCCAACTAGCCAGGCTGGAAAACAGTCTTACACTGGTAAATTTGTCAATATATTTCTTGCTTTTTGGATTTTTGGAGAGATGATCTGAATAAAAGTCCTTAGGTCAAAAAATAAACAAGAAAAGTTCTCTTTGCCCATCAGGCAGAAGCACATACAACAAGGAAAACAAAAATATCTGCAGGAGACAAAACCGCCTGAGGGTCAGCCTCAGCTAAGCAGTGTAGCAAAGCCCTGGAGACAAAAGCTGGGAGAAATCCAAATAGAGAAACAACAGAGGGTTTGGGTTGCATTGTTTTGTTTTAAATCTGAGCTTCTAAAGCTGAAAAAGTATCATCATAATGAAAGGAAACCAAAAGAACTCTTTGGACAAAATTTCACCTTTCACAGCTGCTACATCAACCCCCAGTTTAGGCTAACACTCACTGTGATGAGGCTATGCACCTGCAGAACATCCTTCACAAATTAAAATTGAGTATCCATAAACCGAGACAAAGAACCATGCTTGTAACACATACACAAAGAATCCCCAACAGAGAGTTTAAACAACAGCAACAACAGAATCTCTGGAAAATTAGCCATGAACAGTTATTTTGCAAGGGAATTTGCTCCAATGAATAAACAAAACAGGCTGAATGGAAAAGAAATTCTACAGCAATCTTCATTCCTGATTTCTCTAGTTACCAAATGGGAAAGCAAAAAAGAAGCTATGGTATCAGAGACAATCTGTTGTGTAGGGAAAAGGAAAAGTTAAACAGTGAAGCTGATCATCCAATAATATGAATAGCTGCAAGCTCTTTTTAGCTTTCATCATCTCCGTCACACTTAGAAACTCTAACTGCAATACACTGCTAGCAGGACAGAGATTCAGCAGGTGTCTCTCTAAGCTAGCATACTAGATGCTATTTCAGCATTGTATACAGTTCAGGTCTACAGAAATCAAAACAATGACTCATGGCTATCTATGAGGATATGGGAAGTGGGAGGAAGGACCCACTCTTTATCTGTCAACAAGAATACAAGGTCTGCAGGAGCCAGATCAACTAAGCCATGGAAAGTAAGGACATTGAAACAGGCAATATCTGTACGAACTTTCATTGCAGGCCCTCTTGATTTATTTTTCCCGACTTTTATGATGCCTTGCAAGGTATGTAAGTTATGTGAATTTATCCTCTGAGGCATATTGCTGCATCTATAGAACCTGTATTTCAGTTAATAAAACAAGACTCCAGGCAAGACAAGTAAAAACAAATTCAAATATCTGACAAGTGGACAAGTTGACAAATGTTTGACTTCATAAGTGTCACATATCAATAGCTGTCATTCCAAACCACATTTTTCGTTTGCCTTCTTTTTTTTTTTTTTTTCTTCAACAACTACAACTGACTATCAAAACAGACTGTATTAACATCTAGGGATTTAAGCAAAGTCCATACAGGCTAACTGACTCAGTATTATAGTCTAAAAAAGCCTTTTTTCCTAGTGTGAAAACTTGCCAGTGAAGCCACTTTTAAAAGAACTGCAGTACCAGTCTTGAACTCACCCGCATAGTTTCTGCTGCAACTGAAGTAGCTATTTCTATTATTTGGGCCAGCTCTAGTCATGGACTGAAATCTAAATCTAACACTGCAAAAAGGAGATGACAATGTCTATTCTGAACACTCACATGAAGTATTCAGAAATAAAATTTAGACATTCCCCATCTTGGTGAATTACTCACAATATACAGAATTGATGGAGATATAAAAAGTAAGCACATAAATAGAGCTGGAGTCCTAACTGTATGAGATTCTACCAAATAAATACATAATGGAAAAACTTAAGGAACCATGACATACTATCATGTAAAAACATAGCATGTGTGACCTTACAGTGCTTACACAGACACCTTTATTTTATTTGTATTTTGCCAGCACATCTCCTTACTCTTGTAGGATTTCATCAGAATTTAAATCATTTGTTTTGTAATGCTGCTAACAAACTGGAATATTTTCATTCAATACCTTCTGTATAGCCCAAGAGTCACCCCCAGGGTGAAATACAAAGCTAAAATAAAGGAATAAAATATTTTGAAAGATTAAACAGAATAAACTGCTATAACCTAACAATTCCAATATTAGAGTGAAAACCACCATAAAACCATAAAACCTTTGTATAGGTATATGCATGTACTGCCCAAAGACAAGTATAGCCAAAACTCTGTTCATCTTTTTAACTGTTAATTTATTTTTGTTAATTTGCCCTTTTCTATCCATGTACATTTTCTCTTCCTACTAAGTCAGACCTGAAATTATTTCGGTAAACAACCCAGCACACAAAGCACTAACTGTTCTGCATGATGACCAGCTTCTCATGTATCAGGAAATACAAACAAAGTGTTGGAAAGTGTTATTTGGTATGAGACAAACAACAATACAAACTATTTTTCTTCTCTGAATCTCTCCAGCTTGAGCCTTTTCCAATACAATTGCCCAACAGTGCATGTAACTGGCAAGTGAGTCAAAATGGTAGAAACACTTGAAAGTGTAACATTTTTACTGGAATTAGTTTTGAAATCAGTTTTCAACATGGTTTAAGTCCTTAAAATCAGCTAGGAAAGGAGAAGGGAAAGACTATGTCTTGATGAACATTCTGAAGCCATCACAATACACCACTAAAACTGGGACCTCTCCTTTTCTGTGTTGATTCTATAGGATATTGCATTGGTGTGTGAAATGGGAAAAAGGAAATATCATGTGTTTCAAGACCTAATTAATCAGTGTCTCCTAATGACAAAATCACAGTGTTTACCATGTCATGTTTTACAAAATAATGAGGGAAGTCAGGATTGCAGATACTTTAGGAGTATCCAAATTACACCTCTTGAAAATAACATAATTTTCAGGTTATAGGGCAAATACTCTGGTCCTCACAGTCTGAGAACAAGAATAAATTAATTTAACATTTTTGAGGGGGATGATAATGACAGCAGAGGGCAGTTGTTAGCATTAAATTGTTTCAGAAGGTGATTTGTGCACAGCTTACATGTATGTTATAGTTTGGAGGACTTGAGCCTTGCAATCAGAGTGCTTAAATGGGAAAGAAGACAACCAAGCTGCAGATCTTCCTCACTGGTCAGATGTCTTGTTTATTTACCCGTTAGATTAAAAAATAGTTGTGTGTGTACACATATACGTGTACAGTATCTACATGTATACTGGAATATAATTCAGATGCAACTTCAACACACTTGTGTGTGTCCAGATTTAGATGTGTATCCATATGTATACATGGATATTTTTATGTTACAAACCTGCCTCAAACCTTCATGGATTGGTTAATCTTTAGGTCTTAGGTGTGAGAATTCAGGCTTCTTTGACATTTCTGCAGCAGCTCAGGAGACTAGTGGTTGAGTTGCAACAGAGCACTAAGCAAGAGATGCTGCCCAGTGCAGGTTCCACTAAACAAACACGAGCAGTCAATCAAAATTTATATATCGTGTATTTTAAAATAATAGAAAAACATCTTGTCAGTATAAGTGATTTATCATTCACAGACAAGAAAGTAGGTGTCTTGGAAGGCTATCTAGGATGCTAAGTGTGTTTTAGGGATCCAAAACAAAACTCAGGTTAGAGCTTTGGAACCCTTCCTCTGGAACCCTCCCCCCCAGCCAAAAAAAGAAGTATCAAGCACACCTACAAAATTTATTTTAGTCGCATAGATCTTTGATACCACAGAAAAATTCCCAATCCTATTTAAAGTGGATGACATCTCTGCTCAGGAATCTTAAAATACGTTATAACAGGTTTATTTAAATTTTCCAGTTGTACTGTGAGATACTGAAGCCTTATTCCATATGAGCAGGAAAATATAAGGGGATCTGGACATACTTGCACAGCTGTGTTGAAACTGTATTTAAACTAGCAGATAAACACTCTGAGCTCCTCATTCCCAGCCACAGCCACAACGGTGCACCTTGGACATTTCCCAGTGTCACATACAGACAACCTGCCTCCTAGCACACAATCTGTGCCTCAGTTTCCATGGAAACTCACTTTCCTCAGTTTTCAGAAGAACCCAAGGCATAAAGGCTAGAATGAAGATATGATTTCTCTGGTTGAGATGTCTGAAGAAATCTGGACAATAATGTGCAAAATTGCATGAAACTCTACAGTCCCAAGAAAACAAGTAAAAGCAAATAACCCAATAGAAAGTAACACAAAGAAACCTTAGGCAAGGATTTGACAGTGAAAATATGAATGTCTCTCATTCTCTGGTGAAAGGTATTTTAGTGGAATTTGAGTCTGTGTTTTATACAAATAGTTATGCTGTTTCCTTTCAATATGGGCAGTAATGGAACAAAAGTTTATTAAATAATGCACTCAGTATGCGTTATAGTGTTGACAACAAAGTACTGACACTGATGCAAGGCCTTTCAGAAAGAGTAAAAAAAGAGTATTCAGTAAATAAGTTGAGAATGTGGAAAAGGACCTTACTGAAGCAGGAAATAGGATATTTTGATGTTGTTTCCAACATTTTCTGCAGGCTGTGCTTGTAAAGAGTGTTAGAAGGTATTCTTTAATCATCATTTTCTCTCCAATTTAATTTTCTCTTACCTAAAAGATCTAACCTCTCTTCAGCTAAATAAAATAACATAAAATAAAAAAGTGCAAGAAGGTAAAACTTCAGATTTTTCTGAGATGGAACATTAGAGATGCTCCCCGATACCTAACGAGTAATGGGCTGCTCAGGTGGACAGATGAAGGCTGAGGGCTGCACAACTAATGACTCCACACTGCAGAGAAATGAGGCTGCACCTTGGGTTTAGTGTGCAGCACTGGATCAGACACTGCTTTAAAGTAAGTCATACTTCATTTCCCTCACAACATGATGGATAACTAAAAAACAAAATCCCAAAAGCCTTTTGCAAACCACTGATTTTTTAAAATATAATTTTCTAAAAAACACTATTCACAATTTTTAAAGTGTGACAACAAAAATTGGGATCTTTGCGAAGCTTAAGCTTACTACAGTGTTTTACATGAGTAATAAAGAAATATGTCATGAGTCCAACTCACATATTTATGAGTTTAAGAGGTTTTAAATTTACACAGTCTGTGGGAAAATATTTGTAACTCTTCTAACTGTATTTTATAAAGTATTACAATGTCAAATACTTTTCAGTATTTCTAGTGATACTCATAAAACAGTTGTTTCCAAATATAAGTATCCTCACTTTCTTGTACATAGAAAAGTTTTTATTTATATTATTTTGCTTCCAGCAGAACTGAAAGCTTATGATCTACTACCATGATCTACATAGCTCCAGACAGCTATTGCACTGATGAATGGGGAGTACCTGAAAAGCATACAAGAACCTTTGGGAATTTTGCCTTTAGTTACTGCAGGATACATTTTCAACAAAGCCTCCACCATCCCAAACATGCAAATGCAGGTCACATTGGTAGCACAGCTAGCCTATATACCACCTTTTAGCAGGATACATAGAGACAGAATATGAACTTGCACATAATACCATGTAAATATGGAAATCTCATAATACTGAATTGGTGTATGCTTGGTAAGAGTTAAGACAGGCAAGTATGCAATAGTAATCAACAGTAAAACAAAAAAGACATGTTCACTGTTTAAACAGCAGGCCCTGACACATGGCATTCTTTGACATCATTGACCATGAGCTGGTGCTTGTCTCCCTCCTTACAGCTGATACAACCCTCCTTCTCCATTGCAATTTGCTAGAAAAGCCTCCGTGTTCTTTTCGTCTTTGCTTTTTGTGCTATTGTTCTCATTTTCTGGCAAAAGCCATTTAGCAAATCCCTCTGAGTTCAGATCAGGGCTTTCCCTTTTCCCCGTGCCCAGCCATACACCTCTATCAACCACCTTTAAAGCTGCTCACAAACATTTTTCCATATTAGTGTAAATTCATACACATTGAAAAACAACAGTAGAATTTCTTTCTTTAGAGTGGAACAAGTCATCTTTGTCCAAATTTTCCTTAAAATCATTTCATATATAAACCAGAAATGAAATCATAATGCTTTTCCAAATTACTCAAGTCTTTCCTGCGTAATGCACAGAAGTAATTTTATCTTTCCTAATTATATAATTTTGTAGCATAAATGTGCATGAAAACACAAATATAATGTAGTATACAAGTGTTATTTTTCATTTAAAGTGCTCTTGCAGCTCAAGGGATGCTAACATAGTATTAGAAAAGTCATCACTAATACTTATTATAACCTTGCCCAGAGATTGTCTGTGTAGCGTGCCTAGGAAAAATCATAGCCATCTCCGTAGTATGCTAGTGTTTGAGCAATGACACTATTGATAACCTTCACTGGCACCTTCCTCATGGCATAACTGGAGGATGTATAATCCTCTTCCATCAAATTCTTTTCATGATTCAGGTCTTAATTAACACTTTGAGTCACATAAGCCCTAACAGTAAAATTCTCTGTGCAGTCATTAGTAACAGTTGTGTTCAACTCCACTTCTAATTTCAGAAAAAATGTGACCCTGTAGATTTAAGATGACTTAAACATCAGATAAACAATTCAGCTTCACTACATAAAGTTTACAAAATGCAAGCATAAAGATAGTCCAGGAAAAGAAAAAGAAGCAGCAAACATACGGAAGGTGAAGAAATTATCTTAGTAGAAAGTATCAGCTCAGATTCAGGAGATAACAAGCAAGTGTCTCATGTATAAAAAACCTTCCTAAAATAGGAAAATTTAAAAACAGGAGTCATTGAAAGCTCTGATATAAACCCAGGAGAACTGCAAATAGAAAAAACAGTACAAATACCTGAGCCACTAGGAGCTCTTAAGATGATGGCATCAGGGAAAACAACGCAAAGTGATCTAGAATTGATAATGATGTAAAATATGAGTCAGCAAAGAGATCTGACTAGGGCTTAAGTTAATAAAAGGGTATTTCTCCCCTTAGGTAATGCTTTTTAGGTCTTCTCCCTCACCCCCTTTATTTTTATTATTTTTAAATCAGACTAAGCCCCTGGGTACATGAATATACATAAGAAACACATATTTTTAAAGAACCGATAACAGAACTTCCCAGAACAGCTAACCTTGGTAATAGTTGAGAAGAAAGATGTCTGAATCAGAAATTAGAAGATAAAACAACCAATTAAAATCACATTAAAAGCTTAATCACCATTGACTTGGGTTTACTAATTTGAGAGGTAATACTCATTTTTGAATGTGTGGCTTTGGCTGTGTCTGGCATTTGATACAAAAGGAAAAGTACATTTTCTCAGGAACCATCTATTGACTGATCATACCCAGATATTTTCTCAGGAACCGTCTATTGACTGATCATACCCAGAAATGTCTTCTGAAAAAAAATGCATTTGAGAAACTTTTAAAATGTATGTACATACTTAAATTAAAAACAAACAAAATAGGAGTGACTAAGAATGCACAATAGATTACCATAGATAGACAGATAAATTTAGTACAAAAAAGCTCCCACAACATTCACAGAAATTTTTCACAAGACAAACTTTAAGAATCTGACAACCTCTACAAGTCAGAATCACAAAATCACAGATTCCCAGAATGGCCGAGGTTGGAAGGGACCTCTGAAGCTCGTCCAACCCCATTGCTGAGTAGGATCACCTAGAGCGCATAGCACAGGATGGTATCCAGTTGGGTTTTGAATATCTCTGGTGAAGGAGACTTCAGAACCTCTCTGTGCAACCTGTCCCAGTGCTCTGTCACCCTCAGAGTGCCCCCTCATATTGAGCCTCCTGTGCTTCAGTTTGTGCCCATCGCTTCTCGTCCTATTGCTGGGCTCAGATGAAAAGAGACTGGCTCCATCCTCTCAACACCCTCTCCTCAGATATTTATATACATAAGCCAGCTCAGTTCTTCTTGAACAAGAGTAGAAAAAAGTTTCAAAAGATCATTTCAATCAGTTTACCACAAAAAAAAAAAAAAAAAAAAAAAAAAAAAAAAGGGATCTTACATTTGTGCTGTAATCATGTAGTTAATGTTTGTAAATTCTTCCCAGGCAAAAAAAAAAAAAAAAAAAGTCACATTAAAAACTTTAGAGGTGTTCTAACACTAAAACGAAACAGCATTGATTAGTATTTAAAGGATGGAAAATCAAATTCAGTTGTGGGAAGCAGGGGGGAGCTAAATTATTGCAATCTGAGGGTGAATTACACTGCATGAAGTAGCAAGATTAATACAGAGGTCATGAAGAAATCTTGCTGGTATGCAGAGAACCACTGTGCACATCCTAAAATGATAGCATGCAGCTAAAAATAATAAGTATTGTACATTCACTGCAGCACTGTCAGTAATGCCAACCTCAAGCACTAAAGACATCATGAGTCACATCCTCTAAACTAATAAAACTGGTTTTAAAGTCATAGGCCTTAAGCCACTAATACATTTGGAGGACTTTATTTGCCTTATTGACTTGAACATTTAAAATTATCTGAGAATTTCTGAAAAATATTTTTTTTGAGAGAGAGAGAGGCTGCACTGAAAGAATGTTTTTTCCCTAATTTAGTCTTCTTTTACTTCAGGGAACTGAATCATATTACCCTTCTGAAAGAATGATCAAGAGCTCATCTAAAATGAGATGGGACACCCTTCTTCCTCCATCTTCACAGAAAAAACTGTTCTGGAATCTTTTCTAAACTAAGCATGAGACACTTATTTCATTTTCTTAAGGTTTTATGACAAAAACACCATACATATGCAAAAATCTCTACTAGAATCTTGAGTCTAGGGAAAATAATAAAATTTGGCTGTGATAACTTACACATATCAGACTTGCATGAGTTCATGGAAAATTGATGGAAAAAATGGTGTATTCACACAGGTCTATAAATGACTCATAATATTTTGCAGTAATAATACAAAGTCCACAGAAAGCTACATAAACACATGCCCACTGAGTTACTAAAGGAAAGCAAACAAACTATTTTCCACCCATTTGACTGAAGCACAGAGAATTTTTTCCCAGACAACACTGATTTACATTACATGTTAGGGAAGCTATAGAAACTGCAAGAGTGAACTCCTGCTAAGCAGAAGCAGCAGGAAAATGCATACCTCCTGTGGTACCTATGCATGGACAACTGACTAAGCAAATGACTTAGTTTCCTCTCATCTCCTACAAGAAAGTTAGTTCTCAGCATAGCATGCAGATTGATTCTTCAGCTAAGTCAAACTGTGCTCATAGAAGGACTGCTGGAGTGGAACTCATTTCCCCCAGCTTTACACACCTACAGCATAGATATGTATACATCTAGGCACCTCTGATAAAGAAGAGAGAAGTCCATACTCCGGAATATGGAGTATTGAGTCCAAGCTCATTCCATTTTATAGTCTTAGAACATTTCAGATCAGTCCTGACTGAGAAGTGCCTGCTTTGTTCCACTGAACAAAAAGGGACTTTAGGGCAACCAGCAGAGTTTTAAAGTCTACACAGTCTACACAGTAGATGTCTAAAGTTTGGTGAATTAATCCTTCTTTCTTCTCAGTTACACTTCAAATGACACATCCAAACTCATCTGCAAGTCAAAGTGGATATACTATTGCTCAGGGAATCCCAACCTGCTGTTCTGTCCTTTAAGCCTATTTCTAATAGCTCTACTCTATAAAAGGTATGTTTATGAATTCATCCAGGTCCCCCTTGTGAGTATTTGGCGACTATCATCTGAGAGGCAAACTACATTATAGGATTCATATTTTTGCAAGTAGGAGTCATAAAAGCAATTATCCACGTTTGGCCTTTTGTAAGACAGAATGGAAAGGGACTGCTGACAAAAAAAAAAAAAAAATTCAAAAAATAGCTTCTGCTTATTTAAACCATAAAGAATTGTGAGATCACCATGCAGCACAATCCTCACACTAGTAGCTCGGGATTAACTTTGCTGATACAAAACATGATTGAAATACAAATTAAATTATCAAGTCAGAAATAGAATAGGTCTAGAAATAAATGTGATTCACACATGGCTACATTTGTTGAAAGAGAAGAATTAGTTGTTACCATCAAGAAAGACTGAGGAATTGAAAAGATGAAGAAAACAAATATCAACAGATTTATTTAGCAATAATACCAGAATTAACATAACTTCAAAGACACTGTTATTTTTAAATCACTTTTTTAAGAAAAATCTTCAATTCTTGTTTCCCCAAGATCATGACTGTAGAGTACAGTGATCTTCAAGTCATAAACATTCATGTGCATCACTTAGAGGGCTATATTCTGATCTATTTATAATTTGATTTGTTACTTGGCCATGTTTCCTAGTCTGCCCATCAATATTATAAGCATCTGCCCTATGCCAACTAACTAATGAGTTCATTTTCTACCATGAAGTTGTGACCTATCTTTCTGCATGTCATGTTCTGTACACATCAGGCTGACACTGCCCATAAGTGTATAGGCAGCAAAAATAACAATAAAATCATGCTTCAATAGTACATACACATTTTAAAATATACTAAATAAAAAACCTAACCAATTAGTACTTACCACCAAGGCCTTGGACCTGTTACTCAGTAGTTTTTCAATGTCTCTGGCTGCAATTTCCACTAGCTGACGAGGGTTGTTGGCTTCCACAGTATACAAATCTCTGTATTTCAAATATATCTGAAAGAGGAAAAAATTGAAATAAATTAAAATGGCAACTGACATTCAAAATAAGCAGTGACTTGACAGAACAAATATCAGTAAATCCTCTGTTCTTAGTAAGAGATCTACAGAAAGATTGTTGTTAGGATAATCCCAATGTGCTTCACGAAAGAAATACTTCACATTTTTGTTTGATCAGTAAAAGGTGCCACTAAAAAACACTTAATAAATCTTCAAAACTGACTGATTCTAGTGACTGAATATTCAGCTTCTAAATTCTCAAGGAATCAGGTTCACATAGAGAGCTAAGACAAAAGTAAGAGATCTTTTAAAATGACTGAAGCTGAAACCAAATAATCACTGCTGAATTTAATTTTTCCTTGAATACTGAGCAACCAACATGCTTTTGAAGTAAATAATTTAAATTATGCTAATGCAATCGATTTAGTCCCTTATCTATTTATTCATAGTATAGTATAAGTATTCATGAGGAAAGAGAAGAGGAAGGAAAAATAAATAAGAGAAAAAAGGCAAAACAAAACAACAAAAGGGAAATGTTAAAAAAAAAAAAAAAAAGGGGGGGGGGGTAAAAAAGAGGAAGGGGGCAAGGGATGTTTCTTCCCTGTCATGAATAAAGGTCATTTTTGGTGAGGAATCATTGCTGTTTACAAAGCAGAGCACATATAAATGAGGTAATTTGATTTGTTAAACAAAGCCGCTACAATGAGCAATGTACAACCACGAGAAGTAAAGAAGAAAAAAAAAAAAATAGTAAAAAAATCATTTGCCTATGTCTGTCCTGGATAGAACTGTACAGAGAAAGAAAAATATATTATTTGGCAAAAGAAAACAAAAAGTGGATACCTTATGGCTAGATGGGCAAATGGGGAGAACTAATTTATGCAACCAACAGATGGCCTGAGTTTACTCAAGTACTCTGCCTCTCCGAAAGGCTGCCTGATGGGGCTGTGCTGTCTCCTGGGAAGTAATTCCAGGCACACACAGGAACAGGTCCAGCACTAATGCGCTGGCTGCAAGCCAGCGCAAGAACTGAGAAACTGCAGACCAGGCTAAGTCTACCAGCCCTGCCAGGTTTTTCGGGTTAAAGCTATGGAGACCTTAAAAAGACTCACCAAATCTGTCTCCCTCTGATGCTTGTAGCTGATGGGTGTTATCACAAGTAAATTTCTGACAACTACAGTTATATCTGCAAATTTTTATCGGGCATGTCTCATAAGTTGTCAAAGGTTTCTATCAATTTTGAATTTCAGAACACTGATTCATTTATTTATTTATTTTCCTACAGAAATATTATCCTTCCATCAGTAATTAAATAACTGGAATATGCTCTAATTCTTGATATAGTAGCAATAGTTCTAAAAATTCAGTGCATCCAGAGTAGAAAACCATTATAAAGAAAGATAGTTTATAACACTGATTATAGTTTGGATGTTTTTGAGGTGCTTGATTTTCAAAATTGTCACATAGAAATTTTATCTTGGGAACACAACAAAACCTATTTTTGTTGTTGTTGATGATAAAAGAGTTTAATAGCATAGCTGAAAATTACCCCCCAAAAAACAGTAATAAATTTTATGTTACAACCAATCACTACAAATTTTAGATCTTAGCTTTTTTCCTGAGAAACATCAAATTTGCGCAGGATTCTGAGTTAAATTGACTCTGGAATTAACCTTTGAGTACAGAGCAAAGTTATAGTAAGCCATACTTGTAAGGGTTCAAGAACCTGGATGAAAAATATACGTTTTCATCCCTATGTGTAATCCACTCTTACAGCAAACTTGACCCTGTAAACCCCCATCTGAAAACATTCCAGTTTTTCATACACACCACTCCTATAGGCAATTTGTTCCCAAACCTCCCATCCTGGGTGACTTGAAAGCTGTGGACTATCGAAGTGTGGTCTAGTGGGAGCATACTTAATAATAATAATAATAAAAATAAATGTTTTCTTTTTACCAGCTATAAAAATAGCTCAAAAGCCTGAACCACTTAACAAGGAGAAAACAGCCACAACTGATGGCAGTCCTGTTCATACTTCAACCTCGTAACCTGCATTATGGGTCCTGCCACTGAGAGAGCCCAACTACAAGGCTGGCTTCAAAAACTACTGTGTGTCTTTAATTCAAAAAAATGAAAATCAACACCTCTCTCCCTCCTTCCCACTCACTCCACTCTACAACACCCCCTGCACCCTCCCCCCCCCCCCCCCAAAAAAAAAAAAAAAAAAGAGTCTTGCACAAGATATTGAGTCAGCAACTAACTGAGTCGAGTTGCTGACTTCTCCCCATGTTACACTACTCCAGGACTTGTAGCACCTATCTCCCCTGTTAGTATCACTGGTGGATGATTTATCCCACAACATCTTAAACAAAAGGCATCAGAAATAACTCAGAACTTAACACACTCCTTTATTTTCCTGAAGCACGAGAACTACCAAGGAACAGTGTAAGAAATATTCACTAATTATTTAAGAGGGGTGTACATAATTTATTTGTTGCCTGTTCCCCTTTTCTCTACCTCAGTTCTAACACTGCAGCAGTTCAGTGCAGCAACACATGGGGAAATGATACACACCTCAGAATTTGGCTCTCTGTAACAAACTTCATTCTCAAAGCCTCCCACCTCGCAGTCAAACACAATTAGCAAAAGCTCATCTCAAATAGCCATAAAGGGTCTTATCAGCAAAGGTGTGCTCATTCGCCTTTCAAAATGCAATTTGGCAGGCTCCATGGCTTGTTAAGAAGAGCTAATTTGAATACAATTTATGAAATTGCTTTGACCAAGTGAATGTAAGTTTCTGCTGGCTTTTACATCTAAAATCATTTTTAGTACTTTAATCACTAATGTTCTGCTAAAAGCTCTCCAATTTGTCAGTAAAACCCTAGCATTTTTCAAAGAATAAACCTCATTGCATGACTAAGTAAAATCCGTAAGGTCATAACACAAAAAATGCTTTAATTTTTCTCTGAAGTCAATAGCCATGGACTTTTGTATTCAGGAAAGAACGTATTAAAATGGCTTTCTAAATGCTAAATATTTATTCTAGTATAATAAACTGCAAGGTTTTAAAGAAGAAATATGATGGGGGTGGAGGTGGGTGTCATATGAGTATGGAACAACACAAGAACAAGGACAACAGCTGAATGTGGTAAAGATGAAAAAAACCTGCCTGTTCCTCAGCAGAACATGTCCCTCTCCACTCATTCTTCAAGGACATATTTATAAATCCCCTACAAAGAGACATTCTTCTTTTTTTCTACCAGACTTGCCAGGGAAAGTCAAACATTTCTGTACAAATTGAAAGATGTACACTCATTGCATGACTCTTGCTACATTGTGGCAGGCATTGGGCTGGGCTGTAAGGCTGCAATTTTATTTAAATGGCCTTCATGCTCTATTACAGGTAGAAAAGCTAGCCTCTCATACAAGTTCCTGAGAGTGATAAATTATCTGTTTTGGATGGCCAGCAGTCTTGGCATTATTTCAAAAGATTACCCAAATAACAAAAAATAATAATTTATGTTGAGTCATTCTAAACTACAGCAAAATTCCGTTCCCTTTTTTATTTATTATATTAACTGTCCATTTCCCCATTTAAGGAAAAAAAAAAAAAAGAGATGTTTCTTCAAACAGTGCTAACCTAGCCAAGGTCCCAACACAGGTCTGGGATGTGTACACACCAATCTCAGTTCCACCACCAAGTACTCGTATGGATGTAAGATGTCATATGAGATGAGATCTTCAGAAGTCCAAACTCAGAATTTTAATCATTAACCAATAATAATAATATGTCTTTTCCCACCTTAAAATGTGCTTTGGAATAGAGAAACAAAACACCTCTACTTACCTGTCTGTGCAAAGGTAAATAAATCTATTATGCTTGTGCTACTTTGATACTACTTCCAATATCACATAGCCCAGCTAGGCTGGCGTGACACCTTGGTGAACAATCAATATTTATAATCAGTCTAGACCAGCTGAAGACTATAATGAAGGTAAAACTACTGTTCAAAGACACTACTGTGCTTCAGACCACAAATCAACAAAAGCTTTGAGATACTCTGAGTGTTTTTGAAATCTGGAACTAGGTTTTACAATCTTATATACTAAAGCAGTTAACCTTTTAAATAAAATTTGAATTGAGCACAAATTAATTAAGAGTTTGTCTATTAATCTGTTCTTGCCCTCCCCCTACTTTTGGAGAAGGCATCCCTTAATCAGTTCCCTCTAGGTCCTACCAAAAAGTCTCTCGCCTCCTGTTGTGATGGGGGCCTGCTTATGAACCCGTTTTCTGGTCTTTTTATAGGTCTCTCAACAGTTTTTATTTTTGTTACATGCCTATGCGTGAGCATGTATCTCTGCTGACTTGTGTCAAGGTCCTGAGTAAGCTGATGGGAATTAATGACCATGACCTACCTCACAGGGATCCTCTGCCTGCACCCCTGTGCATGGGCTCCATTTCAGCCTAGTCCTGGGCAGCTACTCTGTAGGTATGACTGTTTCCAGCCCTAACTCCTGAATGGACCTTGGACCTATGCCATATGTAGTCAATCTCCTAGATGGACCTCTCAGATGTTTGTTATAGCTTTTTTCCAGTCCTCTTTGATTGACTTCAGACGCATATTGTAGCCTTGTTTCCAGCCTGTCCCTAGCCCATCTCCTTTTGCTCCTAACTGGAGGCTCTGGATGAATCCTGGACCTGGTCCATTGCCTCTCAGGTCTGAAGCTGCTGATAGACTGCTACCAGCATCCAGCTCCCTTACAACAGCGCAAAACTAAAATCCCCCCACCCTCCCTGACTCAGGTGGCTGCTATACAAAGGAAACATTACCTCAGCATTAGCCACCTGTAACTAGGAGAACTGGAGAACACTTGTCACAGATATTTGCATGTTTCTTTATGAAGCCATCCCAGATTTACTACCTGTGATAATTTAAAAATAATAATAATTTAAAAATAAATAAATAAATAATAAAAAGTACATTTCTTACTGAAATTTCAGGTAAAGTTTTGAAAACAAATATTCTGACAAAATAATACTGTTTTATCAGAAAAAAAATCAACAAGTTATTCAATTTTGGCTTCATGAGAGACATGAAGTGACATGTCATGATCTCACGTATGCGAGAAAAGAAAAGAAGGGGTGAGTGTTTGACAGACATCTAAACATATGAACAGATCTTGGAAGCAAGCAAGAAGACAAAATCACTCCAATCTACTTGAGTGATTATTACTGCTAACTTTTTATTGCTGTGGGTATTGTCCTTTAACTCAAATTCTGAACAGTCATAGACAACTATGTAATCTAATCAAAGGGAACAAATTCTGTCTTCTCACTATCATATCCTATTTACAAAGTTACAATCTGTATTTCTAATACATGTCAGAGAATTTTTTTTTTTTTCAACAAGATATTTCTTTTCTTTGAATAACAAGTGATCCATTGCAGAACATATTGAAAAGTGTTCCTTCTCAAGTTCTCTACACAAAGAAATCAGACTGAGTACTTTAAATGTGTCTTACTCTCTGCTTTTATATATGTATAAATAAGATTACAGTTGCTCCCTAGCAACCCCCTGGTGCCTTCCTTCTTGAAATTCATGACAATAACACAAAGGAAAAAACAATAGTTTACTGTATCTGTTGCTTTTCAGAATCACTTGCCTGATCACTGACTGCTGTTCAGATCTGAGATGACATGTGACATGGCAACTGCCACTTTGAAAACCATGCCTTACCATAGCAGTGATGTACACATTAGGAAAGAAATTATCACAGAGAGTTCATTCTTAGGTAATACATGCAGGCTGAGTTCAATTCTGCACCATTTTGGAAACACTTATGCCTCAGTTAACATCAGAAAGAATCTAAGTAGTGCCAGAGTCAATTGGCTCACTCAGGTGCCTACTCAAAGGAAAGCAGATAATCAGGGATACTTTGCAGGATGGAATCATCAGACACTTTCAACAGCTGATAATTAAGAAAGTAGTCTAGAGGACTTTAAAATTAAGAAGTAATTTTTGTAATTGTTATTTTGCATTCAAATCTTCATAAAACATGAGTACCTCTGCTTTTGTACCAACATCAAAGATGGATCCGAAAATCCCCCTTAATTAAAAAAATGTAGTTAAGGCATGTGATTGTGTTTCACAGTGATAGAGTACTAAGTAACAAGACTACATCATTTAATGGTTTCACAGCATTTTCAGATTTTAGCTCAAATTTTTAGTTGATACTGGATGAGAACCCTTGAATCCCAACCCATGCAGTGAGTAGAATGTTTACAAGTGATTATTTTTTTGTTGTAACAGAAGAAAAATAGAAAAAAAAAAAATGTTTTATATTTCTTGTGCTTTTCTGGCATGTTTTGAGGTGGACACTTGTCTCATTTGTCAAACTCATTTACTTTTAGGAAATTTTATCCTGCCTCAGCTGCTGTTATTGCCATTTAACACCTACTGACTCTCCCCAAATGTTATATTTATTCATAGCAGATTCTATTTTAATGTTTTACTAACCAGAAAATGTGGAAATTGATTAGCTTTCTTGATTAGTTACAACCATCATCTGTATATGACCACAAAGTGAGGCAAGAACAGGACAGCTTTTCTTAGTTTTAGGACAATTTTTATTAGTGTTAAAACCAGTGGAAAGCTGTAAATGAACCAAGAACATTTTTTGCACAAAGATTATCCAGATCATCTAATAGTAATTAAAACTACAATAATATTAGGCTACCCCTTCCTTCCCTTGAGTCTGAAGAAGCTTTTTTAATGCAGCCACCTATTCTTAATGACTTACAGCTGATTTTGCCTGCTGGAAGAAGGAACTCTTCAAAATGCCAGTTTATTGCTAAGGGAACAGAGGGAGAGCAGCATCTGCAAATAATAAATGAGGCTCCCTGTGCTTTGACAGTCTCTTAATTTCCATTTGGATTACAAAGAGAACTTGCAGATGTGTCTTCAAATTTTCCAGTCTGCATTTTTAAAAGTGATTTAATTTTACTGACCTCTTGACATTGGTTAGCAATGCGTAAACTCAAAATAAATTAGTTTGGAGGATTTTAACATTTAACTTTCTATTTTTAACATTTCCAGCTTTAGTATTTGGTTGTAGAGCATAGCAGTGGCAGTGGTACACCACTCAAATGGGACATACCTTTGTAAATGCTGTATTATAAAAATCCAGTTTCTGTATTTTGGTAATCCCTAACCACTCTAACCTATCTCATATATTGTTTAAATTCTTGCAAACGGATTCCAGCTTCTCAATGATTACATGAAATTCCTAGGTTTCACTGTAACAACCCATTCGTAACAATGTTCAAGTCAAGAGATTCCATTCTAAAAGTAATCTTGGACTCATTTCCCACCATCACACCCCATTCCAACAGCAAACTGTTGTCCTTGCCTTAGGGATGAGGCAAAAGACACAAATGTAAATGGTGTACAATAGCTAATTTATGCTTACAATTCAGGCGTTTCAGAGCACTAGCCTCATACTCAGCCCACTCACTCATTCCAAATTTCTTATAAACAATCTATTACATTATAAATTACTGAGGGCATAAGAAAATTTAGAGTTGGTTCCATGTTTTTAGATTTTTCTCCTTCTGCTCCTGAGAAAAACAGTGTAAGAAACTGCACATTCACAGAAAACTGCAGTTATAGACTTGCTAGAACCACTCATAGAAATTGTGTGAACTCAGGGAGTTTTCATCTAATATAAAACCAGTAATCCAATGAAGTTCCAAGAAATGCTTCAATAATTTCAAAACACCTGTGATTTTTGTTTTGTTAGTTTTGTTTTTAATTTTCTTTTCCAAATGACACTTTAAAATTTCGTTGTGTTTAGGTTTTATGACTAAAAATTCCTCTATTTTACTTGAGGTTAAAAAATATTTTAGACTTCTGTTTTCTTAAAGAAAATAAAAAGAAACAAAAGGAGAACAGAAAGGATACAATACTTTCTGACTTTTGAGACCAGCCATTATGAACCTGACTGGGTGCCACAATCTATTCCCTGCATATGAAAGACTCCTTGATCCAATATTCAACTTCTTTAAACACTTGCTTTCCTTTCATAGAGCACTAGAGAGTACACACAGGGCATGCAGTGAACAGCTTCATGGTTATCCATGGTATGCCTACACCTGTCGAGACATTAGTGTTTTGTTTTTTTTCCAGTTTCAGGAGTGATGAAGGATGTAGACTGCACACATTCACATCAATATATTTCTGTTTGATCAGAAGTCATGTGCCTAAAAATTCAGGGTTAAAATAGTGACAAATTAATCAGAATCTATAACAATCAGAACAACCAAATGAAATTCAGACTTGCAAAGTCCATAGAAAAGGCCTTCAGAGAAATGCAAACTAATTGCATTTGGGATGTTATTCTTGAAATCAAACCTACTTTAAACAAAAAAAAAAAAATCAAGATCTCACATTTCTTTTACACTTTTCTTAGTTATAAAACTCTCCATTACTTCAACCTTAACAAGGATGAATGTAGTATATTCTGGAATGTGGCCATATGTCCCCTAGGTCCATCTGGTAGTTCATCAGAGAACAGCATGAGGTACAAAACTCTTTGCCTTTGGCTAAACCATATTCAAGCTGAATGCAACCTGATAAATACAGTAAGGAAAAAAAAAAAAAAAAAAAAAGAGAGTAAAGCTAGTAAAGAAAAAAGGAAATTTAAATTCTCTGTATCGGCTTAATTGCTTGAATTAATAATTCCAAATAATTCAAAATTTATATAAAGTGTTCACTAATTCATTTCATTAAAGAGAAAAATAGTAAGAATTAAAACATTTACTGCCAACTTGTCTGTCAAGCCACCTTTCACACCAGGAATTTCAGACCACCTATGATGACAGTAGAGAAGACACATGCAAATAGAAATTTTACATTAATTTCAAGAAAGCTGCTAAAGTCTCCCCGTGCACATATGTCTATACAGTTAATGAAGAGATCAAGGAAAGCTCTATATGACAGCTTCTCTGCATAAAAATTTAGTGGCATATGACAGCTTCTACAGATAAAAAGTTAGTGGCATGCCTCTATCTGTGGAGCTTCGAGAACATAACAGTATCTTTGCTGGAAGTTGTAATAAGTCCAACAGAAAATTACTGATAGGTTATAATTCCTTCTGGCAGAAGGAAGCCTTCCTGAACATTCATGCTCCAGGGCAGCTCAAATCAGAGACCAGTCTCTTAAAAGTCACTCATCTCAGATAAACTCTATGGACTTATCCAGGGACGTGAAAATCTGAAAGCATGGACTGGGAATCTGCTGCCAATCTGAGTGCTTCAGCTGACTCCCACCATCTGTGTGTTAGGCACATAGACCTCACACTGAGCAATGGCTGAAATGTGCTCATGCAGAACCATGGCTGAGTGTTCGGCAAGAAAGAGATAATTATTCTAAAATAGTATTCAAGAGAGAAAATAAAGAAAAAATATCTAACAGTTGCTGGTGGACTGACTGTGAATGGAACTTGTTGCCACACAACAAACACCCATGTGTAGCTCTGTTTCATTTTGGAGGAAGGCACAGTATTTCTATCTTGGTATGAATATCTTTTAAAGGCCGAGTCATTCTATATGGGTTCACTCTACAGCTCCTGGGACTTTAATAATAGCATGCCTTATGAACATCATGCATGGATTGTTTTTGCAGCAATGTACCAAAAAAGAAACAGATTCAGAGACTAAATTTCCTTGGAACAGCATCTCTAACTGCTGTTTTGTTCAATTATGCCATTGCTTGAAAAGGTTACACTGTACAAGATGGCATTTCTTTGCCATAGTAGTCATAGTGAAGCTCCTGTATGTTTGTCACGTCAAAGCTCTTAACAGACCCACATTTTTAATACAGTGTTTATGTAAAATAGGATTCTCTTCAATCAGGTTGGAACAGACAGGCTTGTGCATTGCTATAAGGCATATTCTCTACTCTGAGGTCTTCCTCTCTGTGTACTGCAAGTATCCTTCCCTCTTCTCTCTTGTCCCTAGAGGTATTTTAGGAACTAGAAATAAAAAGCATACTTGTAGTTTATTAGATTAAAAGAGCTGTCAATTAGCTCAGTCATGGGCCTTTGCTGTGAAATGTCTATGTGAAAATGGAAGTCGAGCATACTTCCATCAAAATGTGGCTACTTATTTACTTAATCTTGTAGTTCAATAGGATCTCTACCTATTTTTTTCACCATGCTGAGGTAACTCTTCATAGGTAAAAAACTTGACTTTGAACTTTTTGTGCAATTTTTTCTTTACTAAGATCTACAGATAAATGAAGCTAGTGAGATAAGATACATGCTCAATATTTATTTTGCTGCATAGATTTTAAAATTCTTTTAAAGTGCTGTCTATACCTTCTTTATTTTTTTCCCTGAAAGTCTATTTGCTCTGTACAGACTGCTATCATTCTTACCAGAGCAGCTTCATAATGCCTGACAGCACAGAGAGTTCACAAGTAGGACGAAGTTACATGAACCCTTTTAAGCTGAAATGACAATTACAATTTTATATTTTAAAATATATTAAATGACAATTACTATTTTATATTTTAAAACACATCATTTATACCATTAAAGGGCATATACTAAGCAGTGCCTTTGTCAAGAGATATTTAAAGAAGCATGTTAGACATTTTGTACCTCCTTAAAGATTTTACAGTGTATCCTGTAATCTTGCTTTCAAGTCTCAATTTGTTGTACATACAAAACCACCTGATGAACATTCCCTTTGCTCTTCTAGGGAAAAAAAAATCTATTAAATCATTGAAAGTACCCAACAATACCCTTTTCATCTCAGCAACTACAACAGCAGCAATATCAAGCTATGTCCTCTTTTTTTTACATTATGTAAAAATGGTTAAAGTTTTTTTGTTTCATTCTGTTTTCTTCTCAAAAATAGTTTTTACTTGCTTGAATTGTAAATCAAGTGTTAGGCATAATTCTTAACTAATGTAAATCAGAGTAATCCACTGAAGTCAGTGGAGCTCTGCCAGTTTTCAACCAGCTGATTATTTTGGCATCTTGAATCCTGACTTCCTTACTTGTTGAAACAATCTTCACATTACTGTGATGAAGATATTACGTATGTATTAAATCCAAGTTGGAATTCTCCCAGATCTTGCTCTAACTCCCAATTAATGTCCAAAAAAAGCAGTATTTAAAAATATACTTAAGAACTATTTTTGGAAGACTCTTTTGAGACTTTCCCAGACAGTATAAGTAAGACTTGAGAGATACAAGGAGCAAATGAATTTTAAACACAATCAGTCTTACTGATAAAGAACTCACATTTATGTGGCTCTGGTATTTGTGCTGATATGTACTGCCAAACTAACAATCTACCACAACTAATTCAGAGAAAGAATGATCTTGTATTAAAACTCTAAATAGGCAAATGAAAATCCGAGCTCAGTACCTGGTTGGATCTGGGTTCTCTGCATGGTCCTTACTCTTCTTACTCACTAATTTAGCAAAGGAGTAGATGAGCACTGATATATTAAAGAACTTTTTCTCTGTGCACTTTAAAAAAATCACTCAACTCTCACCTGCCTCTCCATCTCTTACACACAATTATTTTCTGTTCCTTCTACTACTGTTATACTCATAGTTTTTTTTAAGGCTATGGATAAGAGCAGCCTCAATTTAGAACTTTTCATTCACTTGAATCCAATCTTTTTGGAAGTTTTGCTTACCACAGGTATTACTGCTATCACTGGTAACAAGAAAAAGAGTTTATGAAATTTCCATTGGCATAAACATATTCATATTTTCAGAAACATAGTCATTATTGAAGTAATCACTACATAAATTCCCAAATATCTTCTCTTTTTTAACACTATGTGGAACATTTATGATTATATAATAATTTATCCACACCATAAAGATGTTTTCAGAAGTTGTTATTAATGCAATGGTTTACAATGGCTCTATTATCTGCCCCAAAACAAGAGGAATGTTGTTAGTCACCAGGTCAATATTGTGATTCCACGTGACTGTAAGAAATCTTTCAGAGAAAAAAAGAAAAGGGAATCCTTCTCTGAGGGGATTCATTTCATAAAAGTGATTCCATTAAATTCAATACACGATGAATATAAACGCCTTAAAGATAAAAAACGTTCTCTCACTGGATGTCTGCGTCCACCAACTTTTACAGAGACACTAAACAGTCGCATAACAGTTTTCTTGCTTAATTTTGAAGGTGTTTTGTTCTGAATTTCTTTATTTGTATGGAAGTAGATGTTACATTTTGAGTTTTATATTCTCTCTCCCCCAGACTAAAATCACAGAATCACCTAGGTTGGAAGAGACCTCCAAGATCACCAAGTCCAACCTCTGACCTAACACTAACCAGTCCTCCACTAAGCCATATCACTAAGCTCTACATCTAAACATCTTTTAAAGACCTTCAGGGATGGTGACTCCACCACTTCCCTGGGCATCCCATCCCAATGCCTAGCAACCCTTTTGGTAAAGAAGTTTTTCCCAATATCCAACCTAAACCTCCCCTGGTGCAACTTTAGCCCATTCCCCCTCATCCTGTCACCAGGCACGTGGGAGGATAGACCAATCCCCACCTCACTACAGTCTCCTTTAAGATACAACACATACATCAAGGGTTCTGGCAGTGTTCCTATGCCTCTCTGTTGTGGCCAGAAGAAAGTATTTCACAGTTCTCCAGAACAGACCATTGTGTAGGATAATTTTCAACTGCATAAACAGACACAAACATCAAACTTATGTGCAGGTATGTATAACACCGGTGAACCATAAGACATCTTCAACAAGTTTGGAAACACCATAAACCTGCATGGTACAGCAGCTAACTGGAAAATCCTTGGCTTCTGAAGAAGTAATTCACTCCAGCTGAGAAATTAGTGAACATGCTACCTTGAGAGCTATCTTGGTCACCTCACGGTTCTTCGCAGAACCGGAATCAGTGGGACTTATTCTACTGAGTCTAAGGAGAAGTTCAGCAGGCTATAAAATGGTTATAAGCTGTGAAATGTCTTTCTTATGAGTTTTAACCTCATCACTTGGCCAAATCAAAACTGACTTTTTTAAGAATAAGGAAAGACATTTCTTCTTCTGGATATGTGCCTGACCAAAGAATAACATTCCACCACTACATACTCTAGTACTACAGCTGTTCACAGAAAGTCACATCTACTGTTTTATAGCAGAAGCCCTGTGCTCCTTGTTTTTGAATTGATCACTCTGCTTTGGGTTAGGAGGGTAAACAAGCAAAAAAAAAAATAATAAAAAAAATTTTTTTTGAAGCTATCCAAAAGCATGAAGACTACAGGCTTGGTCCAAAGAATTCTGGAAGTAGTCGAAGTAATGAGGCAGAATCAAAGCTGAAAATTCAGTTGAACTGTTAAGCATTTTTAAAGCTTAAGCAACTTTTTAAGCAACTGAAGGCAAGTTCTGTGAATAGAAGTGACAGGCATGCAAGTATGCTGTTTTTAATGTCTTGTAATCTCCATTTTTGCAAGATTGTGGTTCATTTCAGAGGAGATCTGACTAAACATTAATAGGCAGTAAGCAGAAAAGAAATGATGCTGCTCAAAAATGTGAAAGTGAAAACTACCTGCAAACAGAAGGAAAGAGGGAGAGACTGTTTACCCTTGAAGAGGGCTAATTAAAAACAACTAAAACAACTGGTGGTAGTTAAAGACATCATGCAATTTAGGTCAAATAAATGGCTTTGATAGAGAGCTATTTTACACTGAAACACCTACCCCCCCCCCCCTTTTTTTTTTTTGCTTCTAATCCTGAAATTACATGCAAATATTGACCTTCTTGTGAATATCCTACAGGATAACTTATGATTTGCTTCAACTGTGCTATAAATTTTAACTTTGGAAAAGCAACTTACCTACAGTATTCAAAGGTAATGTTTTTTTCAGCATGAATGTTACTATTGTATACTATAACTATAGCCAGTGGCATTGCATGCTACTATGCTTGCCCAGCAGTTATAATTAGAAGATTATTTTAGCAGCCTGTAAATTTTATGAATTTTAGCTATACAAAGTAACATTTTCCTTGGGGTAGGGGGGAAATATGAGTGAGAGTGTCAATCTCTTGTTTTTTCATTACTTATTTTACTATGCTTTCTTTGCATGGAAATGCCAGGCAAAATGGTTAAGACATTATCTCATTGCTTTGCTCAATTAGAAATTCTCTGTAAAACATTTCTCTTTGAAATATTCTATATCTCCTTCACTGTAGACTAAAAACATAAAGTATTCTTTCAAAGATAGATCTTTTATTCCTTCCTGTATATTGAATTTTAGCCCGAAAAACAACTGCATTTCACTGGAGAGATTTTTCAGCTACATCCCCAAGATCCTACATGCAGATGTATTCCAAACCAGACAGTCTCACTCCCATCATGCTTCCTCCACAACTAAAACTCAGACTTACTCTGGTCTCTCCAGTGATCTCCAGATCATACCTGTGGCCTAATCAGTGCAAGAAAGAAGAGATGACAAGTAGATGAGGAACAAAGGATAAACGATTGGGATGATGTAGGAGACAACAGACTGGCAGGCAAAGAATAAGGAGAGAAGAGACTGGAGAAGAAAGGAGAAACAAACTACATGTCTGAGACTGAGAACTAGTAATGGAGGGAAAGATAGGAAGGGTGAAGAAAAATACTTGTCAGCAGAAACTGGAACAGAAACAAAGAATGTATTCAGGAGGAATGAAAGATAGCCCAACCAGCATAGCAGGAATGTGTAATGGAAAGGCCAATGTTGGATCTGACATATGACGCTGAATGAGGGGATGGTGGGATGTACTGGGTTCACATAGCAAGGTTTTGGTCACAGGGGGGCTGCAGGGGTGGCCTCTGTGAGAAGAGTCCAGCAGCTGCCCTCTGTTAAATCAGGGCCTGCTCCAGTTGGTTCCAAAAGGAATGCATTACTAGTCTGTGTGATGCTCATTGCACCTTTGTGAGAGAGCATATAACAACAACAACAACAAAAAAGAACCTACCATGCAACAGCAGCTGGAAGAAAGGAGTTAGAAAATGTGAGAGAAACATCTCTGCACCAAGGTGAGTGTAGAAGGAACACAGGATGTGCTTCAGGTGCCAGAGCAGCAGTTCCCTTGCAGCCTATGGTGGAGCAGGCTGTCCCCCTGCAGCCCGTGGGTCCCACATGGAGCAGATCTCCACGCTGCAGCCCATGGAGGAGCCCCTGGTGGAGCAGGTGGATGTGGCCTGGAGGAGGCTGCGGCCCATGGAGAGCCCCCACAGGAGCAGGCCCCAGGCCGGAGCTGCAGCTCATGGAGAGGAGCCCACGCAGGAGCAGGGGGTCTTGGGGGAGCTGCTGCCCATGGGGAACCTGTGCTGGAGCAGTTTGCTCCTGATGTATGGACCCCATGGTATGGACCCGTGTCAGAGCAGTTCTTAAAGAGCTCCTGCCCGTGAAAGCCCCCACAGGATCAGTTCGGGAAGGACAGCGTCCATGTGGAGCAGGGGCAGGGAGTGACTGTGAAGGAGTGGTGGAGACAAAACTTTAGGGTCTGACCACAGCTCTCCCTGTCCTTTGGAGGAGGAGAAATGAGAGAGCAGCATGGTGAAGCTTAGCTACCTAGCATTGTGAAACCATCACATGGGGAAAAAGAGGCACCACAAGTACGGAGGATAATGGATCACACAGAGAACAGATGAGCAAAAAGGACCCTGAATCCACTTAGCAGAAACTCCTCACCAAAACCTGTAGAGAGAGACATGATTCGCAAGCCTTCTTGTCCTCTGTCAGCAGATATGTGTGAAATCCACCTACAAAAAATTCCATCAGCTGGGCATGCTGGGATAACCTTACAGTTCTTCAGGAAGATTAAGTAATAGACGTTTCTGTGTTGTTGAGACCTTATTGTGGAAACCCACATGTGTATCAATCTAATGCTTTTTTTGCTAGGATTTCAAGATTTTGGTTTCAGTTAGGATTTTGTTTTCTGTTCGTTTGGGGATTTCTAAGATTAAAAACTACATCTAAAGCATCTGTTTTAATACTCTTTTATTTATTTTGCAATATCAAGCACTCAAATGTTAGGAAAGGCCACAAGTAAAATAATCTCTGTAAACTTCATTTATGTTCCTCATGTACATGCAGTGCCACAGCCCTTCCTTCATCAGGATGGGCAGGGATAGGGAAAGGGAAATATATGAACATGTAGTTGCATACTTTGTGACGATGTATAAAAAAAGTTTTTAGGTAGCCTAATCCTGACATTTTCTGAATTGTGACTACATAGTTCTGCCATCTCAGAATGTGTTTTTAGCCTCTATGAATGAAATATAGCACAAAAATGTCTTCTCAATGAAACAATAATTTATTTCCTACAACAATAAGTTCATTCCTAAAACACACTTTGTATTAAATTAAAATAGCTGAATATAACTAATTTTCATTCTCATCTGTTTCTTGTAGCCAATGGCTGCTTCACAGCTGTGAATATATGCCAAAAAATGGTCTCCCTTGTTGATATAGAGCAGAATGTTTGACTGCTGTGAACGGTTGCTTCCTGGATACTTTATCTGACAAACATATAACATAAAAGCACTCATTTAAGGTGGGAGTGTTGCAATAATGGTAAGCCTTATGTCCAGTGCTGCAAAGCTGATTAAATATTAGCAACAAGAAAGTGTTGCAACACAAAAAGAGAGAATTGAATGATGCCTATATTATTCATTTCTCTCTCAGTAAGCACTGTAGAAGAGAAACACTACAGAGTTTAATTTCCCAGAGTCTTTTTACTATGTTACAATTAAATGAACATAATACCTAGATGATGCACACCATTCATTTCACTCTTCCTGTTATTGCACTCTAAGGCATATCTTCCAACTCACCGCAGCAAGCTGGTCCACTCCACTTGCAGTTCGTGCCAAAGTTACGAGGTCTTCTTGCATCTTATCTACCCATGATTTTATCCTAAAGAATCCAAAAAGAAGAGAGAAAGAGAAGTCCAATCAAATCAATGTCAAATACCTATGACAATCTCAAATACACATAAAGGCTGGCAGATTAACTCTCATGTAATAGGTTGACACTGAAGTCCACCTGATACAGCTGTGAATCTGCTTTAGATATGTTCTCTGTTCTCCTTTTCTCCCTCTCTTATGCATGAACTTACTTTTTCAATAGTCATGTGAGGAACTTGCATTTAGTTATACATTAAAAGAAAAGGGAAAAAAAAAAAAAGCAGAATATATATTATTAAATATAAAATATACGTGAGTATTCTTTGATAAAAGTAATCTTCTTGTAATAGACCATGTCCTGGTTTCAGTTAGCACAGAATTAATTTTCTTCCTAGTAGCTGGTGGAATGCTGTGTTTTGGCTTAGGATGAGAAGAGTGCTGATAACACCCCGATGCTTTAATTGTTGCAGAGCAGTGCTTATACTAAGCCAAGGACATCTTAGCCTTTTGCTCTGTCCTGCCAACGGGCAGGCTGGGGGTGCAGTAAGAGCTGGGAGGGGACAGACCCAGGACAGGTGACCCAAACTAGCCAAAGGGGTATTCCATACCATCTGACGTCATGCTAAACAATATATAGGGGTGGCTAGCTGGGGGGAGGGGGCCGGACTGCTCGGGGTTAGGCTGGGCATCGGTCAGCGAGTGGTGAGCAATTGCATTGTGCATCACTTGTTTGTACATATTATTATTATTTTCCCTATTATCACCATATTATTATTATTGTTATTATTGTTATTATTATTTTGTTATTATTATTTTCCTGTCTTATTAAACTGTCTTTATCTCAACTCACGGGCTTCACTTTCCATTTCTCTCCCCCGTCCCAGAGAGGGAGGGGGGAGGGTGAGCGAACGGCTGCGTGGTGTTTAGCTGCCGGCCGGGTTAAACCACGACAGTCTTTTTGGCGCCCAACGTGGGGCCCGAAAGGTTGAGATAACGGCAGATCTGACCAGAGTGTGTTAAACTAAAATTGGTGTAAGGATTAGACCTGCTTAATAGTCACTTGTCATAATGCTGATTGCTTTAATCTCAACTCTGCTGCGCCTGTTTTCCAAATTGAGTATTATAGTACATTATTTTCCGTATTTGCTCTCTGTCGTGTTGTTTATCCTCTCCGGGCCCTGGTTTCAGATCATTATGGTGCTGTGTGTTGTAGCAATGGCTTATGAGACGATGAAATACGTGGTCATGACTCTAACTTGTTATTTGTATTCAGTAACATCGTCGACTCTGTACTTTGGAAACTGTATCTTGGAAACTATTAGCAATTATACCTATTGTTTTTTTTCATTAGGGAGTCAATCTGTGGAGGGGAAAGGGGAGGATATTTTTCCTTACTTGCTTACTCTCCCTTTCTCCTTCACCCCCCCTGTATCCTCCTGGGTCACTCTGCCTTCCTCCTTCACCACTCTCTTATCCCCTGAGCTTGTCACAATAGCTCTCCAAGATATTGAATATTTCTGGAATACTCAGAGTACCATAGTCTTGTTGTTCTGCCTCATGAATGCACTTCAGATTCTGCTTATGGTTAAACAACTACTTGGGAAGCTCATCCGGATATCTGCCCGGAGGCAGGATAGTTGTGGGTGGCAGGGAGTATGGGCGGATATGGGCAGGCATCTAGAGCAGTTGGCACCCCCAGTGTGTTGGAAATTCACCCCTGAACAATGGCAAAATCCTCAAAAACTGGCAGAATGCTTGAAAAAAAGGTGTCATGATTCTGGCAGTTCCAAAGTAACACAAATCATTGTAACGTGCTGGGGCCTGGCTCATGCCTATCGAGCTGCCATTGATACTGCTATCAACTTAGTGACAGACCCTGCGGCCACTCCAAGCCCTGTGACAGATCCAACGGCCACTGTGACCCCTACGGTGGATTCTGCTCCAGCTCCAGCCCCAGCTCCTGCAGCCACTCCAGATCCGGTTCCTGCAGCCGCTCCAGCTCCTGTAGCCGCTCCAGTCCCAGCTCCTGCAGCCGCTCCAGTCCCAGCTCCTGCAGCCGCTCCAGCTCCTGCAGCCGCTCCAGTCCCAGCTCCTGCAGCCGCTCCAGCTCCTGCAGCCGCTCCAGTCCCAGCTCCTGCAGCCGCTCCAGTCCCAGTTCCTGCAGCCGCTCCAGTTCCAGCTCCTGCAGCCGCTCCAGTCCCAGCTCCTGCAGCCGCTCCAGTCCCAGCTCCTGCAGCCGCTCCAGCTCCTGCAGCCGCTCCAGTCCCAGCTCCTGCAGCCGCTCCAGCTCCAGCTCCTGCAGCCGCTCCAGCTCCAGTTCCTGCAGCCGCTCCAGCTCCAGTTCCTGCAGCCGCTCCAGCTCCAGTTCCTGCAGCCGCTCCAGTCCCAGCTCCTGCAGCCGCTCCAGCTCCTGCAGCCGCTCCAGCTCCAGTTCCTGCAGCCGCTCCAGCTCCAGTTCCTGCAGCCGCTCCAGTCCCAGCTCCTGCAGCCGCTCCAGCTCCTGCAGCCGCTCCAGCTCCAGCTCCTGCAGCCGCTCCAGCTCCAGCTCCTACTGCTGCTCCAGTCCCAGCTCCTGCAACTGCTCCAGCTCCAGCTCCAGCTCCTGCAGCCGCTCCAGCTCCTGTGGCCGTGTCAGAGAAACGAGCTGTAGCAGTGCAAGTTGACCCTGCAGAGGGTATTCCAACCCCTGTAGCAGACTCTGTAACAAAGTCAGAGAAACGAGCAGTAGCAGTGCAAGCTGCCCCTGTAGAGAAGGTGAAAAAATGGTATAGAGATTCAGGTCGTTTAGAACGCAGAGAGTCTTCTGCCAACCCAGGTAAGGCTTCTGCCAAAACTAGGTATAGAGATGACGAAGATGACGACGACGCTGGGCCATCAAGGATTCAGGAGGAGGAAGATGAGGATGTCGAAAAATCAACAGTAACTACCCGAAGCCTAAACGAGCGCGAGCTACGAGATGTGCGAAAAGATTTTGGTCGCTGTATAGGTGAGCAGCTTGTCACCTGGCTGCTCCGGTGCTGGGACTCTGGAGCCAATTGTGTGGAATTAGACGGCAGGGAAGCCAAGCGGCTGGGATCCCTTGCTCGAGACGCCGGCATTGACAAAGCAATTGCAGATGGAGCACAATCCACCAGCCTCTGGAGGCGTCTCCTCTCAGCTGTGAGGGAAAGGTATCCCTTCAAGGAAGAACTTTTATGTCTACCAGGCAAGTGGACCACTATGGAGAAGGGAATCCAGTACCTGAGGGAATTAGCCGTACGGGAAGTGATTTATGAGGATCCAGACCAGAGACAAACATCCAAAGATCCAGATGAAGTCAAGTGTACACGACCCATGTGGCGGAAGTTTGTACGGAGTGCACCATCATCATATGCCAGCTCATTGGCAATAATGGCCTGGAAAGAGGATGAGGAACCCACAGTGGATGAAGCGGCTAAACAACTCCGGCAGTACGAAGAAAGTCTCTCCTCTTCCTTACAGGCCTGCGTCTCAGCTGTGGAGAAACTTTCTGAAAAGGTTCACCAACTTGAAGAGAATCTATTGTCCTCCCCACCTGAACCAACCAGTGTCCACCGACCAAAAGAGAACACCTGGGAGAAAACACTTTCTGAAAAGTTTCACCAACTTGAAGAGAGATTATTCTCCTCCGCACCTGTACAAAGCAGTGTCTCAGCTGTCAGGGGTAGGCGTTCACCCACACAAGGAAGACGATATGGTGGGTACTCACCCCGTGCCACCCTGTGGTTTTACTTACGAGACCATGGAGAGGACATGAGAAAATGGGATGGAAAATCTACCGCGACCCTAGAGGCACGGGTACGTGAGTTGCAAAAGAAAACAATCAGGAAAAAGGGATTCTCCGAAAAGTTTGCTGCTCCAACTTCCAGCAGACAGTCCTTCAAACACAGAAACGAAGAAGATTCTGACCAGGATTAGGGGGGCCCTGCCTCCAGCCAGGGGGAGGAAAGGGACAATCGAGTTTATTGGACTGTGTGGATTCGATGGCCTGGCACATCACGCGCACAGAAGTATAAGGCTTTAGTAGACACCGGTGCACAATGTACTATAATGCCATCGAGCTATAAAGGACCAGAGCCCATCTATATTTGTGGAGTGACAGGAGGATCTCAGCAGTTGACTGTATTGGAGGCTGAGGTGAGTCTGACTGGGAATGAGTGGGAAAAGCACCGCATTGTGACTGGCCCGGATGCTCCATGTATCCTTGGCATAGACTATCTTAGAAGAGGATATTGCAAGGACCCAAAAGGGTTCCGGTGGGCTTTTGGTATAGCTGCCTTAGAGACAGAGGGCATTAAACAATTATCTACCTTGCCTGGTCTCTCAGAGGACCCCTCTGTTGTGGGGTTGCTGAGGGTCGAAGAACAGCAAGTGCCAATCGCTACCACAACTGTGCACCGGCGGCAATATCGCACTAACCGAGACTCCCTGATCCCCATCCATAAGCTAATTCGTCAATTGGAGAGCCAAGGAGTGATCAGCAAGACCCATTCACCTTTCAATAGTCCCATATGGCCAGTGAGAAAGTCTAATGGCGAGTGGAGACTAACAGTGGACTATCGCGGCCTGAACGAAGTCACGCCACCACTGAGTGCTGCAGTGCCAGACATGCTGGAACTTCAGTATGAACTTGAATCGAAGGCAGCCAAGTGGTACGCCACAATTGATATCGCTAATGCATTTTTCTCCATCCCTCTAGCAGCAGAGTGCAGGCCACAATTTGCCTTCACTTGGAGGGGAGTCCAATATACTTGGAATCGGCTGCCCCAGGGGTGGAAACACAGCCCTACCATTTGCCATGGGCTGATCCAGTCTGCGCTAGAGCAGGGGGAAGCTCCTGAACACCTGCAGTACATCGATGACATTATTGTGTGGGGTGACACAGCAGAGGAAGTTTTCGAGAAAGGGAAGAAAATAGTCCAAATCCTTCTGAAAGCCGGTTTTGCCATAAAACAAAATAAAGTCAAAGGACCTGCACGAGAGATCCAGTTTTTAGGAATAAAATGGCAAGATGGACGTCGTCAAATCCCAATGGATGTGATCAACAAAATAACAGCTATGTCTCCACCAACTAACAAAAAAGAAACACAGACTTTCCTAGGTGTTGTGGGGTTTTGGAGAATGCACATCCCAAATTACAGTCTGATTGTAAACCCACTCTACCAAGTAACCCGTAAGAAGAATGAGTTTGAGTGGGGCCCTGAACAACGACAAGCCTTTGAACAAATCAAGCAGGAAATAGTCCATGCAGTAGCCCTTGGGCCAGTTCGAACAGGACCAGATGTAAAGAATGTGCTCTACACTGCAGCCGGGGAGAACGGCCCCACCTGGAGCCTCTGGCAGAAAGAACCTGGGGAAACTCGAGGTCGGCCCCTGGGGTTTTGGAGTCGGGGATACAGAGGATCTGAGGCCCGCTATACTCCAACTGAAAAGGAGATATTGGCAGCATATGAAGGAGTTCGATCTGCTTCGGAGGTGGTCGGTACTGAAGCGCAGCTCCTCCTAGCACCCCGATTGCCGGTACTAGGCTGGATGTTCAAGGGAAGGGTCCCCTCTACGCATCATGCAACTGATGCTACATGGAGCAAGTGGGTTGCACTGATTACTCAGCGGGCTCGAATAGGAAACCCCAGTCGCCCAGGAATATTGGAAGTGATCATGGACTGGCCAGAAGGCAAATACTTTGGGATATCATCAGAGGAGGAGGTGGGTCGTGCTGAAGAAGCCCCACTGTACAACCAGTTGCCAGAGAATGAAAAGAAATATGCCCTGTTCACTGATGGGTCCTGTCGTATTGTGGGGAAGCATCGGAGATGGAAGGCTGCTGTATGGAGTCCTACGCGACGAGTTGCAGAAGCTGCTGAGGGAGAAGGTGAATCGAGTCAGTTTGCAGAAGTGAAAGCCATTCAGCTGGCTTTAGACATTGCTGAACGAGAAAAATGGCCAGTTCTCTATCTCTACACCGATTCATGGATGGTAGCAAATGCCCTGTGGGGATGGTTACAGCAATGGAAGCAAAACAACTGGCAGCGTAGGGGCAAACCCATCTGGGCTGCTGCATTGTGGCAAGATATTGCTGCTCGGGTAGAGAACCTGGCTGTGAAAGTACGCCACGTAGATGCTCATGTGCCCAAGAATCGGGCTACTGAAGAACATCAAAACAACCAGCAGGTGGATCAGGCTGCTAAGATTGAAGTAGCTCAGGTGGACTTGGATTGGCAGCATAAAGGTGAATTATTTATAGCCCGATGGGCCCATGACACCTCAGGCCATCAAGGTAGAGACGCAACATACAGATGGGCTCGTGATCGAGGGGTGGACTTGACCATGGACGCTATAGCACAGGTTATTCATGACTGTGAAACATGTGCTGCAATCAAGCAAGCCAAACGGTCAAAGCCTCTTTGGTATGGAGGACGATGGCTGAAATATAAATATGGAGAGGCCTGGCAGATTGATTACATCACACTCCCTCAAACTCGCAATGGCAAGCGCCACGTACTTACAATGGTGGAAGCAACCACCGGATGGCTGGAAACATATCCTGTGCCTCATGCCACCGCCCGGAACACCATCCTGGGCCTTGAAAAGCAAGTCCTATGGCGACATGGCACCCCAGAAAGAATAGAATCAGACAATGGGACTCACTTCCGAAACAACCTTATAGACACTTGGGCCAAAGAACATGGTATTGCATGGGTGTATCACATCCCCTATCATGCACCAGCCTCCGGGAAAGTTGAACGATACAATGGCCTGTTAAAGACTACCTTGAAAGCAATGGGCGCTGGGACGTTCAAAAACTGGGATACGCATTTGGCAAAGGCCACCTGGTTAGTCAATACTAGGGGATCTACCAACCGAGCTGGACCTGCCCAATCAAACCTGTTACGTACTGTAGATGGGGATAAAGTTCCTGTAGTGCATGTAAAAAATATGCTGGGTAAAACAGTCTGGGCTACTCCTGCCTCAGGAAAAGGCAAACCTATTCGTGGAATTGTTTTCGCTCAGGGACCTGGATACACTTGGTGGGTGATGCAAAAGAACGGAGAGGTCCGGTGTGTACCTCAAGGAGATTTAATACTGGGTGAGAATAGCCCATGAACTGAATTGTACCATGTTAAATAGTATATTATACTGTATGTTATCACTACCATGATTACTATAGGTGACTAATTAGAATGTATGGAAAAGAGTGTAACCTGAGCATGACATAAATGGTATGGAATAAGGGGTGGATAGATGTCCTGGTTTCAGTTAGCACAGAATTAATTTTCTTCCTAGTAGCTGGTGGAATGCTGTGTTTTGGCTTAGGATGAGAAGAGTGCTGATAACACCCCGATGCTTTAATTGTTGCAGAGCAGTGCTTATACTAAGCCAAGGACATCTTAGCCTTTTGCTCTGTCCTGCCAACGGGCAGGCTGGGGGTGCAGTAAGAGCTGGGAGGGGACAGACCCAGGACAGGTGACCCAAACTAGCCAAAGGGGTATTCCATACCATCTGACGTCATGCTAAACAATATATAGGGGTGGCTAGCTGGGGGGAGGGGGCCGGACTGCTCGGGGTTAGGCTGGGCATCGGTCAGCGAGTGGTGAGCAATTGCATTGTGCATCACTTGTTTGTACATATTATTATTATTTTCCCTATTATCACCATATTATTATTATTGTTATTATTGTTATTATTATTTTGTTATTATTATTTTCCTGTCTTATTAAACTGTCTTTATCTCAACTCACGGGCTTCACTTTCCATTTCTCTCCCCCGTCCCAGAGAGGGAGGGGGGAGGGTGAGCGAACGGCTGCGTGGTGTTTAGCTGCCGGCCGGGTTAAACCACGACAACCAAAACAATCTACATCCTAATAGTGTTCTCTTTCACTGACTAAAATCTAAGCCATGTGTTTTTTTCATCTATTTTTCAGCAGATGGAGTATGCCTGGTGCTCTCCAGACACTCTCCCTACCATATCACTACAGCAGACTCCTGCTAACAGTTCTGAGGTCTGTTTCCAAATGCAATAGAGCCTAATTTACCTTTTTTTTTTTTTTTTCCCTTTTATTTATTTATTTATTATTTCATCTAACAGAGCTTCTACCAAACCTTGATGACCTGTACAGGATGAATGTTCTCATACAGTTTTCTGGTGTGGCCACCACACTTCATCTGTTGTAAACCAAACATGCCATCATAACTATTACTAGCTGTAACAAAGACCACTACAACAGAGCCTGTGCACTGCCCACCAGGACAACCTGCCTGGCCTACAGCTCATTCAGAGCAACAGCTTTCTGTATGGGCTTGAGGTCCCTCTGCCAACAGATAGAACAAGCAGAGAAAAACAACAACTGGAAGCATGCTGACAAAACAGAATAAATCTGGCCTGCAGCCCTTTTCTGGACACTCCAAGGAAGAAGAAGTAGGACAGGCAGCCACAGGCATAGGTGGCATGAGTTGTTCTGGCAAGAGGCACCTGCTCCTGGCTGCTGTTGCTGTGCACACTTGGCTCCCTAAGCCCTGTAAACATGACTCTTTGGAAAAGTATTGGATCCAATACAGTTTTTATGTTTACATGCAATGTCACATTTTGTAGCAGGAAACGAGTCATGGCACAAGTGTACTCCTGTGAGATCTATGCTTATTCCAGTAACAGAAGAAAGTGGTGTAGCTTGCCTAGCCAGAAAATTTGTTCTCCATCTCATCTATCATATCACGCTTGTCATTATTACTGCTCTCAGCTCTGAAACCTGGAACAGATATTTGTATTTATCCTAGCCATTTCCTAGTCTTAATGTGATACATTGGGAATGGCTGCTTAAAAGATTATACATGTAATTAGGAAAGAAAGCAATAAGAGAGACTCCATTTTTGCTGCAACGTCGAAAATTTGGAAGAGTAAGAAGGAATATGGAGGATTGGTTTTAGTCCTTCTTTCTACCATTATTAATACATTTTGTGTTAAACAATCAATATCTTGAAAGGTCACAGACTGTATCATGGAGTCGTGACTTGGGACTTTTATTAAATGATCCTTCATCATGCTTTAGAAGAAAGAGATTAGTCATCCAAATGCAAAAGAAGATTCATGTCTGACTTCTATCATGAAGGACCTTCTGGCAGCTCAAAATTATCTGTGTGCAGGTAGGAATGGGAACCACCTAACAGAAAGGTACTGAGTTTAGTAAAAATGGCAGATATAAGATGTTAGATTGTTCTGGTTTCAGTTAGGACGGAGTTAATTTTCTTCCTACTATCTGGTAGAATGCTGTGTTTTGGCTTAGGATGAGAAGAGTGCTGATAACACCCCAATGTTTTAATTGTTGCAGAGCAGTGCTTAAACCAAGCCAAGGACGTCTCAGCTTCTTGCTCTGTCCTACCAACGGGCAGGCTGGGGGTGCAGCAGGAGCTGGGAGGGGACAGACACAGAACAGCTGACCCAAACTAACCAAAGGGGTATTCCATACCATCTGACGTCATGCTAACAACATATAGGAGTGGCTAGCCAGGGGAGGGGAGCCAGACTGCTCGGCGTTAAGCTGGGCATCGGTCAGCGGGTGGTGAGCAATTGCATTGTGCATCACTTGTTTGTACACATTATTATTAGTAGTACTATTATCATAATTATTGTTATTATTATTATTGTTATTATTATTTTCCTGTCTTAATAAACTGTCTTTATCTCAACTCACGGGCTTCACTTTCCCATTTCTCTCCCCCATCCCAGAGAGGGAGGGTGAGCGAGTGTGGTGTTTAGCTGCCGGCCGGGTTAAACCACAACATAGATATAAAACAAATCCTTCTTCTCAGTCAATATTGGGTGGCTCCCCAATCAATACACAGTCTTTTGTGAATCCTATTTTGAGACACCACAAGCAAAATACTCTAACAAAGTAAACAAGAACTTTTTGAAAGTTTAGTTCAACGTGTCTTCAAGGTCTTTACAAAAAATCTATATCAGAAACTGAACTCTGGTTTCATGCAACCTAGGAGAGAGCCTTATAACTATGACTCAGCATTCCTTACAAAAAATGCTTAAGCAACTGGCAAGTTGTAACCATGGATTCTCATTAACCATGGTTTCTGCCTTTGATACTGCTGTTTTCATCTTCTGTCTCCAGACCTTCACTTGGCTTGTCTGACACTTATCTATTGTGTCGTATCTTTCATTTTCTATTGTGTCATATCTTTTATTTTTCCTTTCCAAATCTTTGGATAAAGAACAGTGATTTTAAGCTGTCTGTACAGCACTTCCATTGTTTTCTAACTGGATGCTAGGAGTATTCAGATGCATAAAAATTACATCTTAAAAAAAAATTAAAAAAAAGAGGAAAAAAAGTCATAATTGACATTATTTCACTAGTGTAGTTCATCACCAAGCAATTTCAATTGACTTAGTTCCTAGAGGCTAGAAACTGTTCAGAAGACTGTCTGTTCTTTAAAATCTTGTCTGTGCACCAGACATTTTCAGTGTTGTAACAAAGAATACTCTAAAACTTTTTTTGCCAGTTATAACCACTAATGATAATCTCATCCATTCACAGCTCATGGTGTGAGAATTGAAGTCTTTTTGCTGGCAGTGTACAAAACAGAACAAAAGAGAAACATTTTGATTAATATCTCCCTGCTCAAGCTACCCACATTACTTCAACCCTTAGACTGCCACTATAACACTTTATATTAGCTTGATATTTGCTACATACAATACTTTTGTATATACAGTATCTCATCCTTGTTTTTAATGCTTCATTCCATGCTCCCTGACAAGTGTCAGAGCATCACTCCACATATACAGATGACAAAAATCACCCATCACAAAGCCAGACATTTGTCTTTCTGCTCCCTTAGCTGAAAGTGGAGTAGTTACTATGTCCTGCAAATGACTTCTAGCCCAGATGGCAGAACATCAAGTTGTAATTCTGAAATTTGGGGGAAAATATTATATACATTAAACCACTACATATGCCAAATCAATAGTGCAAGAGGAGACCTCATTTAGTTTGCAATTATCTAGATTTGCATGAATGTGTTTTTTAGCTTGCAGGTATTTTTCTAATTTGGGACCGCTTTTAAAAGACTTCTAAAAAAAGACTTTGAAATGAATGCTTCTAAGTAAAATAGTGCTAAAGCATTACAGGAATCTTTCTACTGTATAAAATAGTTAATTCTCCATGAGGAAAAAGTATATGCACAGAATCATGAGCGTTGTAATGAAAATGCTTCATGAGCGTTGTAAGGAAACACAGAATTAAAAAAAAAAAAAAGAAAAGAAACCTTACTAGGACAAGTCCACTGGCACTTAAAAAGGACTGAAACTATAGAGAGTGTACTAGAAGGGCTTGGATAAGTGTCTTGAATGAAAATCTTACTGATCTGTCTTTACCATACCATGGCATGAAAAGAGGGTTTGGTTCAACCTGCTTCTTAAATTGATACTTCTCCCAGCCTCTTTGCAGATCTTCAGAAATTCAAGGAGCACTAGCAGAATGCATAAAAAGACTGGAGACCCCCAAAAGTGTGGTTGTTCTTAGGTGTGAGCTCCAGTGCCCCCACCAGAAATCTGCTGCAGGGCTTCAACATTTTATCAAATGCTTACAAGACCAAGTATGCTAACGGAAAAACCTCCAGATGGAGAGGATATTTTAAAAGGTGCTTAAAAGCTCCCTTCATCCATAATAACTGAACAGCTTTCTCTCTCTCTCTCTTTTTCTTTTTTTTTTTTTTTTTTTAATTGACATTCCTCATTATTTGTGGGACTATTAAGATTTAGGAACATGGTAGAAAAATGTCCATGTATGAACTCACCCTCAGAGTTGTTATGTGCTAGTGGAACAAGCCACTGACAAGAATGAGACATTTTAAAATGAGAGTTAGCCTAGACACAACTAGCAGACATAGCAACCTGCTTCGGACATGGTGTACTTATTTTCTCCTACCTACCTTTTACATAGATTTGACCAATCTCTGGGCTATTTTACCATTCTTCGGTGAATGTCTGCTGTACCATTTAGTCAGTTTGCTACCTGTCTCCAATCCATATAATGAGAATACCCCGTCAATTTAATGTTGATGCTTTTCTGTGGAGGTTCAACAAAGGCTATAGGTGTAATGAGTCAACAGTCTGTAGTTGTTCTTCCCCTTGCATCATATCACCAAGAATACTCTTACTGTCTTATTTCTTTGCTTATTCACATCCTACATCTCTAACATGGTAACATGAAAGTGATATATAACAGGATTTAGAGACTGATTACATTTTCATTGACTGTTATAACTGCTTCCATCATTGTCCTAATATTCCTAAATCTTATTTTCCACACTTTCCTTTCCAGAGTAAGATAAAAAATAAATTAATTATCTGGTTGAAATCTCACAAACCCCTTATATTTTACAAATATTTAGTCTTTTACAAAATAGAAATCAGTTATGTTATCAGTATGTTAACAGAAGTCATCCTTTATGGTGCATATTGTTTACCACAGTTTTAAGTCCGTCACATGTATCTGTAGAACAGTATCAACTCATAAACACAAGTATAAATAATAATAATAATAAATAATCTACCATTTTAGTATGTTTTCTGTTTTTCTTTGTGAAAGAATGAGGTATACAAAAGGTGAAAAAGTGAAACTGATTACCCAAAAACATTTTCAAAAGGATAAAATAAATAATTGAACACACTGAGATTTTTTATGATCCATTTCAGCTATAAAAAATCTGGGTGTTATTTCTAAGAAGGGTTGATAGAAAAAGTCAGGGAGGATTGATTTTTAAATTGACTTTTTTCATTTCCCATTGCTTTGTTTTTTACTGGATATATTCCCTTCTGTCCCTGAAGAAAACTGGAATGGTGAGAAAATACATTAATTAGTTAGTTAACCTTGAGTTACTGTTGGAAGTTACTTTTCAAAACACAAATTACTTATTATTACTTAATATTTCTATTACTTGAAAATGAAATATGGAATGTTTTCCTCTTTCATTTGCAAATATATACTTTATTTTTCAATAAAATCTTCTTATATATTCTCTAGACTTCCTGCTTCCACACAGTTAGCCCAGGATTCATCCTGTTTAGAATCTGGCTGCCTAGACTGGTGTTACTTTTGTTCCTTTTTTATTTTTCTTTTGTTTTGAACAAGGTTTCTGCTACAGTTAATGGAGAAAGACACCTCCAGAGCTGCCCCATTGCCCCTGCTAGAACTCCAGACAACTTAGATTCCTGGTCCAGGATCCCCAGTACAGCTAGGCTACATGCTTGAATTTTAGGCAGATTACATTAGAAAACATCTGTTTAAATGGAATAGGAAGAAGTCCACCTTCATTCCAACTTAACAGCAATTTCTCTCCCCATCTATAACTTGAACATAAGTAAGAATGCTTCTTCCAATCCTGATTGGGCATTTACCTTAAAAGGCATTTTTTATCATATATTTATCTTCATCTACTGGACTTTCTGTAGTGGAAATTTTCTTTTTCTTACTTGTCTGGACAACAGCAGGGTCCAATGTAAAGACTAATTATTTAGGAGGGTTTTTTTTCTAGATTACTGTCAGAAATACAAATAATCAAATAGCATTCTAAATTTCTGAGGAAGTTTTATATAATTACCCTCTCCTTCCAACAACATCTTAAATATTATTATAAGTATTACTTTAGGGTCTAACATCTGCATCTCGTTTCTCCCACCTCACCACCAGACAAAAGTGTCTTTGCAGCATACATTTTAGATAATCCGTATTCCTGAACTGCAAACAATCCCAAACAATCCCAAAGCTTTCATGAAAAAATTTAGCAGAACATTTAAAATGCAAGTATTTTATTTATTTATTTATTAAGGAATCATATTATCTCATTGCATTAAAATAAATAAATAAATAAATAAATAACAAGAGCCTCTAGGCACTGAAATGCTTGTCTGGTACTCCTTTTAACTGAAGCCTGTAGTGCAATATCTGCCTGACAGCTGCTCGTGGTCAGAGTTTATTTAACAATTGGAAAGCTGTCACAGCAAACATGAGGTCTCATGACTTAAAGAAGCAGCAGTCATTTTTCTGCAAAAGGGAACAGAAAGCCTGTGCGAAAGGTTAGTTTGTTCCTATCACTGTTGGTTTGGCATGAATGTTACAACGTATCTTCCACTGAAAGGTGATTACAATTTTCAGAACAATTGATTTTAACCCCATTCTCCCACATGTAGGTTTTCCCCATATCAGGCAATGACAGAACAGGAGAGCCCACATGCCTTTCCACCAAAGTTTCTAAGTGATGTGAATAATTAAGGGAGCAATCTGATTAAAGACAAACAGATATGGGTCATTTACTGTGGAATTAGGAGGTACCCTGCTGCTGCTGCCTGGGCTGTGATCAGATTGATGAAAAAACAGCTGGAACACTACAGAGCCATCCATACACATTACAGTATTATCCAACCTAGCATAACAGCTATTTTGACAACCCAGAAATCCTTTCTTCCTCTATTTATTTTTTTTTTTTTTCAGTAAAGTCAAAGGATTTTTGCCAGTGCCTCTCACTCATGTTCCAAATAAAACTTAATATAGCAGGTGCCAACCTAATAAATCTTTCTTCTAACTTTATTAAAATCAATTGTATGTTCAACTTGTACACCAAACTTGCAGAACAGAGTACTGCCCAATTAGAAGAGTACAAGAAAACAAGAGAGGTACATGTAGAACATGCTAACACCTTTTCCTCCTGAAGCTGATGCAATTCCTTTCCACTGACTTCAATGAAAGTAGATTCATGTAATTACATACCATAGCTCTGTCACCCTAATTTAAGGCCTATTAGCTGACTTCTGCTTGGATACTCTCTTACAGTCTAAAGGAGCATGTGTGGACCTTAACTCTGCCAGTTTAAGTCATGTGTTATGTTGGAGATCTGCATTCAGCTCTCCTCAGTTAAGCTTACATTTTGTTCAAGTTTCTGAAGAGCTCTTGCATGCAAAAGTAACAACAATTAGAATAATGAAAGATTTAAGTGGCAAGAGGAAGATTATTTTTTTCCACAATAGTTCAGTATTTCTTAGTTTATATAAAATAGTACCACTATTGGAAAAGTAATGCTTGAAAAATGAAGATAGATGGGATTAGACTCAGAAAGAGTGAGACAGCAAGCCTTGCTATATTTTTACAAGCAACTCCACACTTTATTTTCTTGCTCAGAAAATCATTCATTTTCAGAATCAGAAGCTTTTTAGAAGATTTCCTGACAGTCAAGGAGAGAGGAAAGTCTACAAAATTATCGTAAAAGCAGCATTTTCAACAATTCTTTGCCCCTCTTAGGTAACACAAAAGGGCAAACAAACTGTTATCATAATTGATAGAAGACGTGAACGAAGAAGCTATGCTATGATGGAATTACAAACCTTCTACACAGAAATTACCCATGTTGCTGCATTTATACCTCCTACTGCAAAACTACAGAGTTTTAATACCACTATATATTTTGATGACCTATTAAGCTGACAGTACAGCATTTCAGATATGCGGGTGGAAGGATAGATTTACAGATAACCCAACTTTGGAAAGAGTAATAAAGGCAAGTTTTATGAAATACTGGAAAAAAAAACGTAATACTGTCCTAAAATCCCATTGATTCTAAGTCAAGGAAAGAGGTTAGATATGCAGATACTGATGCAAAGATCACTCAAATCCCATGGTTATCAGATTAAGCTCTTGATAAAGTGATGGTACTCAAATCCCCACTGAGTAGCCAGAAACAAATAAAAGAGGGTTATATAATTTAGATGTGGTAAAAAAGCAAATTAAGGCAAAGTGGTCAGTGTAAGAATATGTGAATCTTCCAGATTTTACTGCAGGATTTGTAACAATCCAATTAGATCCACAGAGTGGAGGCAATTTAAATTCATCATTTAGAGATATTCTCACCTCATTGTATAACCTCTACAGCTGTTGTGAACCCCTCCAGTTGTCAGCTATGTGTTGAAAAATTTATCACAAAATATTGTATAAATGTTTGGAAGAACTTTTCCATAATAAAAACAAAGTACAGATTAAGTCATTACATTTAACTACTGTGCAGAGCAGGGAAAGTGGGGAGGATATGCTCTGTTTTTACATGAAAAAGGATGCACAAAATGCATCATCTACTCCATAGGCAAAAATATTTCCTTTATTGTCAAGAAGAAAAAATCGTGCTTTGTCCCTTTGCCCTCTTTGACTGTTTTACCAGCCCAAATGTGACGAACGTCTGTCCATGCAGTTTGGAAAGCCTTTCCAGATAGGAAACAGCCCGTATAGCCAAGACCTAAGAGTCCCTCTTGTTCTTTCTTCATTTCAAAATGTAAAAATTTTGCTTGAAATAATTATCTTACATTTCTCAAACTGAAACATTTGGGGAGTGAGACATAATATCTGTGTCATAATGTAGAGTCAATGTACACAGCAAACTCTTCACTATATATTTGAGTTTTAGTAGCAGATGTCTTAATATTTAGACTTGGGATTTTTAAGCTCTTATTCCATGTTTAAGCCATACATGTCACAGAAGCTATACAAAATGCAATAACCCCAAGCAGAGCTACAGGCTGGGAGATGAGTAGTTGGAGAGCTGCCAGGCAGAGAAGGACCTGGGAGTTATGGTTGATAGTCGGCTGAATATGAGCCAGCAGTGTGCTCAGGTGGCCAAGAAGGCCAACAGGATCCTGGCTTGCATAAGAAGCAGTGTGACCAGCAGGACTAGGGAGATGATCGTCCCCCTGTACTTGGCTCTGGTGAGGCCGCACCTCGAGTACTGTGTTCAGTTTTGGGCCCCTTGCTACAAGAAGGACATCGAGGTGCTTGAGCGGGTCCAGAGAAGGGCGATGAAGCTGGTGAGGGGCCTGGAGAACAAGTCCTACGAGGAGTGGCTGAGGGAGCTGGGCTTGTTCAGCCTGGAGAAAAGGAGGCTCAGGGGTGATGTTATTGCTCTTTACAGATACCTTAAAGGAGGCTGTAGCGAGGTGGGGATTGGCCTGTTCTCCCACGTGCCTGGTGACAGGACGAGGGGGAATGGGCTAAAGTTGCGCCAGAGGAGTTTTAGGTTGGATGTTAGGAAGAACTTCTTCACTGAAAGGGTTATTAGACATTGGAACAGGCTGCCCAGGGAAGTGGTGGAGTCATCATCCCTGGAAGTCTTTAAAAGACATTTAGATGTAGAGCTTAGGGATATGGTTTAGTGGGGACTGTTAGCGTTAGGTCAGAGGTTGGACTCGATGATCTTGAGGTCTCTTCCAACCTAGAAATTCTGTGATTCTGTGATTCTGTGAAAATTTCAGTTTTTCTCCAAACGCTTTCTCATACATAAACATGGTTCCTCTCCATCATAGACTTCATAGAACAAGTACTCAGATGCACTCACTAACCCACTGTCCTTCCAAGGAACACCCCAAATAAATGGGACACTAAGAACCTACTGAAGCAGCATTTATGCAGACAGAAGCAGAAGGAGCAGCCCCCTGATTTAGCCCCAGCTCAGCAGATCTAAGTTCCACCACTCACTTGTAGGATGATGCTCATGGCAAAGAAAGGACAGAACTCACATCTCAGTGACTGTCTACATGTATGTCCTGAGAAATGGTTTTCTTCTTTCATGTTCAAACCCAATGGCAGGTTCAGGGATGGAACTGGTCAGCTATGAGTAGCACATGGATCTGCCTGTTTTTTGCCCAAATGCCAAGAAAAATAGAATCCCTTCCCACTTTTATAAGTGGGTGGTAGAATGCATTTCTCATTTAATAAGTGTGTTGTACTTAGATGGTAAATGGGAATGACCAAGTAATTCCATAAATGAGGTTCTCATTTTAAAGAGACATCATCAGGGCATGGTCATATTACTTCGTAAGCTGGTTCAGCCTAAACCAAGAGTCTGACAGGTGTTTAGCCACTCATGTTCATAATTACAGCTTCTGCTCCACAAATATTTCTCTTTACTTTGCCAAAAGTGTTCTTTTGGAGGCTAAAGCTTCCTAGTAAATAACATGAAAAATATCCTCCAACGGAAATTACTGTAGCACAAAATATCATTTAATAATTTAAACTCAGTCTTTAATGTTAAGCCTGACAAGTACAATCAGCTGCAAAATTACTGTAAGCTGTAAAAAAAAGAAAAAAAAACTTAAAATGATTATGTTTTAATTATCAAAGAAAGCAGTTTAACAGAGAAGACATTC